>NW_006793664.1:1756501-1799536 GCF_000442215.2 Lipotes vexillifer | reverse complement strand
TTCCGCGGGCGGGGGGTGGGGGGGGGGGAGTGATGGTTCAGGCGGTGATGCGAGCGATGGGGGGCAGCTGATGAAGCTTCCCCACTGGCTCGCTGCTCACCTCTTGCTGGGCAGCCCGGCTCCTGACAGGGGGTTGGGGGACCCCTGCTCTACAGCATGACTGCCACACTGCATATGCGACTTAGTTATCCTGTATGTCCTCATAAAGGTAGCGTTTTGTCTGTTCACACACTGCTGTAGCATCAGCACCTACGAGAGTGCCTGGCAACACACGAGGGACTCATAAAATGTGTTGACTGGATGTATGATCTGTGTCAAATGTTACCGAGAGATCGACACAACATAGCTAACATTTTGCTGAGTGCTTGCTGTGGATCAGGTATTGTGCTCTTTCTAGAACTCTGGCTGTGAAGGAGAGAACCAGGGTGAGTCTCCTCACCTCCCATTATTCAGCTTACTCTGTTATGGTGTCTAGCCCTCCCCTCCATCAAATCTGCTGTGGCCAAGATCACTAGTGGACCTCCACATCAAATGCAGTAGACAGTTGTCAGTAGAGTCTGGAATCAGACTAGAATTCGGGGCTCTGCCACCACGAGCTACATGGTCTTAGTGAGACTTTTTAAAAATTTAATTTAAAAACATTTACAATGGGCTGCCCTCGTAGCACCGTGGTTAAGAATCCACCTGCCAAAGCAGGGGACACGGGTTCGAGCCCTGGTCCGGGAAGATCCCACATGCCGTGAAGTAACTAAGCCTGTGCACCACAACTACTGAGCCTGGGCCCTAGAGCCCGTGAGCCACAACTACTGAAGCTCATGTGCCACAACTACTGAACCCCACATGCCTAGGGCCCATGCTCCACAACAAGAGAAGCCACCTCAATGAGAAGCCCACGCACCGCAACAAAGAGTAGCCCCCGCTCACCGCAACTAGAGAAAGCCCACGCGCAGCAGCGAATACCCAACATAGCCAAAAACAAATAAATTTATTTGTAAAAAAAGAAAATCACCTCAAAAACATATACAATGGTGTGTTTCCTTAAGCTGACATTATATAACTTATAAAAAGCAAAAGACTCACACGAAATTAATTTTTAAAAACGATAAGCACTGAGCATTTCCTTGTGGACAACTGACTGGCTTTGCATACACACCTGAAGGCATTTACACACCTAGGGAGACCTCCAATTCTCTAGGGTGTTCGTCACCGCCCTCGTGTCACAGAGTCAATCGTGCAGATGCTTACAATAGCGCCTGGGCAGGCTGAACAATCAACTGGAAAAACTCAGGCAGGGACCACAAAACACTGTGTCTTTCAGAGCAGCTTTTTCTGATACTTATCACCAACGGTCACAGGCAGACTTCAAGTCAACAGTCAGCCTCGCTCAAGAGGGTCCGTCAGGTATTACAGGATGGTTTTCATACATGTGCTGAGGAGACATTTTTATTTGACTTCAATGATGGTTTCTCAGCATATCCTTTTCTTGGCTGACAGAGAGGCCCTGACCAAAGAACTTAACTCAGCACTCATCTCGAGAGGAAAAAAGTGTATTTCAGAGCCCCCTTAGTGGGAAGACAAAAGTAAATGTAGTCTGTCCCCAAATTAGCCTATTGCAAACTAAAATCATTCATGTGTATACCTAAAGAAATACATGCTGGGAATAGTGAATTTTTCAGAAGAGTTTTCATTTATTTTTCTACCTCCAAAGCTCATGTTAGTTCCATTATACTTAGATTCTAAGGAGCTTAAACTCCTACAGTTATATTCCACTATTCTGCACTGATTACAGTTATTTTAAATAGATTTAAAGCACATATCCTTAAACTATTTTGCATTGGTTACATTTACTTTAAACATTCTAAACATGTATCCTTAAACTCTAAATTTTGTACATTTAACATTTAAGCTACTTTAAAATTGGGGGACAAAAAGTTGCCTTTTATAGAATAAACCTAGTCTGCAATTTTAATTTTGGGTTAAAACAGACTAATAAAAAGAAAGATATAGAGAAAGAAACTGACACACATTTAACAACAACCAAATTCTTCTCCTGAGAAGGCTTAAAAGTCTTTCTAAAAGGACAGAAACTGAGGCAAATTCCAAAGGGAAGGAAGAAAGAGAATAAACCTTCCCCTAAAACCTAGCTGCAGAGCTGAGAAAACATTCTGGAGTCCTGCCTGAATGTCCCCTGTTCACGTGAATGCATTCTGTTTGTTAAGGGCAAGACAAAGCCATTGTCTGATGACAAAGCTTGTTGCTGACAAACGCTAGGGCAACTTGGTGCTCAGACAATTCTGTTTATTTTTGCCTCAGAAAACCAATGCCATGTTCAGGGCTAAATGACTAACAGGGCGCTCCTGCAGCGCACGCAACTGCCGTGCAAAAATCCCAGTAAATCCAGCGATGCAGATGAATACGCTTCTTTGTGACCTGAGAACCCGTCCATCCAAGAAATCTTCATGCCAAAAGAGAAGCGCAGGCAAGAGGGTGGAAGATGCACTGCCCAGCTCAAGTGAGACTCCTGCAGCTGTCTCTCTGCAGAGACCTACGTAATACTGCACACTGTTAAAAACCGGTTAACCACACAATGTTTAATCCAGATTAAAAAAGAAGGCTGAGACCACAAACAGTGGCAGGTGACACACTGGGTAGCAGTGGCTCTTTACACGGGTGCCGAGAAGAACACACGAGTGATATAATCTTCTAAAACAATTAATTATAAATGTCTACTGTTTTCCTTCCTAGAGAGTCTAGATTCTACTGAGGTCAGAGCAAAAGGAAAGGGGGTCATTTGCGGAAAAAGACATTTGGATTAGACCTTAGGCGAACCCTATAAGGATATTTCAGTGGACCTATGAACAACATCACAGAACTGCTTTTTGCTGTAAGCCTTCTGCCCATGATATAGTTCTTCCTTAAGTGAGTAAAGTGACTTGCAGTAAAACAAAAACACCAGGGGACAACTGTTAGATACTATTTCCAATGTGGCAAAGGAGGGTAAAGTAACCTACAGTGCAAACCAAGGGCTCCAGAAGTAGCACAAGTGTAACTGGATTCAAACGGCACCGCTATATCTTTCAAGTACTCAGGAGTATCAACAATAGAGCATTTCTTTTCTCATAGTGCGCTATCAAATTCCAAGGCACAGCCTAACGGCAACAGCCTCGGCAGGTTGATTGAGGAATTCCACGGATGACACAAAGCAGGATCTCTCAGCCTGGGCACCAGCGACATTCTGGGTGGATAAATCTTTGCTGTGGGGCTGTCCTGTGTTATCATGGGATGTTTAGCAGCATCCCTAGCCTCTACCACTAGATGCCAGTAGCATCCCTTTCCCCCTGTGTGACAGCCAAAAATGTCTCCAGACCTTGTCAAATGCCCCTGTCTTCCCACCCCACTGAGAAGTATTAATACAGAGGCACAGCTCCTGTCAGACTGTAGAAGGCAAGGCTACACTACCCCCTGACTCCCCAGCATTGGGTTCTGTCCCCCATGATGCACAGGTCTCCTCACACACCCCCATGCAATCAAGGGAAGGGATTAGGGGGTTCCTTGCTAGAAAACGTCACTGACAGGCTAACAAGTCTTTGAATCTTTCTTGAACATTGAAATACAAGTTTCAATAAACCCCCTTGAGAAGAGGGTTCAAGAAACAGGTATGGATTTACTCAGGGACTAGTCCAGTTTCCAAAGGAGAAGTGGTGCTTCCTTCCTACTGTGAAGCTGATGGCAATTCTCAGTAGTCACTGGTCGTCACAAAACTTCCTCAGAGTAATCTGAAAATCACCTCAAAAGCCGCCCAGGAACTAAAACAATATTTACCTTTCTTTTCAACTTGAGGCCGGAATGTTCTCTGTTTTACAAGTGGGATCCTCTTACCACACCAAACACCTGAAATTTCAAAGTCTGGAGTGTGTTACTCCGCTTTAGTAGAAAGTATATTTGAGGAATAATCAGAGATCCTCTAGCAGGAGCTGATGGTGGAGCCTCTCACGTTACAGTGGAGAAGAATACAGGGGCCTCAGGGGGCAGGCAAGGCCGAGTCAGGTGCCTACAGCGCACCTGTTATCTCCTTCCTTTAAACACCTCAAGGGCTGAAACTTCCAGTACTTCCTTTGGCTTAAGGCCCTCCAGCACGCTTGCAATAGATTTTTTAAATAATAGCGTCCTATCAGTTAAATCCACACATCAAATTGCCGGGAGAACCCTTCTCCCACATTAGAACTGTGACTTGAACAGACAGAAGACAGCCACTTAGAACGCAGTTCTGAGGCATACGATTTCTAAGTTTGGAGCATGACTCGCGTAGCATCTGCCTGTGTGAGTGAGCAGTGCGGTGGGCAGAGTCCAGGACTAAAGTCCAGGAGACGTGGGTTCAAGTTCCAGATCAGCATGTGACTACCCAGGTACCTGTTTAACGTCTCTGGACCTGAACTTTATTCGTACAAATGCAGGTCTTAGAATGGAAGATGACTAAAGTTTTCTGGGAGAAGAGAGGTGGAAGAAGAGGTGGATATAAAATTATATATGTGTAATTTTATATGTAACTATATAAAATTACACTCCCTGTAGAGAGTGTAATGGAAGTGCCCTGAGCCCTCGGGCCCTCAAGGCAGGTAAGGGATGGGGCTGTGCTGGATGCTGGGGAAGGAACCGCAGGCTCTGGACGCTGCCACACTCAGAGCATCAGGGCTGGGCAGAGGGAAACCCTGGCAAGCGCCCTGCAGCAGTGGCCTGGGGTGCTTTGTAAGTTTAGGTCATTCATAAATTAGAAACTCTGTCAAATTACTGCAATGCTAGGAAGTTAGACCACAGAGCATTAGAAAGGACTCTGAGAAGTCCGCTAGAGTCTACAGAGTAGCTCCTTCGTTCAGGCAGGGACACCTTTACATCCCAAATCAGAAGACAAATATTATTTTAAAAAATAATTCCTAATGGAAATCATTATGGTTCTTATCAACAAGTAACTGTGTGTATGTACATACCTCAGTGTAGTCTGAAGTCCTTCTACACTTCTGCTTGACACATTCAGTTCCAAAACTCTTTACTTACACTCTAAACAAGATGCACACAATGTTGCCAACACCTCCCAATCTACACTATGAGCACGTCACCCCCAAGAGTGCAGTATTTATATACGGCAGTTTCTATCAGACTCAAATCAACATTATGTCCCTCTTTGCAGTCAGCTGAATAAACACTACTCTTGAATCACTTTATAATTTTTTTTTCTTTAACAATTCATTTAATGTTTCAGTATCATTAGTCAGAAGTCTTGTTAATTTGCAGGGTCTGTTTGTCCACAGAGGATCCTTTATTTCCTACCGGGGAAACAGCCTATGTGTTTTGTTTTGTTTTGTTTTTTAATTTTTATTGGAGTATAGTTGATTTACAACGTTGTGTGTTAGTTTCAGGTATATAGCAAAGTGAATCAGTCATACGTATACATATATCCACGCTTTTTTTTTTTTTTAGATTCTTTTCCCATATAGGCCATTACAGAGTGTTGCGTAGAGTTCCCTGTGCTGTACAGCAGGTTCTTAATTAGTTATCACTTTAACTATTCTTTTTTGTTTGTTCGTTTGCGGTATGCGGGCCTTTCACTGTTGTGGCCTCTCCTGTTGCGGAGCACAGGCTCCGGACGCGCAGGCTCAGCGGCCATGGCTCACGGGCCCAGCCGCTCCGCGGCATGTGGGATCCTCCCGGACCGGGGCACGAACCCGCGTTCCCTGCATCGGCAGGCGGACTCTCAACCACTGCGCCACCAGGGAAGCCCCACTTTAACTATTCCTGATAACATTTCAGGATCCAGAACAGCAGTGGGGTGGGGGAAAGCTTTAAAGGGAGCTGAGATACTGGGCTCATTCACATCCAACTGCAGGGAAAATGTAGCGTATGTTCCATTACTACTAGAATTCCTACACTTGGCCAGTATCTTAGTTCGGGCAACTATAACCAAATGCCACACACCGGCTGCCTATAAACAACAGAAATGTATTTCTCAGTCTGGAGACTGGGAACCCAAGATTAGGGTGCCACCACAGTTGAGTCCTGGTGAAGGCCCTCTTGTCTGTGGCAGACTGCCACCTTCTTGCTGTGTCCTCACACAATGGGAGAGGCTGGGGAATCTCTCTGCAGCCTCTTTTATAAGTCAACAAGTCCATGCATGAGGGCTCCACTGTCACGACTTAAGTACCTCCCAAAGGCCTCACCTCCTAATACCATCAAGTTCGGATGTTAGGATTTCAACCAAAGGATTCTGGGAGAACACAATTATTGAGACCCTAGCAGCCAGCTAATTTTACTAGACCGCTTCTCAACTACCTGGGCTGTTCTAATTGTAAATAAAAAGCTAGAGTTGGGCACTAAAATGCAAAGGCGAACAGATCACTGGCTCTACAGTAGCAGTCCTCGCAGTGTGCTTACTGGATAAGCAACAGCAGCATCTCGGGGGAACCTGTGAGGAACACGAACTTTCAGGGCCCCCTCAGAGCCACAGAATCACAGACTCTGGGGCCCAGAAACCTGCACCTTAACAGGCCCTCCAGGTGATTCTGACACACACTATAGTTTGAGAACGACTGGTCTCCGGGATTGGTCTCCGCCCAAACTTCTCAGGACAGCTCCCAAGGCCCTTTAGGATCGGCCCCCGTCTTCCCATCAAGGCTCATCTCTCCATTACATCCCAAGCACCTGCACAGTGTCTCAGCTGACATAACCCAGGTACAAATGCACACGGGGCAGCATCCAGCCGCAGCCATCCGATAAGCCCAAAGGGGGTGAGAGCCACTCAATCTTTTGGACTCAACTCTGCTACCCTTAAGAGAGCACCTTTCTTGAGCTCTGGCCCAGGTAGAGCTGACACTCCACACATCTGTGCCACTACTCAATCCTGAACCTGCAACACTCACTGAATTTATCAAATTGTACTGTGATTTTGTTTGTGTATCCACCTGTCTCCATCTCCTGAAGGTCGGGGACAGTTTCATGCATTGCACAGCTGTGCCTCATACATAATGGCACTCGCAAGATGTGTGCTGAGTGACTGAAGACCTACTTCTGGTGATTAAGATATCCTTCAGAGTCCTTTCTCTACTGACGTGAAGGGTCCTAGGAACTCAGATGGTCTTTCATCTACCCAGGATCAGCAGGGGGCGGGGGGGGAGGTGTTGTGAACAAAGCAGAGAAATTCGAGATAAAATATAAAGGATAAGTAGGAGTTATCTAGGCTTAGTGATACTGAGTGTAGGGCAGCATTCCAAGAAGAAGAAACAGAATGTGCAAAGAATATGAGGCGGGAGGAATTGGGGTGAGTTGAGGAAAGAGAAAAGTGAGTGTGGCTGGAGTTCAGAGGGAGGGGGTGGTCTGGCGGGAGATGAGGCTGAAAATCCAGACGGGGCCAGAGCAAGCAGGGCCTTGCAGGTTTCACTTCAAAGCGTTGTTATTCTAAGAACAATGGGAAGACCATGAAAGGTAAGCATGGGGGTGGCATGATTAAGATCTGTATTTTTAAAAAATCACTCTGGCTTCAGTATGAAAAATAAATTGAATAGGGGCAGGAGTGATACAAGGAAACCAATTAGGAAGCTGCTGCCTTAGTTCGAGAGAGACGGGTGGTGGAAAATGGTGGTGCAGAGAAAGAGCCGAGTTGAGATATATTTAGGAGGTCAGTCTGTGGGAAGGTGATGGACTAGATAAAGCGCATGATGGAGAAGGAATGAACAAGGAGGACTCCTAGGTTTCTGACTTACTCGATGGATGGCAATGCCATTCACAGAGACAAGAAACTACAGAAGATGACCAGTTACGTGGGACCTGATTTGGACCTTTTCATTTGGAGGTGTCTTTTGATATCCAAATAAAAATGTGCAGTAAACAGTAGGTAAGTAGAAAAGCAGAGAATAGAGGTTCTGTAGATGGAAATTTGGAAAGTCATCAGCATATAGATAAAGGAAAGACTAACCAGACAAAGAACACAGAGCAGTGCCACCCAAAGGAACTGTGGTGATGAGGGATACGTTCCACGCTATCCAATACGGTAGCCACACATGGTTACTGAACACTTGAAACATAACTGGTGTGAATGAGAAACACAATTTTACATTTTTATTTACTTTCAGTTAATTTAAATAGCCACATAGGTTAATGGTTACTGCATTGGACAGCACAGGTACAAAATAATGAGAGTCAGAAACAAATCCTGAGGAACTCCAACATCTGAAAGCTGAATGGAGACAAATAAGCAAGGCGATAAACAAACAAACAAC
This sequence comes from Lipotes vexillifer, assembly GCF_000442215.2. NCBI lineage: Eukaryota > Metazoa > Chordata > Mammalia > Artiodactyla > Lipotidae > Lipotes > Lipotes vexillifer. The sequence continues at coordinate 1,791,269 of NW_006793664.1, read as the reverse complement.
TAGAATGACAGAGTGTTAGCCAGGGCAGGTGAAAGCTCAGGAAGACAGTAGTCACCAATGTCACATGCTGCCGAATAGTCAAAAGATGAAGACGGAAAAATGTTCACTGAAACTAGCTAGTTGGACTTACTAAACTTCCCAAATTCCATCACCAACAAGAAGTTGATGTGATTAGCAGGTAAAATTCAGGCCTCCGTCAATATGTTTGGCCAGAATGAATGATAAAATAAGGTCAGAGGCAAGAAAATTTTGTGAGCAGACTTAAAACTTCTGAGACCAAGTGCTTCAAACTGTTTAATATCTATGAATTTGCTCTAAGAACCTCCTTCTCTAATCATACCTAATTTTCTTGCCCATAGGACAAGGATCTGAGTTAGATGGTCTCAAAACTTTTTTATTTTTATGATTATTTACTTTCCCTAGAATTTTAGCAGCAGTTAAACTAGCTGAGGCACTGTAAAGACTTTTAAAATCATTCGATACCTTATTTCTTAAAAAGCTCAAAATACCATAAGAAAAGAGCCATCGAGGAAAGAATCAAACTGAAATTTCTACATTGTTAAAAGAGAGGAACTTGCTCTTCATTTAAGATAAACTAATCTACTTATGAACCTGAAACATGTACAGAGTTTTGTGTGAATTTGCTGGAGTCTGTTGACGCTCAGAAGCCTTATTTGAACCTTCCTGTGTATACAAAGTAAAGTGGTCCCCCCGACCCTACTCTATCATCCTGAGAAACGTCAATGCAGAGTCAGCTGGTTAATTCCTTAAGGTTTCAGAGGAAACACAATCAGGTAATTTCTCCCCACTTGTTATACGGCATTTTTTCCTCTGAATCCTCAAAATATTTTCACAATTGCACACCATTTCTTGATCGTCAACAATTATAGTTGAAAAAGACCTGCCTGAAACATACTTATATGTAGCAAAAAAATTGTACTTTAGCATATATATACTATTTTCATAAAGTTCCCATCTCTAGTTTGAATCCTAAGTATTCTTAGTATCTTCCGTCTGGTCATTCTTTTTTTTTTAAAACTCCTTCATTTTCCCACTCACAAAGAGGACATGGAAATAAGGAGAAACAACACTGGAAACGAAACTGCTTAAAACCTCACACACAAGCCGGCAGCATCATCACACGGTCACTCTGAGCACAGCCCGATTTTCTAGGTTTAAGGAAACAGTGCAGGCAGGTGCAGCTGGTGACGAGAGGTTAACACACAGACTGAGGCTTTCCCCGGATTCTCCGCCCGATGATATTTTCACTAGATCGCACTATCCTCAAAAAAAACAACAAAACGATTCTATTTGAGGGGAGCCTTTTAATGGTAAAAAATCAAAGTTTCCGTAGTGCCTTTTACAGGGAGGAAAAAACACACACACAAAAAACATTTGTCTGGAAATAAATTACAGATTAATTTGAGAAAGAATGAGATAAAGTAACTTTATGTGACAGCTGTACATCAAAACTCCAAAGGTCACAGAGAAATAAGAACTGTTTCCAATAATAATATGCTACTGGACATTTTATTAAAAGAAAAAGGACAATGGGGAATGTTCAATTTGACCTTCAAAAAATACCTGGGCTTCCCTGGTGGTGCAGTGGTTGAGAGTCTGCCTGCTGATGCAGGGGACGCGGGTTCATGCCTCAGTCCGGGAGGATCCCACATGCCGCGGAGCGGCTGGGCCCGTGAGCCATGCCCGCTGAGCCTGCGCCTCTGGAGCCTGTGCTCCGCAACAGGAGAAGCCACAACAGTGAGAGGCCCGCGTACCACAAAAAAAAAAAAACAAAAAAAAAACCCTGCACTTCAATTATAACAACCTAATTCTTTAAGATTGAAACCACCTACACATGAACTTCAAGAGTGAAGACAGCAGATGGTATTATTTATGAGGGAAGTCACTTCAGACTCTTAACACATTATTCTCCCCTAACAACGGGCTGTGCAAAGATACACAGAAATAGGAGACAATTAACTATTACCTCTATGTTGTCACTTCCAAGCACTTCTCCTCAGGGTTGCTCTCTCCCCACAGCGTGAATCCCAGCTTAGAAACGCCGGATGGGCACTTCTCCACCCTCCTGTCGTCCCAGGTCCACAACGCCAGGGCCTGTGAGCTCTCTCACCCCTGACCCAGACCCCTACACATCCCCTGACTCTTTGAGTGTCTTCACTGAGAAACCCTTTATGATCACCAAGAGAAGGCAAGCTAGAGACTGAGGAAACTGAGGCCTAGAGAAGTGAAGGACGTGCCCAGGTTTCACTGGGAAGCCGGCAAGAGAACCAAGGCCTCCTAAACTCCAGCTCCCGCATTTCTTCTTCTGCACCCAAACCTCATCTCACCAACCCCCCTGAAGCAGCGGGACCTCACAGGAACAGCAGCAGTCTAGGAGTTGGGACCTCAGACGTAAGCTCTGGACAGCCATGTCCTCATCTGTAAAGGCAGCAGGCGGTACCAGCACCATCATGTCCCCCCATCTGATCCCTCCCCACATCCAATTAGTTGCCAACTAGGCTGTCTTTCCTTTATAACCTTCCTTATGAGTCCCTTCCTTTTCACCACCATTATCTACACCCTGATTGCTATACATCATTCCTGGACACTGTGTCACCCTCTGTCTTTTATTTTAGCCACTCTAGTGGGTGTGAAGTGGTATCTCATATTAGGTTTGATTTGCATTTTCCTAATGTCTAATGATGTAGGGCATGTTTTCAAGTGCTCATTAGCCATTTGTATATCTTCTCTGGAGAAGTGCCTATGCAAATCCTTTGCCCATTATCCAATTGGGTTGTCTTTTGATTACTGAGTTGTATGAGTTCTTTATATATTCTGGATACAAGCGCTATATCATATACATGATATGCAAATACCTTCTCCTATTCTGAGGGTTGTCTTTTTACTTTCTTGCTGAAGACACAAGTTTTTAACTGTAGATGAAATCCAATTTACCTTTTTTGGGTCACTTATACTTCCCCTCATTCTTATAGAGACCCACACAGTTTGCTAGGATACTGATTCCATGGAACCTGTCTTTGTTCTGGACATGAAGACACACGGTAGCTGAAATTGCCTATATGGTTTTGGCTGCCCAACTTCTTTCTGAGATTTTACTTCTTAATCTAAACCCTATTATAGACTTAAAAGAGACTAATTTAGGAAAAGCTAACTACTGGTAACAGAATTAACCCAAAAGAAGAGTAATGTAGCAAATCTTAATGTGGTTATAGACCTTACTGAAAATAAATGCTTCTAGCATTTTCACGAAAGAGGAACTACAATGCTATCTTTTTTAAAAAAATTAATTAATTTATTTATTTTTTGGCTGCGTTGGGTCTTCATTGCTGCGCACCGACTTTCTCTAGTTGCGGCGAGCAGGGACTACTCTTCGTTGCTGTGCGCAGGCTTCTCATTGCAGTGGCTTCTCTTGTTGCAGAGCACGGGGTCTAGGTGCACGGGCTTCAGTGGTTGTGGCACACGGGCTCGGTAGTTGTGGCGCAGGGGCTTAGTTGTTCCGCAGCATGTGGGATCTTCCCAGACCAGGGCTCGGACCCACGTCCCCTGCATCGGCAGGCGGATTCTTAACCACTGCCCCACCAGGCAAGTCCCTACAATGCTATCTTGAACTTACAAGTTACAGTGTTTCGGGTTGAATTGTGTCCCCCCAAAAGATACGTTTATGTCCTAAACCCTGGTACCTGTGAATGTGACCTTACCTGGAAACAGGTCTTTGCAGATGTCCTGCCAAAGATGTACTGCTTGACTCTCATCTAAGAGCCAAGAAGCAAGACCTGAAACATATTCTTCCATCACTGCCCTCAAAAGAAACCAACCCTGCCAACACCTGGCTCTCAGACTTTGAGACTCCAGAACTATGAGAAAATGTTTCTGTTATTTAAACCACTCACTCTGTGGCACTCTGTTACACAGCCTTAGTAAACTAACACAATAACGAAGATAAGAAAGGTGTCTCTGACTAAACTCACACAACAGGGAGAGGCACTGAGAAAAGCCAGACAATGGCGGCAACAAGAAATCCCTCTCTAGTGTTCTCCTTAAAATGTCTGTCAAACTGTCTGAAAATAAACTATCTTCTCTGCAGGACCAATGGGGAAAAGCAGAGGAGCAGAGCCTGTGCTCTTAGAGGAATTAATCAGATCACATCTCCTTTGCTCAAAAGCCTCCAAAGACTTCCTCATTCAGAGTAAAAGCTGAAGCCCCTACAGCGTAAGTAAGGCCCTTCAGGACAGGGTCTCCTGCCACCTCTGATCTCTGGCTTTCTCTCCCCCCACCCACCCCTCAAGCAAGTCTGCATGCTTCTGCCTCAGACTTTTGCACCTGTCCTTCCCAGACCCCCTCGGGCCACTAGGGCTTTGCTCACAGGTGCCCACCTGGGCGAGGTCTCCCCAGGTCACCCTGTCCAAGTGCAAAACCCTCCCCTTCCGGCTGAGCCAGCATTCCTTATCACCGGCCCCCACCTCGCCACAGTTCAACAAGAAGGGAGAACTTGTTTTTCCCCAAGGCACGTCTCACCGTCTGAAGTGCTGTGCATTTTACTTGTTGACTGTCCCGACTGCCTCCCAGCCTAGTTCAGGGACTCCGTGAATGCAGAGATTTCGCCGTGTCCACTGCTGAATCCTAATCACCTAGTCAGCGTTCAATAAACATTTTTTAGTGAATGCATTTGCGCAATCTTCCTCACTGGGCTGAGATTAAGAATAAGTGCCTCTTCGGAGTCTATACCCTCTTTTGTTTGTTTTTTTTTAAAACATGGCTCCTACCTTCTGTCAGAGACTCAGGAAGACAAGTAAAAGTCCCCAAGCACCCCTTTGCCTCTGTGTGCTGATTAGAAACCTGGGCACAGGTTAGAGTCTCTGGCCCAAGTCTTCTTGCCCTTTCGGGACCCTCCACTCCCAGACAGGAACTTGAGGGGGCCTGGAGATTTCCAGGGGAAAGTCTAGCCTACAAGGTAGTAGTGTTGGTGCCTGTCAGCTGGGAATCCTGACCTTCTCTGCCCTCCACAGAGTAACACGTCCTGCAACTTCATAAATGAAGCACCGGGCAAACTGTAGGGAGGTGGGAGCCAATTTCAGACCTTGATTATTCCTCAGTATCAAAGCCTGGATAACCAACTCGTTATTTGAAGAGAAATAAACAGGAAAAAATTATAGAACATGGTTATGTATATTTTTAAATCTACAAGAGTAGAGGAGGAAAGATGTTCACTATACAAATGTTTAACTAAAGGAGGGACTTTACTGGCGGTCCAGTGGTTAAGAATCTGCCTTCCAATGCAGGGGATGTGGGTTCAATCCCACGTGCCGAGGGACAACTAAGCTCACGTGCCCTGGAGCCCACGCATCACAAGTAGAGAGAAGCCCGCGTGCCGCAACGAAAGACCCTGCATGCCGCAACTAAGACCCAATGCAGCCAAATAAATAAATATTTTTTAAAATAATAATAAATAAAAATGTAAAGGAAAAGGTTAAGTAAATTATGAAACATCAACTCACGAAAGTCATTCAAATCACTATCAAGATTATGTTCCAATATAGAAATATCAATGAGTATTAAGATTAAATTTTAATGAGAAAAAATTATGAAACCATGTTTAGTTTAAAAACAGAACAGAAGCAATATGTACCCACTGACTAATATTCTAAAAATTATGACTACAGATGAATAAAGTTTATAAGGGAGCACAGAGCTACAAACAAAGATTTTTATCAGGATGAAATTACACTTACTTTCTCTTATGTTGTTACACCATGATTTACACAAATCTGAAATATTTCAATATATGCTCATACTTGTCAAAGCTCTCACAGGAGAGAGAAGGCTGGAGACAGACCTACGACCTTTAGTAGGTGTATGTGAAGAAAACAAGCTGGTTCTTACCCTTGTGCCTCTTCAGCTGGGGGAAGCTGCTAATTGTAGTTGCTTGGATTATCTCCACTACAATTTGATACCTGAGTTTTAAAAAGAGAAAACAAGAAAAGACTGAACAGGAAAAAAGTACTATTTTCAGAGATGCATTTAGACTGCATTTGTACTAATCAACTATAACACTGTGAATCCTGCCCAAGTATCATTAAACCACCCAACAGGGATGAAGTCGTTGGTCCGGGTGCTGGGCCACGTGCTACTCATTTCTGAGATCGGAGGGTAAGAGCTGTGAAGGTACTTCCCCCACTCCATTCCCTGTACGGACGCACTCCCACCTGGCCCCCAGTGAAGAGGGAAACCTTGGTCATGATCGGCTGCTCCCTCTCCCCCGCCCCCACCTCTGCTCTCCTCCCCGCTACCAGTAACCAGAGTCTATTGATTCTACCTCCTAGGCCTGCACTGTCCAATGGGGTGGCCACGGGCCACGTGGGCTACTTAAGTTAGAGCACAAGTCTAGTTCCTCAGTTGCACCAGCCGCATTTCAAGTGCTCAGCCACCTCATGGACCTCATGGACCACAGTGGACGGTGCAAAGAGAACACTTCCATCACTGCAGGAAGTTCCACTGGATGGTACTGTCCTACACACTTCTCAAAGCTGTCCTCTCCCCTCCAGTCCCACTGTCACCATCTTCGTGATTTCCTGCATTACTCCTCACTTAGAAGAGCATTACAGACCAACGGATCCAAAGCATCTGCAGTGGGACTCTGGTGTCAACAGTGTCTAAGCTCCCCAGGTCATTCCCACGCACAGAGAGAGTTGACAGCCACTGGAGCAGAACACCAGGTAGATGTACATGTGACTGAGGTCACCTCTGTGTGAGGAAAAAGAAAAACTTATATTTTTAGTGCCAAGTACAACTCTAGAATTGTGGCTATTTTCAGCATATTCAAGTCAGGTGAGTTATGACCCCAAGTTCTTAAGTGCCATTTAATTATTATTAAGTATTGCCCTAACCAAACTTATCTATCCTGAGTGTTTCTTAGCTCTTAAGTATGTTGACTGATTAAGAATCTGCCTATAATAAAGCTATTTAACATTAACTGTTTATCTGAACACAAACTTTGCAGCATTCTAAGATTTAATGCTACATTTGGCTGGCTTTTAGAACACAAGATATGTTCTTTTGCTTTTCAACTAAAACCCAGATGACAGATGTGAATTCATCTGTCACAGCTATTCATGGACACCTCACAACTTTACATCTTTTTGTTTCTTCACTTGTGCGGTAAGAATATTGATGCCCACTCTCACCGCCTCAGAGAACAGGCGGTCAGGAGCACTGCCGGCAGTCACCTGGAGACTCTGGCAGACTGCTGGTTGCCAACACCCTTCCCTCTCTTTTTTCCCCGCTAACTGGACCACACTTATGGGGGAAAGCGATGCACCCAGCTCAAAACGCTAACCTTCTCCCTAGCAGTTAGGGACAGCCATCTGATATAGTTCTAGCCTGTGAGATATGAGCAGAACTTGCCGGGAGGGGATTCCAGGAAGGTTTTTTAAAGGGGCAGACTCCATGGAAAAGCCCTTTCAGTCTTCTGTCCTTGTCCTTCCTCAATTTTCCTCCATGGAACAAGGATGCAGCTGGATGAAAGCACAGCAGCCATGAGGATGAAAGCCACGTGGCGACGGGAGAAGACAGGAGGAGTTCAGGTGTCCAGTGACATCACTGAGCCATGATAACAGCCCCAGCCTGTCCATCTCAGGACATCTTGTTATTGAGGAGAATAAATCCCTAACTTGTTTAAGTAACTGTGCGTCGATACGTCTCATGGCCAAATGCTGTCTGACTGAGAGACAGCTCTCTGAAGTCTCCATCCATAGAGAAGTTATCTCCAGGCTGAATACACACTCAGGCGATGTACTCCAAAAGGAGGCCTTGCTAGGACATTAATGATCAATAAAGTTGTCTGATGGAACTGCCTTCATTCCTCCATTAATGGTAAAACACAAAAGTAGCTTTTCACGTGATTTTTCCTGCCAGTTATGAACAGATGAGGAAACAGCTTATAAGAAGCATACGCAAACCTGGAATCATCAAAGTCAAACACTCCTTAACCAAGTCTTTAATTTAACCTTGGACTTAGGTTCTCTAAGCAGAAAGCACTGACTTTTCACTCAACTCCAACACCTGTCACCCAACTCCAAACATATGCTTGTTGCAGAAACTTCTACAAAGAAAAGCATGAGAATAATCTGTGTGGGCAATATGCTTTCACTAAACAAACACTTTTTGAATCAGTTTCTAGACACACTGAAATGAACAACACCAATACTGTATCTGCTTTCAGAAAGCTCTGGGGATATATCAGACTAAGGGGAAAACGCTCAGCCTACAATATTTGAAAGACTACATAAAAATAGATTTTAATGACACACTGATTCTAAAATGCAAAATGGCATGTACGCTTATGATTGCAGATATGTAAATATGTGGGTATATGAACCAGGGCTACAACGCAAAACAGACATAAAAATGAAGGGCATCCATATTAAAATGGTAGAATTATAAGTCATCTTAAAACTGTTCCCAAACTGCTTATCTATCTTAGCCAGTTCAAGCAGACTTACCTTCTTGCCTGCACCAGGAAGCTTCCTTTACCTCTCCATTTCTGCACCAGCCTCATCATCCTTCTATCCTTTAGCCTTGCAATCTCATCATCTTCGATATCTGCCCTCCCATAAATATGAATCTCAAAGTCCTTTGAATCTTTACATAAGTTCCTCTCCTCCTCTTCCTCTTGTCACCACCCTGTTTCAGGCGTTCTCACCCGTGGGTCAGCTGCATTAGCTAAACGGTCTGTCTCCTTGATGTCAAGCTTTCTACCTCGCATCCAGCCCACTTCGAGCACCCCTGTCAAAACACATTCCTCAAAGCCCACTCTCAGCTCCTCGACCCCCGCTCACCCCCTCCAGGGACCCCCCCCCCCCCCCGGGGGAAGCCCCCCCCCCCACCCCCCCCCCCCCCGACTAATGCTGCGGCCACAGCTCCCAGACCTGCCTTGCCCCCATGGCCTACCGGTACCAGGCCTGCCCCCCCTCCCCCCCCGTTCCCCCCCCCCCCCCCGGGGCCCCCCCCCCCCCCAGAGGAGGAAGCCTCCACTCCAGCCTCCCACTCGCTCTGCACCTCGGCACTGGCCCCCTCACCCGACCCCCATATAAGCCAGGACTGAAGCCACGACCGTTTCCACACTGCTCTCCCCAGCCTGCAGTCACTTTCCAGGCTTTTGCTCATGATCTTTCCTTCTGAAAACCATCTCCCTTCTTGTCCACCTAATTAGATCTTACATATGCTATTTCTTCCCTCAAGTCATTCCCAATTCCCCAATTCACATTAATATTTCTCCTCGATGAAACCCTAAATTACTTCTGCTCTATAATAGTACCCATTTATCTACTATTTTATACTGTTATTTTAAAGAGTCACATTTCCACAAAGAGTGTTGTGAACGAAGAAAATGGTGTGTCCAGTGTGTTCAGGGCCTCGCCCTTCTTTTTAAAATGGTGACACGTCTGAGCCTAAGACAAAACTGTGGTTTTGTCTATAAAAAAAGATACGCAACCTTTTTTTTCTCAACTAGATCATGAGCCTCTTGAAGATAGGGATTGAGTCTTGGATTCTCCAACCAAACCTAGCTTGGCAGTAAATATTAATGAGTGCTAGGGACAGAATGTTTGTGTCCCCTGCAAAATTCATATGTGAAGCCTAATGCCCAGTGTGATGGTATTTGGAGGCGGGACCTTTGAAAGGTCATTAGGTCTCGAGGGTGGTACATGCCCTTACAAAAGAGACACCCCGCCAGAGAGCTCTCTCCACTGCATGAGGCCAGAGCAAGAAGACTGCTGTCTATAAACCAGGAAGTGGGCCCTCACCAGAAACCCAATTTGCCTACCAGCCCCTTGATCTTGGACTCCCCAGCCTCCAGAGCTAGGAGAAATAACTGTTTGTTGTTTGAGCCTCCCATTCTATGGTATATTTGTGATAGCAGTCCAAACTGACTTATTAATGAGCTACATTAATAAGCGTTAACATCTGTAACACTTAACAGGCACACCTAACATTCTGAACAATCTGTTCTTTCGATATTCTTAGTGATTCACAGTCTGTGACAAATAACGGTACTGAAGAAAATACACGCCATCTGAGAAAGAGGTAAAATGTTCAAACAAATCCATAAAATTATAAAGTAATACCACCTAACAGAGCCCTTTCATCAGGTACCAGGTACCTGATTAGATAATTTATAGTATCTCATTTAATCCTCACAAGGTGCTGTAATTAACCCCACATTACAGAGGAAAAGATTAGAGTTCAGGTGTATGAAGAAATCTATACAAGGTCTCACTGCTTTTAAGTACGAGAGCCAAAATTACAACCTAGGGCTTGATTCTGAAGCTCACGTTCTTAACCATTTTCTGGCTGCCCTAAAATTCAACATAGGTTAGTGTTTATCTTGTCTAAGGCCCTTCAAAGCACATCAGCATGGCCAAGGCCAAACCATCTCTCCAGCCGCACTGCCTTCCATATCCCTCTTGGATACATACCATTTTCTGGCCAAACCAGACCATGTGCAACACCCCAAACGCAACGCAGCTCTTTCCTGCCTCCCAGCCTTCGCTCCCCTTCTCCCTCTCACACACAGCCTCCCCCCTCACCTGCTGAAATCCTGTTCACTCCCAAACACCCAGGCCTCGTGGATTCCTCTCGGCTACAGGATGAAAGGTTTGCTCCTACCCACTTCTTCAGCTGTTCACACTCTACTTCTGGCCTACCTTGCTTCATATTTAGCTATTTACACCCACTGGGGTCTCACCTACACTGAACAAGGAACACCTTGATGGCAGGGAAAGAATCCAAAGATCCGCAAGCGAGTCATCTTTACAAATACCAGGCCCTCCTCACACAGTGCTTTGCGCACAGGAGGCGTCTGGAGATGACTACTGAATCTGTAGAATTCACTTTCACTTGATACCAAAAGGCAAAGTAGGAAATGAGAGACTTTCTCATTCTCAACAAAACCATGCAACACATACATCCAAATGCTGGCCATCCTTGACGGCACAGGCTTTTTAGTCATCTGGGGGGTATTCGGGGGCACCGGGCACTCACCTGGCCTTCCTCCTCCAGAGGCGGACATGGCCTAGCTGGTGCCAAGTGAGGTTCTACAATCAGGAGGACTAATGTTTGTCAACATGCTCTTGATCAGAAAAGCAGAGACTGTTAGTACGTTTTTCCAAAATGACGTTGTAAACTCAAGTTTTAGGAGGAAGCAGCGGACCAAGAATTCAGCTCTTTTCCAATTCTGGCAAGATCCTACCCAGAGCACCCCTTGTCTCTGGATAACAAAAACGTCACACAAAGCTAGCTGCCAAATGTCCCTCTGAGTTGCCACCTCACCTCTCTTTAGTTTTACACACTTCGCTAAATTAACAGACTTGGAAGAAGACTGTTTTGATGAACTCTTCCCACAATGTTAATCTCGCCTGAATGCTACACAGTCCTTCAAAGTAATCACCTCAGACATCAATACCTTCTACTGTCAAATGTTCAGAACAGCTTTGGGATGCTATTAGAACTGATTTCAAAGTTACTGAGAAGCCAAACCAAAAAAATTAGTCTTGTCATCTCATCAGGCACACCTTTTAAGTGCTACTTTAGAGCTGTCTTGGGTGTGCACATGCTGGAATGTCTTAGGGGAGTCAAAGGCTGGACAAACCCTAGTCTGTACCATATGGTAAATGGCTTAAAATACCATTTTATATCAAAATTAGCAAGGATCTATTATGGAATAGAATACCATATACACACAAATGTTTAAGAAAAAATCAGAAATTTAAAAATAATGTTTCAGAGTTGCCACAGGCTACTTTGTACTAGGCTAGGGATAATGTTTTCATTAAAGAGACTTCAATTAAAGTGTTTAAGAAATGAAACCATGGTGACTTCCGCTAGCTAAGCTGGAGCTGCTTCTCACATCCACAGCACTACTGACAAGGTCTGCTGGGTTATTTAGGGAGTGGGTCAGAGTAGCTAAGAATGTGAGCTCTGGAACCAGATGGCCTGTGTTCAAATGCTGCTTTCGACACTTACTGTGTCACCCTGGGAAAATTATTCAAGCTTTTTAAACTGAAGAGTCCTCATCTGCAAAAAGCGGAATAACAGCATTTTTCCTCATAGGGTTGCTATGAAGACTACATGAGAGAACACCTTTACAATATCTGGAACAGCACCTGCCCTCAGTGAGAGTTTAATGACCGTTAACAATTATTGTTCCTTAACACTGCTGCTGACTATTCGGATATGTGCTATTTAGGGAGATGGTATGTGTGTGTGCTTGTAAAATATATATAAAAGCCATTTTAAGTAACCTTACGTTTTTTCCGGACTATAATAGTGTCTCAGCCTGATCAATCGAAGACCACCAGGGTCACTGTACTCCAACAGCCTCAGGTTTACTGACCCACTGCCACCAGCAAGAGGAACCATGGGACATCTCCCCAGACAAAGAAAAAGTTACTACTGGATTCTGGGGAAGGGTGGGGTGTGGATGAAATTTAAATGAAGCAGTATCGTGACAGGCTCAAAGCGGGGCTTGTAAAGGGGTCAATTTCAGATGGACATAGGGGCCCACTGCCTTGGAAACTACAAAGTTAAGTGTGGGATGCTGAGTCCAGAAATCCCTTATCTGCAGCTCTGCATCTGGATTAAAATGAGACTGCTTCTCTGTGTCAAAGTGACTGAAATCCTCCAGGCAAGAAAAGGATGTGTCATTCCTACTGATATAATTTCACACAGCAAAGTTTCTGATAGAATTTAGAGAGCAATGCTTCTCAGTGAATAAGAAAGCAGTAGTCACTAAGCGAGGAGAATCATTATGACATTTTACAGCCACTGAATATATTTGGAAGAAATATTGTTTCCTGTTACCTTGGTAGCTGGTTTTAGTGTCTATTATCCCAGCCTGATAAACAGACAGGCAGATTTTACTTTCTCAGTCCGAGCCAATTTTTACTTTCTCTAAAGTAACATATGCTCTTCCAAGAAAATGGGAAAATACACAAGGCACAACATTCAAAGTTAACTACTATTAACATTTGGTATATCTTTATAAACGTTTTTCTATGCAAACACAATTTTTTTTTGTTTTATAAGATGGGATTCATGTTAATAAATACTGGCTTAGAGCCTTTTTAGTTTATAAATGTATAGTTACTATCTTCCAATATTATTAAATATTCTGATGCAACCTCATTGTTACATGGCAATCCATTGTATAGATGAGCCAAAACCTTTTAAACCAAACCCTTATTGTTAGACATTTTAATTATTTAGAGCTTTTCTCTATTTTAAATAAAATTACAAGAAACATTCTTGGAAAAATCTTTCCATGTAATCATGGTTATTTTCTTAATGAATAATGAATGTATCAAAAGGTGCCACTTTGTATCACAAAAGTGTATCACAAAATGCACACTTTGTGACCTTCGTTCAGATTATAAAAACTGCAACAGAAAGGCCATAATTTCTACCCCTACCAGCAGGACATGAAGTTGCCTATCTTCCTACACTCTTGATAACACTAGGTGTTAAATTTTTAATCTTGACCAATATTATGAACAAAGAAAAGTATATCATTTTAGCTTTTATGTCTGAGTACTACTGAGGATAATAGCAAGGTCCTGAGCTATCTTTTCAAGAGGCATATTTAATGGTATTAAACAGGAAGTGGCTGGAGCTGTAACACAAGCAGGGGAAACATTTTCAGTTAGGGCTCAGAGGAGTAAGAGGCACTTTCCGCTAAAGGGGCTTTTAAACCTGTTTTCCACTTTTCTAGTGTGCAGAGGGCAGCCGATTTCACAGAGAGTCTAAGGCACGTTTCCCAGCCTTTTTCCATTCGTGACACACATAGCAAGTGACAATATCTGATCAGGACACTGGGGTGAACAGCCATCCCAGGCCCTACCCAGCTACCTCGTGGGCTTAAGGGACTAGTCATCTCTGAACACGCATGCACTGTATTTGAGTTACACCAGCTAGATAAGTTCTGCACCAGAGCAGGCTGAGGAATCCTGAGTGTATGCAAACACACACACACACACACACACACACACACACACACACACACATATAGGATTCATGTTATATATACAGAAAATAATCTGGAAATATATATACACCAAGTATTCACAGTTTTTATCTGTCTGCAATAAGTGATTTCTATTTTCTTGATCTTGTTTATATCTTTTTATCTGCCTAAAATAACTACCATATATTCATTTTCTAGCTCCCAGAGCCTACAGAAATTACATGTCACAGAAGCGGCCAAAGCTTTGTCACCACAGGCCAGCTGGTGCCCTTTAGCTAACCTCAAGAAAGCCAAAGTTTTCTCTCTGTTGTCTGTATCTAGTTTCTACTTGTGTTCCTCATATTTTTACATCAGCTATTAATATAGTTACAAAGTATTTACGGACGTGTGTTTAGCACCATGGCAGTATCTTCCACTCCCAGCCCTTACTAAAGCATTTTCATTTAGAATGGCTACTCAATATCATCTTCAGTTGCCTAGCTTTAAGCTCCATATCTAAAGTGTCCTAATGACTTCTTACACATTTTCTTTTGTTTTTTTTGCGGTATGCGGGCCTCTCACTGTTGTGGCCTCTCCCACTGCGGAGCACAGGCTCCGGACGCGCAGGCTCAGCGGCCATGGCTCACGGGCCCAGCAGCTCCGCAGCATGTGGGATCCTCCCGGACCGGGGCATGAACCCGTGTCCCCTGCATCGGCAGGCGGACTCTCAACCACTGCGTCACCAGGGAAGCCCTTCTTATACATTTTGAACAAAGTTTTTCTGAAAGAAGATGTTGTCGTCTCGGCTCACCCATTAACCCCGCTCAAGTCGGGGCCTGAGCGTGCTCTAGCCTGCTCCCGACAGCTGGAACTTTTTTCAGCTCTTACTGGGAGCCTGGATGTCTCACATTACATGCATCATCTCATTTAATTATCACAACAACCCTATGAAGTAGGAGCTATTTTCTCTGTTTCACAGTTAAAACTGAGGCTCAGAGTGTAAATGACTTGCCTCAGACCATGCACTTTGCAAGCAGTGAAGCCACAGTGCAAACCAGGTCTGTGAAATCCAGGCCTGCCGGACCCTTGAGCCTGTGTTCGTGGCCAGGGTCTGCCTTGGTGCTGGACCGGTCACTACAGGTTGACTTCTTGTGCTGCGAATTCTCCTCGGCCTCTAGAAGAACTGCATTTCTGTCAAGTGCTGGGGAATCGCAAGACAGAGCGCGCGTTGCTGCTACTCAGTGCTGGGCTGAAGTCAGCCTGCGAGGCCTATGCCGGCTCAGGAGAGCTGGCTGTTGCATTTCAGCAATTAAACCCATCATTATTAAAATTAAATTACACAAACCTACCGTTTTCTAAAAGTAAAAGTACTCAAAACTCATCGTTGGGCTTCCCTGGTGGCACAGTGGTTGAGAGTCCGCCTGCCGACGCAGGGGACACGGGTTCGTGCCCTGGTCCGGGAGGATCCCGCATGCCGCGAAGCGGCTGGGCCCGTGAGCCATGGCCGCTGAGCCTGCGCGTCCGGAACCTGTGCTCCGCAACGGGAGAGGCCACAGCAGTGAGAGGCCCACGTACCACAAAAAAAAAGAACAGAAACAAAACTCATCGCTTCCTAATAATTTCATTCATTTTACTATTACCTACGTTCGAGGTTATTTACATCCATTCCACCACCCTTCACTACCACCCTTCCATCAGCCTTCACTACCTTCTTTTTTTTTTTTTTTTTTTTTTTTTTGTCTGTACCAGGTCTTCGTTGTAGCACACGGGATCTTTGTTGAGGCACCCAGGCTCACAGTTGCGGCATGCGGGCTCACAGGTGAGGCATGCGGGCTCCTTGGTTGAGGCATGCAAACCCTTAGTTGCAGCACGCATGTGTCTAGTTCCCCGACCAGGGATCTAACCCGGGCCCCCTGCATTGGGAGCACGGAAACTTACCCACTGGACCGCCAGGGAAGTCTCCAGCCTTCTCTACTTGTGAACCATAAAGTTCTTTTCTGTTGAGGAGGCACTCAGCACAATTTCTGCCTTTGTTTTTTAAAGAAACAAGCCGTACCTATTGACCTCCCCCCTCCCTCAACTCTTCATGTTTTAAGTCCAAGGAGCACCATCTCTGGCCTCCCTCCACCTCTCACTCATTCCTCTCCCCAGAGAGGAGTAAGCTTTTAACCTGATCGCAGAGCAGGAACTGGGCCTGTGAATCACAGCCCTTCTGTTCCCCTTCCTCTTAAGGGCATGTGTTCTCTGCCTCCAAAGGGCAGCCAGCAAGCAGACTGCACCTACCAGGGAGACGGAAGGAGGGAGCAGCGGGGACAATGAGAGGGATTCTGACCCAGCAGTGACAGATGGGAAAGAATGTCTAATTGTGAAACTCAGTTTAGAGAGCGCACCGCCTGCATATATAAACTACATTGTCCAGGATCTCCAGTAATAAGAGTGACCCTGTGGTCTTCATCTGCCTTATTTCTTGGCCCTGAGATGGGTCAGCCTTCGGGATGGAGAGAGGACCACTGCTATTCATTAGGCCTCCTCAAACCCCAAGATGAAACACTGCATCCCAGTGGGCCATTAGGAACCGCCCAGTCTTCCCAAAGAAACTAAATCTGTTTGTGATCCTTAGTCTAATGATCATAAACAGTAACAATAATAGTGTCAGCTAACAATTAGGAACATGCAGGCCCTGGGCCAAGTGCTTTACATGAACTGACCTGTGGTCCTAAATGTCGTTCAGAAAGCAGGTAACGCTCTATCCACACCTAACACGGCACCAAACACAGGCACATAATGAATTCTTTAATTTCAGAGACACCATAACTTCTTCATACCAAGATTCCCCTTCTCATATCAAAGTTTACACCTGCTGCCAACACTTAATTGTCTTTCCTCCTAAATGAAAATAATTTGTGTTCTCGGGTATGTTTAACTCCCACCCCTCTGTGCCCTCTACTATTTCTCAGACACTAGCAGCAGTTATTTTCTAAAGTCAATGTACTTTTATTTTTCATAAAGCTGAAAGATCTTTTAGAACACTTTTCATAGGCAGCCTCACATTTTAATGTGTTGTTTTTTTTAAAACTAAATTTATATTCATTTATTCTTTTCATAAAAATTTGCCAGGCTTCTGTTTTACACATAGGAATTTCCATCCCCCTGTCCACCCGCATGAGCCTCCCTCCGCATTCATGCGTGCTCAGCGGTTTCTTACACGCTGCAGCAGGCTGTCTTATGCTCGATTTCTTTTTTCTTGTTCCTCTACAGTGTAATCCTATTTTACTGCAAGATTCACATTTTCAGAATCACTGTTCAAAACACTGCACATTCAACTAATTTAAATCCTTCTATGCAGAAGCATGCAATTTTAAGAATTTTAACACTTTTAATATTATCCTCATGTGCAAATGTACCTAAACTGATTCAGAGTTGAAAATCCACCCCCTTATGATATCTGAAGAAAAACTACTAAGCAACCCCTCAGTAACCCATTGCTAGTCATGATCTCTTAAGTTAATCCATTCATTATGCCCATTGCCTCTTGCTTTAGTATGGTAAAACTGAAAAACACCACACCAATCTCAGTATGTGCTAGATAAAAGGTTCCCCTTCTCTTCTCCAAACTAAATAATCCTTAACCTCTTTAATTTTAAACCTTTCGTTCATTATTAGAATTTCCTATCTATTTTTATTTTATTTTATTTTTTTATTTATTTTTTTTTTTTTTGTGCGGTACGCGGGCCTCTCACTGCCGTGGCCTCTCCCGTTGCGGAGTACAGGTTCCGGATGCGCAGGCTCAGCGGCCATGGTTCACGGACCCAGCCACTTCACGGCATGTGGGATCCTCCTGGACCGGGGCACGAACCCACGTCCCCTGCATCAGCAGGTGGACTCTCAACCACTGTGCCACCAGGGAAGCCCTCCTATCTATTTTCAGATTCTCCACATTGCTCTTTAAATGAGGGTCAGAAGGAAACAAATACAGAATTGAAAAATCTAATAAAGATTTGGGCGGGTGGTAAATGAGATTATGGCAGTGACAGGCTGCTCAGATTTTCTTTCTTACTACTTGTTTCTCTGGCAGTCTGTCACTGCCTTAATAAAAGATGATGGTACTTCTGATGGTATTGTTCCCCACACAAGGATTAGTGCCTGCAAAGCCTCACGAACAGTAGAGAGTTACCTCCACACTTGCAGAAAATCCCACAAGGCTGGGGCCGTGTGTCACTGCTGTTCTCTGCCCACCTGGCTAGCAAGTTACCCAGCTTTACATATGGGGTTTGAAGTCAGACACACCTGAATTCAAATCCCAGCTCTGTTACTTGTTAGCTTTGTAATCCGGGGCAAGTTGCTTTCCTCTCCTCAACCAAATAATGAGAATCACAGTACCTACTTCACATGGTGGTTATGACAATCAGATGATGATTATAAAGAACCTAGCTTGACACATATTAGATATTCAACAAATGGTAGCTTAAAAACAAAGAAAGTTTTCCTTTCTTGAGCATTTGCTTGGCATCTCTTTAACCCTGGCCAATGCCCAGTCCAGGGAAGCAGCCATTTCTCCAATGCCTGTGTGGGAAACAGTGCTATCCTGCCTCACTATAACTATAAAACAAGAAGAGTACTGTAGCAAAAACAGCTATTTGCCTCTTCCATACCCATTCTTTTTCCTTCCTCAGTAATAGAATCCTCCATTTTTAACGAAGCCTAAGGGTGCCCAGAATGAGACTACTTGCTTTTTCTCAATTGTTTCGACCAACGAAATATAAACAAAAATGTCATGTAGCAGCTTCCAGAAATATCCTTAAAAGACAAGCAGTGTAGGACTTTTGCCACCATGTTTCCCTGCCTCCATCCCACTTCCTGGGATTAGGATATGACGGATGGCATCCTAGAGAATATCCTGAGCCAGGAGGACTCCGGAACACAGGATGGCAGAGCAGTGAGCTAGGGGGAGCCTGGGTCCTTGAGGAAGGCGGGGCCCCGTACCAGCCCTGGACTGGGTACTGCTGACTTCCCTTAAGCAAGGAGGAAGAAAAACCCTCTGTACTTTGACAAGGCATCATTATTTTGTGGGTTTTCTATAATTTTCAGCTGAATTTAATCTTAACAATATAAGTACAGTACCTCCAAACTGTTCACAGGGTTAAACCAGTGGCTCTTAAGAAAGGACAATTTTGTCCCCCAGAGGACATGTGGCTACATCCAGAGACATTTCTGATTGACACAGCAGTGCGGGTGCTATTGGCATTCAGTGGGTACAGGCGCTAGGGATGCTGCTTACATTCTGCAGTTAACAGAACAACTCCCACAACAAAGGGCTATCAAGCCCCACGTCAGTTTTGCCAAGGCTGGGAAACCTCGGGTTAAACAACACATCTCTCAGGAAGGTCAGTGATAAAATGCCCTCTGTTCATTACAATAATCATGGCAGAATGAGGCGTCCTGATTAGTCAGTATTCTCCTCAACAGAGTTACCATATATCTCAAACAGTAATAAACAGTTTTCAAAGAATCAGAATATAATGAATCACATGACACGACACCTAGCCAAGACTTCAGACTGGCAGCATGTGAAAGAACATGACGTCTAAAAGGGATTCTCGGTGTATTAATTGCATTTTATAATCACCTGGGGAACTGATGCCCAAGATCCACTCTAGACCAGTTACATAGAAGTTCCTGGGGGTGGGCTTCCCTGGTGGCGCAGTGGTTGAGAGTCCGCCTGCTGATGCAGGGGACATGGGTTCGTGCCCTGGTCTGGGAAGATCCCACATGCCGCGGAGCGGCTGGGCCCGTGGGCCATGGCCGCTGAGCCTGCGCGTCCGGAGCCTGTGCTCCGCAACGGGAGAGGCCACGGCAGTGAGAGGCCCGCATACCGCCAAAAAAAAAAAAAGTTCCTGGGGGGGAAGCCTAGGCATCTGTATCTTCCATGGAGGACCAAATAATCTTCATCAGGGTACTTTTCACAAATGCGCTGAAGAATTACAGAATGCAGGCAGCCCTGGCTGCAGCAGACTCCTGGACCACAGTCTGCCTACTTCTTTACAAGAGGTTCCATTGGGGCAAAACCTTTCACTGCTCCTTTGCTTAACATTCACTTTGACTCCTGCTTTATCTTCAAAATAAAGAAACACACAGTCCTTTCTCTAGTATGGCTGTGACGTAGTTTCACAAATGGATGCACCTGGACCCTGAACACTGCTCTGTCTTCCTTGACGGTGGCCATCACCACCACCCCCAGCCACACCAGGTGGGAATCTATTCATCTGCCCTTTAACATCCTGCATCAACATGACACTCAGATTTCTGGCTCCTCTTTTGTTAGCAGAGTTGATCACTGCTCCTACTAGAAGACCCAGAAAATTCAAAATATTAAACCAGTCTAGCTCCCATATCCTCATTTTGACATCTCGGATGCTAGAAAAGGAAGCACCTCAAAGGGACAGCAGGATATCAAACTGTAATGTTTTAAAGCCTGGTTGATTCTAACATACAGACAGGGTTAAAAACCACTGACTTAGGCCATCTTGAGTTGAGTGTCCTGTGAGGAGCTTCAGAGCACGTCCCGAGCTGAGGTGTTGGCTCAGCCGTTTCCCAAAGAACTCTGGTCTGAAGGGCTGGGGGCAAGGCCACTGCACGGGGCCCGCTATGAGCAAGTGAAACAGACTAAGTACAAAGGGAAAAAAGGTGGAAGGGCTAGGCCTGAAGTGAGACTGCCAGATTTATGTCCTTTCCAGATGAAATGTGGATCCTCTAGAAACAGGAGGTATGAAGAGAGAGGACCTTCAAGATGGCGGAGGAGTAAAATGTGGAGATCAGCTACCTCCCCACAGATACATCAGAAATACATCTACACGTGGTACAACCCCAACAGAACACCTACTGAATGCTGGCAGAAGAACTCAGACCTCCCAAAAGCCATGTGGCTGACAGGGTCTTGGTGCTCCAGCCGGCTATCAGGCCTGAGCCTCTGAGGTGGGAGAGCCGAGTTCAGGACTTTGGACCAGCAGAGACCTCCCAGCCCCATGTAATATAAATCGGCAAGAGCTCTCCCAGAGATCTCCGTCTCAACGCTAAGGCCCAGCTCCACTCAACAACCAGCAAGTTCCAGTGCTGGACACCCCACACTAAACAACTAGAAAGACAGGAACCCAACCCCACCCATGAGCAGAGAGGCTGCCTAAAATCATAATAAGTTCACAGACACCCCAAAACACACCACCAGATGTGGACCAGCCCACCAGAAAGACAAGATCCAGCCTCAACACCAGAACACAGGCACCAGTCCCCTCCACCAGGCAGCCTACACAACCCACTGAACCAACCTTAGCCACTGGGGGCAGACACCAAAAACAATGGGAACTATGAACTTGCAGCCTGCAAAAAGGAGACCCCAAACACAGTAAGTTAAGCAAAATGAGAAGACAGAGAAACACACACCAGATGAAGGAGCAAGATAAAAACCCACCAGACCTAACAAATGAAAAGGAAATAGGCAGTCTACCTGAAAAAAAATTCAGAGTAATGATAGTAAAGATGATCCAATATCTTGGAAATAAAATGGAGAAAATATAAGAAACGTTTAACAAGTACCTAGAAGAACTAAAGATGAAACAAGCAACGATGAACAACACAATAGATGAAATTAAAAATTTGCTAGAAGGAATCAATAGCAGAATAACTGAGGCAGAAGAACAGATAAGTGACCAGTAAGATAAAAGAGTGGAAATAACTACTGCAGAGCAGAATAAAGAAAAAAGAATGAAAAGAATTGAGGACAGTCTCAGAGACCTCTGGGACAACATTAAATGCACCAACATTCAAATTACAGGGGTCCCAGAAGAAGAGAAACAGAAAGGGACTGAGAAAATATTTGAAGAGATTACAGTTGAAAACTTCCCTAACATGGGAAAGGAAATAGTTAATCAAGTCCAGGAAGCACAGAGAGTCCCATAAAGGATAAATCCAAGGAGAAACACGCCAAGACACATATTAATCAAGGTATCAAATATTAAATACAAAGGAAAAATACTGAAAGCAGCAAGGGAAAAGCAACAAATAACATACAAGGGAATCCCCATAAGGTTAGCTGATCTTTCGGCGGAAACTCTGCAAGCCAGAAGGGACTGGCAGCACATATTTAAAGTGATGAAAGGGGAAAACCTACAACCAAGATGACTCTACCCAGCAAGGATCTCATTCAGATTCGATGGAGAAATTAAAACCTTTACAGACAAGCAAAAGCTAAGAGAATTCAGCACCACCAAACCAGCTCTACAACAAATGCTAAAGGAACTTCTCTAGGAAGGAAACACAAGAGAAGGGAAAGACCTACGAAAATAAACCCAAAACAATTAAGAAAATGGTAATAGGAACATACATATCAATAATTACCTTAAATGTAAATGGATTAAACGCTCCAACCAAAAGACACAGACTGGCTGAATGGATACAAAAACAAGACCCATATATATGCTGTCTACAAGAGACCCACTTCAGACCTAGGGACACATACAGACTGAAAGTGAGGGGATGGAAAAAGATATTCCATGCAAATGGAAATCAAAAGAAAGCTGGAGTAGCAATTCTCGTATCAGACAAAATGGACTTTAAAATAAAGACTATTACCAGAGACAAAGAAGGACACTACATAATGATCAAGGGATCAATCCAAGAAGAAGATATAACAATTGTAAATATTTATGCACCCAACATAGGAGCACCTCAATACATAAGGCGAATGCTAACAACCATAAAAGGGGAAATTGACAGTAACACAATAATAGTAGGGGACTTTAACACCCCGCTTTCACCAATGGACAGATCAACCAAAATGAAAATAAATAAGGAAACACAAGCTTTAAATGACACATTAAACAAGATGGATTTAATTGATATTTATAGAACATTCCATACAAAAACAACAGAATACACTTTCTTCTCAAATGTTCATGGAACATTCTCCAGGATAGATCATATCCTGGGGTCACAAATCAAGCCTTGGTAAATTTAAGAAAATTGAGATTGTATCAAGTATCTTTTCTGACCACAATGCTATGAGACTAGGTATCAATTACAGGAAAAAAATATCTGTAAAAAATACAAACACATGGAGGCTAAACAATACACTACTCAATAACCAAGAGATCACTGAGGAAATCAAAAAATACCTAGACACAAATGACAATGAAAACACAACGACCCAAAACCTGTGGGATGTAGCAAAAGCAAAAGAGAGAAGTTTACAGCAATAAAATCCTACCTCAAGAAACAAGAAACATCTCAAATAAACAACCTAACCTTACACCTAAAGCAATTAGAGAAAGAAGAACCAAAAAACCCCAGAGTTAGCAGAAGGAAAGAAATCATAGAGATCAGATCAGAAATAAATGAAAAAGAAATGAAGGAAACGATAGCAAAGATCAATAAAACTAAAAGTCGGTTCTTTGAGAAGATAAACAAAATTGATAAACCGTTAGCCAGACTCATCAAGAAAATAAGGGAGAAGACTCAAATCAATAGAATCAGAAATGAAAAAGGAGAAGTAACAACTGACACTGCAGAAATACAAAGGATCATGAGAGATTACTACAAGCAACTCTATGCCAATAAAATGGACAACCTGGAAGAAATGGACAAATTCTTAGAAATGCACAAACTGCCAAGACTGAATCAGGAAGAAATAGAAAATATGAACAGACCAATCACAAGCACTGAAATTGAAACTGTGATTAAAAATCTTCCAACAAACAAAAGCCCAGGACCAGATGGCTTCACAGGCGAATTCTATCAAACATTTAGAGAAGAGCTAACACCTATCCTTCTCAAACTCTTCCAAAATATAGCAGAGGGAGGAACACTCCCAAACTCATTCTACAAGGCCACCATCACCTTGATACCAAAACCAGACAAAGATGTCACAAAAAAAGAAAACTACAGGCCAATATCACTGATGAACATAGATGCAAAAATCCTCAACAAAATACCAGCAAACAGAATCCAACAGCACATTAAAAGGATCATACACCATGATCAAGTGGGGTTTATTCCAGGAATGCAAGGATTCTTCAATATATGCAAATCAATCAATGTGACACACCATACTAACTGAAGGATAAAAACCATATGATCATCTCAACAGATGCAGAAAAAGCTTTTGACAAAATTCAACACCCATTTATGATATGCCTACACCCTCCAGAAAGTAGGCATACAGGGAACTTACATTAACATAATAAAGGCCATATATGACAAACCCACAGCCAACATTGTTCTCAATGGTGAAAAACTGAAACCATTTCCACTAAGATCAGGAACAAAACAAGGTTGCCCACTCTCACCACTCTTATTCAACATAGTTTTGGAAGTTTTAGCCACAGCAATCAGAGAAGAAAAAGAAATAAAAGGAATCCAAATCAGAAAAGAAGAAGTAAAACTGTCACTGTTTGCAGATGACATGATACACTATACAGAGAATCCGAAAGGTGCTACCAGAAAACTATTAGAGCTAATCAATGAATCTGGTAAAGTAGCAAGTTACAAAATTAATGCACAGAAATCTCTTGCATTCCTATACACTAATGATGAAAAATCTGAAAGAGAAATTAAGGAAACACTCCCATTTACCACTGCCACAAAAAGAATAAAATACCTAGGAATAAACCTACCAACAGAGATAGAAGAAGTGTATGCAGAAAACTACAAGACACTGATGAAAGTAATTAAAGATGATACAAACAGATGGAGAGATATACCATGTTCTTGGATTATAAAAATCAACATTATGAAAACAACAATACTACCCAAAGCAACCTACAGATTCAGTGTAATTCCTATCAAACTACCAATGGCATTTTTCACAAAACTAGAACAAAAAATTTCACAATTTGTATGGAAAACACAAAAGACCCCGAATAGCTAAAGCAACCCTGAGAAAGAAAAACGGAGCTGAGGGATCAGGCTTCCTGACTTCAGACTACACGACAAAGCAACAGTAATCAAGACAGTATGGTACTGGCATAAAAACAGAAATACAGATCAATGGAACAGTATAGAAAGCCCAGAGATAAACCCACGCATATGGGTTATCTTTGATAAAGGAGGCAAGAATATACAGTGGAGAAAAGACAGCCTCTTCAATAAGTGGTGCTGGGAAAACTGGACAGCTACATGTAAAAGAATGAAATTAGAACACTCCCTAACACCATACACCAAAATAAACTCAAAACAGATTAAAGACCTAAATGTAAGGCTAGACACTGTAAAACTCTTAGAGGAAAACATAGGCAGAACACTCTATGACATAAATCACAGCAAGACCCTTTTTGACCCACCTCCTAGAGAAATGGAAATAGAAACAAAAATAAACAAATGGGACCAAATGAAACTTAAAAGCTTTTGCACAGCAAAGAGACCATAAACAAGACAAAAAGACAACCCTCAGAATGAGAGGAAATATTTGCAAACGAAGCAACTGACAAAGAATTAATCTCCAAAATATACAAGCAGCTCAGGCAGCTCAATATCAAAAAAACAAACAACCCAATCCAAAAATGAGCAGAAGACCTAAATCGACATTTCTCTAAACAAGATATACAGATTGCCAACAAACCCATGAAGGGATGCTCAACATCATCAATCATTAGAGAAATGCAAATCAAAACTACAATGAGATATCATCTCATACCAGTCAGAATGGCCATCATCAAAAAATCTACAAACAGGGCTTCCCTGGGAGCATAGTGGTTAAGAATCCGCCTGCCAATGCAGGGGACACAGGTTCGAGCCCTAGTCCAGGAAGATGCCACGTTCCGCGGCAGCAACAAAGCCCACGTGCCACAACTACTGAGCCTGCGCTCTAGAGCCTGCGAGCCACAACTCCTGAGCCCGCATGCTACAACTACTGAAGCCCGCGCACCTAGAGCCCATGCTCCGCAACAAGAGAAGCCACCACAATGAGAAGCCCACGCACTGAAACGAAGAGTAGCCCCCACTCACTGCAAGCAGAGAAAAGCCCGCACGCAGCAACCAAGACCCAACGCAGCCAAAACTAAGTAAATAAATAAATTAAATAAATTTATTTTTTTTAAAAATCTACAAACAATAAATGCTGGAGAGAGTGTGTAGAAAAGGGAACCCTCCTACACTGTTGGTGCGAATGTAAATTGATACAGCCACTATGGAGAACAGTATGGAGGTTCCTTAAAAAAATAAAAATAGAACTACCATACGACCCAGCAATCCCACTACTAGGCATATACCCTGAGAAAACCATAATTCAAAAAGACACATACACCCCAATGTTCACTGCAGCACTATTTACTACAGCCAGGTCATGGAGTCAACCTAAATGCCCATCGACAGACAAATGGATAAAGAAGACGTGGCACATATATACAGTGGAATGTTCCCTGCCATAAAAAGAAACGAAATTGAGTTATTTGTAGTGAGGTGGATGGACCTAGAATCTGTCATACAGAGTGAAGTAAGTCAGAAAGAGCAAAACAAATACCGTATGCTAACACATATGTATGGAATCTAGAAAAAAAAAAAGGTTCTGAAGAACCTAGGGGCAGGACAGGAATAAAGACACAGATGTAGAGAATGGACTTGAGGACATGGGGAGGGGGGAAGGGTAAACTGGGACAAAGTGAGAGAGTGGCATGGACATATGTACATTACCAAATGTAAAATAGCTAGCTAGTGGGAAGCAGCCGCATAGCACAGGGAGATCAGCTCTAGCACAGGGAGATCAGCTCGGTGCTTTGTGACCACCTAGAGGGGCGGGATAGGGAGGGTGGGAGGGAGATGCAAGAGGGAGGGGATATGGGGATATAAGTATACGTATAGCTGATTCACTTTGTTATACAGCACAAACTAACAGCAATGTAAAGCAATTACACTCCAATAAAGATGTTAAACCCCACTAACTTAGTATACGTGAAGGGCACATTTCTAGCTTTATAGTCCTACTGTGAAAAGATCTCATGGTCGCTCAGAGAAAACAACAAACTACTACAGAATTTCAAATAGCACCTTTAAGGGTTTGTTGTTGTTGTTGTTTGTTTATTTTTAATGCACTCCAGCCTGGCAGAGCTGAATGACTCTTTCCTTTAGAAAACATTCACCTAACTCCCAAATATGTACAAAATAAAAGTGGATGGTTTCACTTAGTCTAAATAAGATGCAATCCCTGGCTTATGCAGCCTACCCCAAAGTTTTACTGAGAGCAATCTGAAGATAATGACTTAAAACCCTAATAAAGTCAGAGGGCAGAGGACTCTAACTACCAGAAAAACAACAGAATGGTTGAGACTATGGCTGAAGAAAGCAGCTCCATTCGTGCTATGTGGCTGATAGGCCTCATCAACGTGGGTTGTAGACAGAAATCTGATAAAAAGCAATTCTGCCTGTCAATACGAGTGAGCAGAACTGACCCTTAAATAGAGGGCAATTTTTTTTAATCAGGTGAACAGTAAGTAGCCAAGTAACAAGATAATTTATGCAGCATCACCTACTCTTTGAGCAAAAAGATCAATCTCTGCCATCACAGAGTTGTTCCTGGTAGCCTCTCTAGTGCAAGAAGCAGGGAGTAAAAATTAGTCCTCAGATCTGTGCCTCAGGTACAACGAATAGGGACAACCACCCCAAGGACAAAAGAGATACCAGTGCCACATGGAAGAGAACTGCCTAAAATGTCACACTAAAGCAATGCCCAAGGAACTGTCTCGTGGTCACAGGTCCAGGAGAGATGCCCCAGGACAATGCACTATTTACACAAGTATACATACAGAGAGCAACTCTGGATGTGCGTATCTATCATTGACAAAAATGCCTTTCACGGTATTTCCTCCTAAGGTTCTTGGCCAGGCTTGTTGATGAGACTATGCATTCTTCAGGATTTCGATCCCAGAGCTGATGTTGCCAGGCGCATCTGACTCTGACGAAGTTCGTGCCCCTTGTTACAAGGGCATTTTGCAGCCTGTCTAAAGGAAGTTATCAACATACTTCCCAAGATTTACACGAGGAACTGAAAGCTTATAAAGGGATGGAGGTCAGAAGAATAGGTCATTACGTCCACTTAATTAAATCTGAAAACGGATTCTGTGTGCTTCTAATAGACAAGGCACTTTAAGAGTCTGATTGTCTAATCACCAAAGTACCTCCAAGTGTTCTCCCCGTTGAAACCGAAAGTAAGGTGTTTCTAACAGTAAGGTGGAGGACACAAAAGAGAAGACAATATGTGGAAAAGGAATAATGCACTAAACGAACACCCCTTCCTGGTGTCCGTACTCCAACACTCCTTGTTGGTGGCAGGTATTTAGAGTGAGGGGAGGTGGTGAGAGGAAGAGGTTAGGAACCTGCAACACTTTATTTTAGTCTCATTTATCAGCAGTCACTGATGGTACTGCTGAAGATGCTCAATGATCATTCAAAAGGCATTCTTCAAAGTGCAACAACCTAAATCTTCCACTAACTGATAACTGGATAAACAAAATATGGTATATTCATCCAGTGGAATAGTATTCAGCCAAAAAAATGGAGTACTGATATATACTGCAACACGGATGAACCTCGAAAACATTACGCTGAGTGAAAGAAGCCAGACACAAAAGGACACATATTGTATGATTCCATTTACATGAAATGTCCAGAATAGGCAAATCTACTGAGACAGAAAGCACGTGAGTGGTTCCCAAGGGCTGGGGGGAGAAGAATGGGAAATGACTGCTAATGGGTATAAGGTTTCTTTTCAGGGTGATGAAACTCGCCTGGAATTAGTGGGTATGGTTGCACGGCCTCTGAATACACTAAAAACCACGGAACTGCCCACTTTAAAATTGTGAATTCTATGGTATGTGACTTATATCTCAATGTTTGAAAAAGCCATTCTTTAGTTCAGCTTTTCTACTGCCCCTTAAGTCTCCCAGCGCTCAACAGAGGGCCCGTTTCCTGGGACCCCCAGTGGGCTACCCTTCAGTGTTGCCCTATTTACGAGATCGAGAGGAAGTGATGTCAAAAAAGATTTAAGTGCTTATACTGTTCTTGTTCCATCACGTATGAGAGGGAAAGGGGAAAATGATCATGCAGCACTTCTAGTGTAATCTTCTGCACACACTGAGGGCAATCCATAACACTCCGACTGTGACAAAAGCAGGCTGTCCAATCATCCTGGGACAGCAGACACCATATGCTTCTGTTTTTCTAAAAGGCAGTTCTTGCTGAGCTACCTCTTCACCTACTCAATGACAAACTGCCAACATTAAGACATTCATAGTATTTCAAATAGTCTGGAGACTTTCGCTAGTACATTTTAAAGAAGGTAAGCCATTAATTCTTACCAAGATCCACTCATAATATAGGAACTGTGCTCAGATACAAAATGACAGATGGTGCTAGAGTACCAATAGCTGACCATTCAGAATAATTAGCTCTGATCAAAAATGTCTTTTGGTGCCTTTTTGTTACACCATTAACTATGTCACCATGTGTGCAGTGCTGGAATCTTTTGTTTGGTTCAGAAAGTAGAACACTCATGCACAAGTCTGGAAGAAGAATGAACACTGATTCACTTAAGAATCTGCCACTACTGATTCTAGATTGTTATCTTAAACTTCCTTGGAGTTTTCAAATGGTCCATGTCTGACCTTACTGTGGAGAGACTGTCTGGCAGAGGAAAATGCTTAGGAATTCAATGCACCCACAATTTATCAACATGAGGTATCACCTGCTCATAAACAGTCTTAGGAGGAAATTGTAATTCCATGGAGGGTGGTCATCACATTACCTTGGTCACACCACACACAGCACATCTGGGAACAATATTATAAAAGCACCAGGGAGAGGAATATTAAAGTTTGAACAGCGTCTCTAGAACCAGAGCTTGGTGTGTGTGGGTTGTCGTGTTGAGAATTTTAAGGCGATGAGGAGGCAACAAGGGTGTATGACCTGTGGGCTCTTTCACTTTCTGTGGAATGACACTTCAAAAGGAGTCAGAGGAAGCCACAGTAAGGATGATCTTTGAGTAGATGTGACCTGTAAGCCTCAGGTGACAAACTTGGAATACTGGCTCTTGGGTTCTCTATCAGCTCAAGTGTCACAATTATGAAAAAGGAATTTCTAAATTCAGACATAAATAATCACAAATCTATAATAAATAAGTACCATATAGCCTATTCAAGATTATGAATGGAAAGAGAAACATGATTAAAATCTTCAGAGACTATATCTCACAAGAATTAAATTACTTGTAAACAAAGTCGTACAATCGAACCCATCATTATACATTTGTGGGGCCTAGATTAAGACACAGCACAGTTTACGAGAACACAGAGGCATCCACAGTGTGTGCTTCTTAGAGGGTGTGTTATTCAGATTAGAAAATGTAGCAGCATAACTCACTTTAATGTTAACCCTGGTTCAGGGGCAAATGTGGCAAGTCTAAAGCCCTCAAACAGTTCAAAGACCCAATTTCAGCCAATATTTTACTTTTCCGCCAGAGACTTACAAAAATTACCTATCAGAAGCAAAACTGACAGGCCAGAGTTTCCTTTCTTCCCATGCATGCTTATTTGGGGACACTAAAACAGAAGGGCAACTAGAGAAACAGAAGCCTAGCAAATCCACAAACTACACAATACTATATAATCATACTGTATATGCATAACCTGTATTTTAAAAATTAAAAATAAACACACACACTCACCCCTAAAAACATCTCAAGTACCGTTAAGGAGGCTGCACTCTCCTATAAGTTAGATTCCTGGGGTATATTTCAAATGTGTTTTCTCAAAACAATTAGTCAAGAACCCTTTATTCCCAAACCTGGGCCTCTGTATTTTCTAAGAAAAATGAAAATCAACACAAATGGTCTACACTCTAATTTTAAAAACACAGCATTGGGCTTCCCTGGTGGCGCAGTGGTTAAGAATCCACCTGCCAATGCAAGGGACATGGATTTGCAAGGGACCATCTTCCCTGGTCCGGGAAGATACCACATGCTGCAGGGCAACTAAGCCTGTGCGCCACAACTACTGAGCCTGCGCTCTAGAGCCAGCGAGCCACAACTACGGAGGCCCGTGTGCCCACCACTACTGAAGCCCGCACACCCAGAACCCGTGCTCCGCAACAAGAGAAGCCACCGCAGTAAGAAGCCCATGCACCACAACGAAGAGTAGCCCCCGCTCGCCTCAACTAGAGAAAGCCTGCGCGCAGCAACGAAGACCCAACGCAGCCAAAAATAAATAAATAAATAAATAAATAAATATCCTTTAAAAAAAACCCCAAAAAACAGTATTTCCTTCCACTGCTTTTCCAAGGTAAGCACCTGAGCAGCTACACAGGTTCTAACAACTGAACAGCTTTCTATTATAACCTAATTATTTGAAAAACATGATACTTTGAACGAATTCCACTGCCAAGGGAGAAGCTGGACACATTTTGCTGTTACTGATTAATAAGTTTTATGGACTTCCTTTATTTCTTCTTCCCTGACAACCACAGTTTTTTGTTATTTTTTTACCTAACTAGGTAGAGGAGGATAGTCAGTAGCACTGTCACGCTATAATTAAAGACCAAATACCTTAGTTGCTTCAAGAACTCAACATCAGAGTTGCTGTTAATAAGCTTGATGAACTCTTCATAGGAGGGAGCATAGGTGTAGGCTCTCTTGTGATGTTCATTCACCTGTTCTCTGTGCTCCAACTGGGCAAGCAACATCTGGTTAATGTAATCTGGATTACTAAGTAACTCCACTACTGGCTTTAAGACTGTGGGACAGAGAAGAGAGCACCACTTAAAAAGGGTATTCTTTAAAGGAACCGCTTTCATGTTATATAATTGAAACTACATCTGGGAAACATTTAAAAACTACCCAAATGGGCCACAGACACACACACACCCCCACACACAGCTACCCATCCCTCTGGGTTTGCTACTAGTTATGGCTACAACCACGTGGCCGTTTTAACAAATGAATTACATGTAAAAGAATAATGAAAGAAAGCCATCTGGAACCCAAGTTGTTAACAAAGCTATCAAAATTAAGTACATTCATTTTTTTCCCTTTGATTTCTTTCATAAGGCTCGATATGTTTTATCTGCCAAAAGATGAAAGCTAACATTCTCCCAACTGGTGAAACAGACCTCAGGGAGGAAGTTGTTAAAAAAGTCAATGACACTATGACAGATTCATCCTACTAACTTTAGGTTAGAAAGTTCCCCTTTTCTCTGTGGTTGGCTATATCAGCTAATGGGTACAGCTGGCTAACCCTGAGATAATAAATGAGATATTAAATCACGGCATATCAAACACAACGTTATTTGTTTGAGATTCTGAGATAGGAAAAGTTTCTCTCAGATGATATCTTCTTCCATTTTTCCTTATCCTAGCTAAGCATTTCCTTGGATACACTTTTTTTCTAACAATGACATTATTTTGTGGTACAGTACCTCTTTTATTTATTCTAAGTCACATATAGGCATTGCCAATGAATCCTGAAGCAAAGGTATTTTAAACAAATGCATACTAGAGTTTGAGTATAGACAGTCTTTCATAAAGCACGTAACTGGCCTGGATGACTCAAAATCTATCCCAGATGGATGCTACACTGTGGTGGGCATAAGGACTGGTTACCTATTATAAACAGCAGAGTGGACTATGTATTTGGTAATATGTTATATGAAACATCTGTTTATCACGTAGGGCCAAGTGATGCCTTCTTTGAGTGACATTTAAACCTGACCTTTTGAAAATACTTTAATTCCCGTATGTCCCACAGTATACAAGGTCTGCATAGGTGTCATATAAAGTGTTATCACATTCGTATGTAGCACGTTAGCTTGCACAAGTATCGCATTAGTAATATCAATTACTTATGAAAGTCTACCTTTTGCTGTGAGAATTTCTGCGAGCATTATGCGTAAGCTGAGAGACTGGACATCCTTTGAGGGGAGGAGACAAAACACCAGAACCCGAGAACACGTTTGTAGAAATCTTACTTCATCATCTGAGTTCCTCAAGAATGCATGCAACACAAAAGGCCTCGGCTGTTCTTCATGTCTGAAAAAAATAAATACATGAAGAGAGGGAAAGGGAAGGAAAGACGTTTCTAGAAACAGCTTGGTTATGTACCATTAGGTAAAAAAATATTTCAAATGGGCAATGCAACAGTTTTAATAACCATGTCCACTCTTTGACTATATCAACAGGCAGTAATTTTCTCAACCACAGACTAATCTGGAAAAATGCAAATGTGTGGCCTTTCGGGATTTCCAACCTTAAGTAGCATCAACCCTCATACATGACTCCCAAGTCACAGCAACAATCTAGAAAGGGGTGAGTAGCTCTTTAACTAGATTATTTTTAAGTCTCCTAGCTCTCTCCCTAAATGTGATCTATAGCTTCATTTCTCCAGAAAAAAAAAAATCTAACAAAGCATTAAACCAGGGTCACCAGCTCCTGGAAGCGTCCTCCTGTCAGTGTGGATCTGCCACTTGTTTATTCCAACTACTAGTACTTACCTCTGGGTTCTCATGCCGTGAGTGAGCAAAAGGACATTAACCTTCCATACACTTCATACGTGCAGTATTATTTAATCTTCCCACTTACATCTAGAAGCAGGTATCATCATCACCATTTTATAGATGAGAGTATTAAGGATCTGAATGATCACGTGAACAGTCCAAAGTCACAGAGGTAACAAATTGTAGAAATAACTCTCAGGTCCTGTTCTGTCGGACTCTCAAGTCCAGACTCTTTAACGCTACACCATAATCAGAGATTGTTTAAGTGAAAAGGAAAAAATTTCAGAGATACAGAAGAAATATATGTGAAAACAAGCATTATTTTGTGCCTTAAACAACATGCCTGTGCTTGACCAGTAAACAAAATGCACAGATTGTAAAAAGGAGGCTGTAAAATTAAAGATGCCATTGATGTAATAGCATAAAAACAATCATCTTTAGGTTTTGCTGAAACATGCTGGGACAAGACAGATGGGGCAAAGGAAGAGGAAGCAGAGGCAAAAATTAAGTGTGATCTGGATTGGCTGAAAGCAGCCAACAGAACGTCAGCTAGGAAATGAATACAGGCTGACCGGAAAACTGCCTCACACAACTGCCTAACAGTCAACCAGAGGACGCGTTGCTTTTATTAATGCAATTTATTATTCTCTTGCCTGACAGTGGCCAACTCAGTTGGGTGCTTCCTGGCTGCCACAGTCATTTTGCAACCAGTGGAAACCTGTACACCAAGGGTGATTTCCAGGGCAAGGGCACTGTTTACCTGGGGCTGGCAAGTACCGAGATAACCATCGAACCTAGGTTTCTGCCACTCTCACTGTGTGATCGGTAGAAGGTGATGCACAATCAGATATTAGATCCCCAGCATTCACCTCCAGGGCACAATCATCTATATGCAAAACACCAGTGACCTACTGGCACTTTTTCAAATATCCATAATGTCAGAGAACAATGGTAGATTTTTTTTCCTTTAATAAGAATCATCAACTAGAAGCTTCTAGGCATAGCTTAAATGTACCCTTGGCACGAGAAAACTGGAATTCCACAGGAAAGGAGCTTCTAAAATGGAATCAATTCTGTTTCTATTATTGTGATGCTTACTCATCACAATATCTTTATATTATCCACAAAAGCAGTAATTTCAGAAGCTGGTAAATAAATGTCTCAGTGAAAAATATACTCTCGGGCTTCCCTGGTGGCGCAGTGGTTGAGAGTCCGCCTGCCGATGCAGGGGAC
>NW_006793664.1:1649452-1756377 GCF_000442215.2 Lipotes vexillifer | reverse complement strand
CGGGGCCCGTGGGCCATGGCCGCTGAGCCTGCGCGTCCAGAGCCTGTGCTCTGCAACGGGAGAGGCCACAGCAGTAAGAGGCCCACGTACCGGAAAAAAAAAAAAAAATCTTAGTTTAATATATAATATGGTAAATATTGACCAATAGGATGAGTGGTGAGCTGGTAAATGTTCAACTGGCTCTCCAAGGGGGAAAAAAAAGCTCCGATTTGTAGCATTTGCCGATTTCGAGGTGTAAATACCCACGCCATGGCCAATTACAAATCGACAAGGTGACCATCACTGACCTCAGAGTTGAGAGATGTGCACCATCCACTCCTGCACCCTGTACAAGCCGGCCCTGGGACACCACAGCTCTAACCCACTTAAACAGAAGCTCTTTCAGGTCCTTGATAACTTTTATGAGTGTAGAGGGATTCTGAGACCACGAAATCTGAAAACCGTAGCTCTACAGTAACTTTTTCAAACCGTGGGTTGTGACCCACAAGGAACAATATAAAATTTAGTCTCAAATGCCATTTTTTTTTAAATGGTAAAGGACAAAAAATATCAAAGTTTTCACAGGCACTGAGCATTATTTGATGAAACTGCATCACAATATAAAATGTATTCCTGGTTTTATTTTTAAAGTTTGCAAAAAACACTGGGGGCAGCAAGCTGGAGAAGAATAGGCATATGGCGGCCCTGTGGATTCTGGTCACATGAACCTGAGCTGGGTGGACATGGGGAGAGGGCACAACTCGTGGGAAGAGGCAGCACAGCCAAGGACAGAGGGCTGCTGCTTCTGCACGACCGAGCGCCCTTGGCAGCCAGGCCCCAGAGCAACCTCACAGGCAGGACAGGGAGTACTTTCTGACAGAGCTGCAAGACAGGGCTTCTTAGAAGAATGTGAGTTCCCACCTGCCCGACGAGGATGCCTCTGCTTACTCAACCCCTTACGTATTGTGCAAATACTTTCTCTCATCCCCGACGGCAGAGGCAGAGCGGTGTCAATGAGAAGAGGCCACAGGAGCTGTAGGGAGCCCGCTGCTACTCCAACTGAGTCCAGATCCAAACAGGCAGAAGGCTACTTATTGCAGTAAGACTGCTTTTTATGTCCCAGTTAGAGGTGCTATGAGTCACCATGCTGTCACTCACACAAGAGTAAGACAAACATTTAAGATCCTATCCTCAAACCTAAGAGAGTAAGAATTTGTTATGAGCACAGAAAGGCCTTGTTGAAGTCTTCTTCCATAGGCAGAGTCACCTCACAGGCACAAACCTTTCCCGTGTAACAGAACAAAAGGTTAACAAGCCTAAACATTAGCAATTTTCACATTGGAAGACCTCTAATTACAGCCCACATGCTCCAACAATGCGTTCCTTTTAAAAATCAATTTTCAGGATATTGTGATGCAACAGAGCTCTTAACACAGGACTCACACACACACAAAAATGAACTTCATTGAAACTTTTCTGAAAACTGAAAACTCACTGACACTCTTCAGAGTGTAAAGCGCTATATTTAAATGTTCTCTTTCTAGGCACCCTTAATACTGTCTAAATACATTCATGAGAGTGCTGCTGGCTCCATAAAATTCATTTCACTGTTTCAGTTATTTACAAAAGCAAACAAGTCCAAAGTGGTTTTCTATTAAAAATTTTTTTAAGTTTACTCTGTCAGAACATTATAATTATCCCCCCCAATATGTCTACATTTCCAGCCGAGTGCCAGCAAGAGGATGAATGTGCCCGAGTTTTGTCTTGACTTCAACGACCTTCTCAATAAGGAAAATATTCTACTGTGAATAAAAGTGAAGGGGAGGTTGTTCCCATTATAACAGTTACCTGGCGTCCGCCGCCTTCAGGTCACAGAAGTGAGCGAGTAAAGCTCTCACGACATCACTGCAGACAACTCTGACCATGTCCACGCGGCTCAGCCTGTGGCGCAGCCGTTTGACAACTTCCCAGAAGTCCTCGGAAAGCAGGTGGTAGAGCTGCCCCTCGTCTCTGCTGAGGCTTCCATACCAGGACAGGATGTAGTCTCTGTAACTGTAGTCAAACACTACCAGGAAGAGACAGAGCAACGCGTCAAACTTGGGTGAAAGTAACAGACACCGAGACGGCTTTTCTACTGGAAGCTAGCCACCTGCTATTTAGTAGTCACTGTTTAAAATATGTGGACCGGGCTTCCCTGGTGGCGCAGTGGTTGAGGGTCCGCCTGCCGATGCAGGGGACAAGGGGTCGTGCTGGAAGAGGAAGTGCCTGAGGGGCTTCAAGGAGAGCTCTTATTAAAGAGTTGGTGGGGAGCGGATATACAGGTGTAGAGTTCAGGAATGGGGTAGTGTAGGAAATGTGGGTGTAATGGTAATAGAGTATTTAGATTAAGGAGAGGACTGAAGATGGAACTCTGAGAAGTAACACTGAAAGGCACAGAGAAATAAGGCTGAGAATATAGGGACAGAGAAATGGGAAAAATACACAGATGATCATGGTGTCCTGAAATCTTTTGAGTGCAGGTCCATACTCATCTCTTCTTTATACTCCACAACCCAAAACCTTATCTGAGAATTTGCATGTAGTAGGTACTTGGTCAGTGTTTTAAAAAATTAATCATAGCTTTCTTGGTTCTTTAATATTTATCTTGGTTCCCCAGCATTTACATGATGTGGGCCTTTTTTTTTTTTTTTTAAGTCTTTATTGAATTTGTTACAATATTGCTTCTGCTTTATGTTCTGGTGTTTTGGCCAAGAGGCATGTGGGATCTTAGCTCTCCAACCAGGGATCAAACCCACACCCCCTGCACTGGAAGGCAAAGTCTTAACCGCTGAACTGCCAGGGAAGTCGCTCACTGTTTAAAATTTAAAGAGAGTAGAAAACAAAACAAGGGAAGACACACTCTTCCCTGAAGTCTTTCAAAATGAGAGACTCTCATCTAACTAGAATTTTGGGGGTATGGTGACCATAGGTACTGGATTTTCTCAGATAGCCCAATCTTTAAATATTCTATCTTGGTACCAAACTCTCCGATTTTTTTTTTTTTTTAATTCTAAATTGCTCTAGACAGTACAAATAGGACCAATGGGTGGAAATCACAAGGAAGTTGTTTTTTCTGTTCAACATAAGGAAGAACTGAATAAAAACATTAAAGCTATTCGAGAGGCTGCCATATTAGATGACGAATGTTCCATCATAAGAAATTTTTAAACAAGCTGAGTATCTAATGGACAAGGATGACATGGAAAAATTACTTCCTGAGACGGTGGGGCTGGATTACATGACCTCCAGGCTTTTATAGCCTTTTACCTTCCTTCTGGGAACCCCAATGCCAAGCAACAAGAGCATGATGACACACACCTTGCCAGTAAAACACTGCTAATTCGTTCATTTGCAATTCTTTCTCTCGTACTCTTGTATCAAGCAAAGTTTTCATGCCAAAGAATTTTTAGCTAGTAGCAAATAAATCTGCAAACCAAAACGTTTGGAAAAATAGAAGCATTTTTCCTTTCATTAAAATTTAATTTCAAATTAAATCAGGAAATTAAGAGCAATTATAAGAGATTTAATCTCTAAAAATAAGATCTTTTCAGTATGCTAAAAGATTTATGTGAAGGGCATATTCACCTACATAATGTCTCACTACATTTGTTAACCACACTGCATACTCTAATTATTACACACCTAAAATACTCCTCTGATAATAGGTTTTGGTGAGAAATGGATAAAAATAAATACTGACAAAAATCTGTACTCAGTAATAGAGATACGTGTCAGCCACAGGCATATCTTCCACCAATAGCTCATCAGCACCCCTCTTCAAACTAAGTATCATAAAAATATAACAAACATAAAAAGTACAAAACAAAGCCATGATTCTAAGTATGTACTACCTAACTACATACACTCACTCACACAAGTACACATGAACAAAATGTTTTTAAATATACCTTCTAGGTCAATTCAAGGAGACAGAAATTCGTGATCATAAAATCATTTTATGGTTTTCATTAAGAAATAAGCGTAAGTAATGTAACAAACCACAGTGAGAAGTGAAAGAACACTTATTCTCACTGCCAAGCAAAAAGATTTTCTTCTAAAGGCCTAACAGCCAACAAAAATTCAGATGCTATTATCACTCAAATACATCTAATTTCTAGGACGGCTCTCAAAGAAATAAGTAGGTAAGAGGGAATCACTGAAGATTAGAGAGAATGGAATAACATGATTAGAACTTTTCAGCTTTAATTAGATTAATCTGAAAAGAGGATTTAGGGTAACAAAGTAGAGAATTACTAGAGGTGAAGAGACCAGTTAAAAAGCTACCATGTAGTCTAGAAAATGTGATGCTAGGTTAAGTTTCTATCTATAAAAGTTCAGAACAAGGAATGACTCAACCTAAGTAAACAGTATGAGAGAGAAGCTCCAAGAGAGCCATTTTCCATCTCTGCCTTCTCCCCAGGCTAACTCAGGGTGCAATCTTCCATGCCCAAGAGGTAGAGCCCCGCAGGTTGTAAGTGTCCATGACCTGAGTCTCTTGGCACAAAGAAACAGTCCTCATTCCACCAGGAACTGCCCCAACGATAATGATAAGAACAACAATTTCATTGATCATATAGATGGCCCTTTACGGTGTACAAAGTTTTCAAAAATGAAATTAATAATTACTCTCTGTGTGCAGAACGAAAGTCATCTTCTGGGAAGATTTTGAGGTTATTAGGTTACGTCACTGGTTGATCTATTCATTCATTCAACAAAAATGGACAGATATTTCATACCACTAGGTAAAGAGTCATGAATGAGGGACTTCCCTGGTGGCACAGTGGTTAAGAATCCACCTGCCAATGCAGGGGACACGGGTTTGAGCCCTGGTCCGGGAAGATCCCACATGCGCGGAGCAACTAAGCCCGTGCACCACAACTACTGAGCCTGCGCTCTACAGCCCGCGAGCCACAACTACTGAGCCCACGTGCTACAACTACCGAGCCCGCGCGCCTAGAGCCCGTGCTCCACAACAAGAGAAGCCACCTCAATGAGAAGCCCACACATCACAACGAAGAGTAGCCCCTGCTCACCGCAACTACAGAAAGCCCGCGTGCAGCTACGAAGACCCAACACAGCAAGAAAGAAAGAGAGAGGGGAAGGGGGGGGGGAGGGAGGGAGGGAGGGAAGGAGGGAAGGAAGGATGAGTGAGTCATGAACAAGGTAAGTTGAGCCTATGGGGAGGGGGAAGTCATGCTCTTTGAGGTACTAGCTCTGCTTCCGCTGTGTCAGCATCTAATCCTTGGACAGTCTAAGTAATCTGTCTACTTAGAGTAGTCCAAGTCTACTGAGCTAACAGCAGGTATGCGATAATTACTGAATTAGATTCTCTGGCCCACATTAGTGAGACAATTCAGGGGAGCCTAGTGAAAATTAGGCTATAGATCTAGTGAGATTTAATAGCAA
This sequence comes from Lipotes vexillifer, assembly GCF_000442215.2. Lineage (NCBI taxonomy): Eukaryota > Metazoa > Chordata > Mammalia > Artiodactyla > Lipotidae > Lipotes > Lipotes vexillifer. The sequence continues at coordinate 1,750,953 of NW_006793664.1, read as the reverse complement.
GTCAAAAAGATTTTTAAAAGTCTATCTTCTGGGCTTCCCTGGTGGCACAGTGGTTCAGAGTCCGCCTGCCGATGCAGGGGACACGGGCTCATGCCCCAGTCCGGGAAGATCCCACATGCCACGGAGCGGCTGGGCCTGTGAGCCATGGCCGCTGGGCCTGCGCAGCCAGAGCCTGTGCTCCGCAACGGGAGAGGCCACAACAGTGAGAGGCCTACGTACCACAAAAACAAAACAAACAAACAAAAAAGTCTATCTTCTGTCAGTTTTCCAAGAAATGTAGCTTCAGGAGAAAACCTTTCAAGGGCGTCTGGTATAGCTGCCAGCTCTCTCCTAACTTCATATTTAACACCATGTATTTTCATCTGAAAAACCTCAGACATTTTTTTCTGTACATATAACTGAAATTATCAGTTTTTAGAAATTTAATTTTTAAAATATCTTTTTAAACTTTAATTTGATCAAAATATATTATCCTCTTTTAAACTTTAATATTTGTAATTACACTTACTTGTCCCCATTTTTAGACATATAATATTGTACCCGCCTCAATCCCCTTTCCAATCATCCTTAATACAAGTTTCACGTGAATGTCCTTCATTCTTTTATAAGGCTGACCAATATCCCTAAATTTGGTTAACTGGTTTGTCCATGAGCGAGCCTGAGTGTACTCATCCCCAATGCACCTTCTCTAGTTTATATCTAAAAGAAATAAATTTTCCTGATACCTACTTTAGGTAACAGAGAGCAGATCCTTGCTTCCTATCCTGGAACTAGCTCCACCTAGCTGGCTAGTTTCATGTGACCTGCAAATTCCTACTTAATCAATGTTTAGATCCCATCCATTTAACTAAAACATGGATGTATTTATTAAGTTTTCAAGTAAAAATTCATGAAGAAAAAATTCAAATGCAACATGTAGACAAGGATAGATAAATTTGCTAGGAACGATTATTTTCCTTTTAGAACATAATGAATTGCTTCCCATGGTAATTATATATCCTAACTTAATCCTTACCTTCTTTCAGAGCCTTGTCCATGTTATGAGAAATGACTACCCTTCTAGACTGAACTGACTCATGTGAGTTTCCATACACAGGACTCTGAAATGGAAGAAGAAAAGATGCATATTACTGAATGAATAAATCATACATAAAAATAAAACCAAAGGTATGAAAAACCATTTAAACAGGCACTAAAATATTGCTTAACAGATTATAAAGTTCTTCTGGAAAAGTAAATAAATGCTTAAGGTTAAGAAATTTTTGAAAAAGAAGAATTAAGGAAGGATTTTCCCTACCAGATATCAAAACAGTATGATATCAGTGTAGGAATAAACAAATCAACAGAATAGTAAAAAGTACAAAAACACCTATATATAGATACATATCTATATATGAGAATTAAGAACATAATGAGAAAGAATTTGAAATCTGTGAGGAAAACAGACCATTCAATAAGTGGTGTAGGGACAATTTGATACTCATGTGGCAAAAAAGATTAGAGTCTTATCCCACACTTCATATATGAATAACTCCGAAGTGATTAAAACGCTAAATATTCTTTTTAACTAAAAAAGCATTTAAAGGAAACAAGGGAGATGCTGTGTTTAATCCTGGGATGGAGAAGATTTCTCTAAAATAAGACACAAAATATAAGAGTTATTTAAAATGCACTACCTTCACTCAGCAATTCCACTCCTAGGAATCTAGCCAGCATAAAATACCTCCACGTTGCAAAAAAGTATATATACCAAGAATTTCACTGCTATATTGATTGTAAGGGCAGAAAATTGGAAATAACCCAAGTGTATATCAATAGCCAAAGAGTTAAATTACGATATGCTCATATTTTACAATATAATGCAACCCTTAAAAGGAATGAATTAGGGATACATATGCCTTCATGGAAAAGTTTTCCATGATGGAAAATGCTTGGAAGCACATATGCTAAACTATTAAAAGTGGTTTCCTTTAATAGGCAGAGGCATAGGATTTTAAGTTCTTCCTCCACATATGTCTGTGTAACAGTAAATTTTAAGTTTTTAATTATAAAAAGATACTAGCTGGCAAAAACAAAAACAGAGAGAGGCAATGTATCAGATTTAAATCCCACTATCTGGCTAGTAAGATGACATTAAAGAGGAAAACTTTTAATTGATCACATACCAAAGTGATCAAAAGCACGTATAATGTAATTAGGCCACTTATTGGTTTCAGAGCAATTAAAAAACAGCTACTAGTAGTGGAACGTAGAGTACTTCTTTAGGCATGGGAAATACTACAAGTGCTTTACTAGCACCACCACAGTCACTCAGGAGATCTAAATGGCTCATGTTAGCATCACCTTCATCCAATAAATGAGCATGAGGAAATCCCTTTGTTCTTGGGCAGGCCACCCCAACACAGCTGCAATCAACCCCATGGCCCTGGACCACCCAACCATGAGCAGAGAATTTCTAGTCCTTGGCTTAGTTTCACACTACCCATGGGTCAAATGCCAAGAGTATCATCCATTTTTGTGATCACTGTTATTAAAAAACAAAAGCCATAGTCTTTTTCAATAAATTTACTTATTTATTTTTGGCTGCATTGGGTCTTTGTAGCTGTACGCGAGCTTTCTCTAGTTGCAGCGAGCGGGGGCTACTCTTCGTTGCGGTGCGGGGGCTTCTCATTGCGGTGGCTTCTCTTATCATGAGGCACGGCCTCTAGGCATGCGGGCTTCAGTAGTGGTGGTACACGGGCTCAGTAGTTGTGGCTCGCGGGCTCTAGAGCGCAGGCTCAGTAGTTGTAGCGCACAGGCTTAGTTGCTCCGCAGCATGTGGGATCTTCCCAGACCAGGGCTCCCAACTTCTGTCCCCTGCACTGGCAGGCGGATTCTTAACCACTGTGCCACCAGGGAAGTCCCAAATGCCATAGTCTTGAGATTCCTTAGCTGAAACACTTTTAAAAGCCTCAAGAATCCCTTCATGCTACAAATTAACATATAACATTCAACACTTTCCCAAGGAATCATTTTTAAAAAAAAAACCTTAATCATACATAATCCTACAGACAAAAGCCACTTTATTCCTAAAAGAAATATACTCTCATGCGTTTAAAACCATTTTCTAGTCTCTTGAGTAGCTTGTTATAAAATTAAGGGGTCAGTACATTTTACTGCAATTTAAAAAATTTTAGTTTGTGAAAGAAAAATTTGAACAGATGAGAATTTTTAAATTCTAGTGCTTTTTAGAACATCAGGCAGATATTTCAACAACTTATGAACTGGGGACAAAATCTTAATTGAGTTAATACTTTTAGAGCGCTATACTGATAAATAACTTTAATCACAACTTCTCAAGTCTTCGGCAGTCTGTTATAGCTTCCCAAATATAGGTATGGCAGTTTTCATGCACAGTACTAACCGGATGATGAAACCACAGCCAAACAACACTTAATTGAGAAGTTCCTGAATTTGGGTTCTTAAAATGGAAACTGTCTTTAAGGGCTGGGAGAGAAGCAGGTGTGAATACGACAGCACATGCATATCTAAGCATATTGTGAGCTCCTGTGTCTATCATTACAACTTCCTTCAAAACAGTTTCTTACTTTTTATCTTTTCTTTCTCTCCCTAGTTATGGCTTTACTAATTATTGCCATCTGTCTGCATATTTCTTTTCTCTCTCTGCTTCATACTTAGATGTAATACCTACAATAAACATGTTTGTCACTACTCACTGTACCTGAATTAGGCCTTTACTCTCTTTAATTTAAAAAGCTTATATGAGAATGTTTTCTATGTTGGCTCTTTACCTAAAAGCGCTATTATTTTTTCCATCTCATTTTCCAAACTGATTTTGGATTTCCCTGCACCCCATCCCCCAGGGGGTCACTTGGCCCTTAATAGAAAGAAAAAAAAGTTCTTCAGCCCTGTCCCATCCTCAGAGCCTGATGGCGAGTCTGTAAGTAAGGAGAACAGGAAGATAAAAGAAAGCATCACGGGCCCAAAGTAACTGGGTAACCATGCATGGAAATACCTTTTTTAAGGATTTAATATTTATGGAGCCAGAATCTCCTCACGACTAAACTACTACATGAGTGTAGATTAGTCACTACATACTCCTTTTCTTTCAGATCACAGAGATGGAATTCACTAATTAATCATTATCCCGAGGTGGAGAAAGAGAGAAAGAAGGGGAGGAAGGGAAAGAAGGGGAGAAGGCCGGCACTAAAACAGAGGCACACGTGCATTCCTGTGGCCCAGAGGGCAGTGGGGCAAAACCTGTCTTCATTCTCCTTCCATTTATAGGTTTGAAAAAAGGAACTCCACACGACAGAGACTTCCCCAAAAGATGTGTTACAGCAAATGCTAACCTCCCTTTCTGCACTGCACAGGTCCCTCCCAGCCCTCAGGGAAAGCCTGCCTCTTCCTGACAACCACTTTCCTAAGAATGCTGGTTTTAGGAAAGGTGAGAGGAAAATGTGCATCCTCCTCCCTCTGTCACAAAGGGCAAGTGACAGAAGTCTTCACTACTCGATCCAGAACTGAGGACTTCGAGTGCAGTCTGAGCAGTCCGCCCTCATCTGATGTTTGGCCTCCATAACCCAATATTAAGATAGATGGGAGTCTGGTGAACCAGAACCCCTGCCATGTAAAAATTAAACCTTATTTTTTACTTAATTAAAATAAATGAAACCTGTCTTCATTTTAAGATGTAAACCTAGCTTAGAACCAACTTGTCAAGATCACTTTTAATCACTCAGTGAGTTCCCTGGGGAGAGAAAGTGAGCAGCATCAACATATAATTGCTCAATTTGAAAACATTTTCCAGGCTTCCCTGGTGGTGCAGTGGTTAAGAATCCGCCTGCCAATGCAGGGGACATGGGTTCGAGCCCTGGTCCGGGAAAATTCCACATGCACAGAGCAACTAAGCCCGTGCACCACAACTACTGAGCCTGAGCTCTAGAGCCCGCCAGGCACAAGTACTGAGGCCGTGAGCCACAACTACTGAATCTCGCGTGCCTAGAGCCCATGATCCACAACAAGAGAAGCCCGCACACCACCGCTCGCCACAACTAGAGAAAGCCCGCGCACACCAATGAAGACCCAACACAGCCAAAAACTAAATAAATAAAAACCAAAGAAAATGTTTTCCAAAGACGGCAAAACCTGAAAGCTCTTCGCTGATATATGATTCTCAGCAACAAGGAATAGATGCCATATCAACAAACCCTTTCCTGAGTACATATCAGCTTTCTGTTTACTCCTGAACGTCAGCTGTTAGTCTACAGCCATGATACACTCAAACTGTCTTTGTGTCAGAGTAAAGACACCCTCTCCTGAGGGAACAACATTCGGAGAGAATCCACGTGGAAAGACCTGGGTACTCTGACACCATTAGCAACTAGACAACCAGGAATGATCTAGAATCCAGCTGAGACATACACCTCATTTTCCATTGCTTACAAGGATGACATTGCTTACTGTGTTCCTTCCTGTGGGAGCAAAGATGGGGCTAGAACAGCCAGTCCATGACTGGTAATTCCTTTCATGCCTATTACCTGAGCTACTCAAATAAACAAGTGTTTCTCTCCTTTGCTATACACTTCTACAATAATAAAAAAATATATTTATTTTGGTTTATTTTAAAAGGAAAAGCAATTGAAGGAGTGATGGATATAATTTCCTGTAAAGCTACTGAAAGAGTGACTTCTGTTAGGAAAACAAACACAAACCCCCAATCATCATTATCCATGTGGAGTTGTCATGTGGCCGAGTGTTTCCAAGTATTTTCAGCATCTGACAGTCTACCAGGATCTCATGACTAATATTCTCATTCTTAAACTATGCTATTCTCAAAACCATGGCTCCTTTCAAACCAACCATATTCTGCCTCCTCCTCAAAAAATAATTTAACCAAAACCAAAGAAACAAAGGACCCACACATATCCCTTCTGAGGAAGATAGGAAGACCCTGACGAAAGGCTGTGACATGAATGACAGCAGTCATGTCAGAATGGAAGCCGAGTGGCCACTGTGAGGAATGATGAGGGCTCTCAAGTCCAACAGGACTTCTTACTAACGGTAGGTCCTTGTCCCAGCCATTCCCTCTCTAGCTAAACTGGGCTTACAACACCTCAGAGAATTAAAGGAAATAATATCAGGGGTCCAAAAAGGAAACAAGACAGCAAGAGCCTGGCAGGAAAATAAACGAGTTAAGGGGGTTGCTCAGGGTCCCAACTGTTTCCAACAAAAAATGAAAATCAAGAATTTTATATCATATCTCCAAGTAATTCATTTTATTCCAAACACTGTAGGCTTACACTGTTTGGACCAAATCCTGAGCCACATTGGAATGCTGGGCATCTAGTCTGTAATTGCTGGCTCACAGAAAAAATTTAGCAGTATTCCTGGCACATATAGCAAAGTACAGCTATTATCACTAATAAAGCTCAAAATGTTATCAACTTGCAACAAGTTGAGGCTAATCAGCTGGTTGGTTTAACAGCTGATTTCTTGGTTTTCTGAAGTGGAAACGAAAGCAAGAGAGAAGGGCTGAAAGTTAAGTCACCAAAGTTAAGACACTACATAATAGGACATAGTGTTCCCGAAGCATTTTTCCTTTTGAGGCTGTACTTTCCAGAGAGCAAAGTGTCTATTTCCTGGAGATGTTCTATTGCATATGTGCCTTTACACTTTTTATCACTGGTGAAGTTTTTAAGTATTCAAACAAAACCTGGTTTGATCAGAATCAGTTTCCTGGATTGTGCTTTATAATGTTTAACCATAGATTGGTTCAAGATGGTGGAGTAGAAGGACGTGTGCTCACTCCCTCTTGCGAGAGCACCGGAATCACAACTGACTGCTGAACAGTCATCAACAGGAAGACACTGGAACTCAACAAAAAAGATACCCCACATCCAAAGACAAAGGAGAAGCCACAATGAGACAGTAGGAGGGGCACAATCAAAATAAAATAAAATCCCATAACTGCTAGGTGGGTGACTCACAAACTGGAGAACACTTATACCACAGAGGTCCACCCACTGGCGTGAAGGTTCTGAGCCCCACGTCAGGCTTCCCAACCTGGGGGATCTGGCAACAGGAGGAGGAATTCCCAGAGAATCAGACATGGAAGGCTAGCGGGATTTGATTGCAGGACTTCAACAGGACTGGGGGAAACAGAGACTCCACTCTTGGAGGGCACACACAGTGTACTGTGCACATCGGGAGCCAGGGGAAGGAGCAGTGACCCCACAGGACACTGAACCAGACCTACCTGCTAGTGTTGGAGGGTCTCCTGCAGAGGCTGGAGTGGCTGTGGCTCACCGTGGGGACAAGGACACTGGCAGCAGAAGCTCTGGGAAGTACTCCTTGGCATGAGCCCTCCCAGAGTCTGCCATTAGCCCCACCAAAGAGCCCATAGGCTCCAGTGCTGGGTCGCCTCAGGCCAGCCAGCCAACAGGGAGGGAACCCAGCCCCACCCATCAGCAGACAAGCAGATTAAAGTTTTACTGAGCTTGGCCCACCACAGCAACACCCAGCTCTACCCACCACCAGTCCCTCCCATCAGGAAACTTGCACAATCCTGTTAGATAGCCTCATCCACCAGAGGGCAGATGGCAGAAGCAAGAAGAACTACAATCCTGCAGCCTGTGGAATGAAAACCACATTCATATCTTCACAGAAAGATAGATAAAATGAAAAGGCAGAGGACTTTGTACCAGATGAAGGAACAAGAGAACACCCCAGAAAATCAACTAAATGAAGTGGAGATAGGCAACCTTCTAGAAAAAGAATTCAGAATAATGACAATGAAGATAATACAGGACCTCAGAAAAAGAATGGAGGCAAATATCAAGAAGATGCAAGAAATGTTTAACAAAGACCTAGACGAATTAAAGAACAAACAAACAGAGATGAACAACTGAAATGAAAACTACACTAGAAGGAATCAATAGCAGAATGAGGCAGAAGAACGGATAAGTGACCTGGAAGACAGAATGGTGGAAATCACTGCCAAGGAACAGAATAGAGAAAAAAGAATGAAAAGAAATGAAGACAGCCTAAGAGACCTCTGGGACAACATTAAACGCCCCAACATCCTCACTAGAGGGGTCCCAGAGGGAGAAGAGACAGAGAAAGGGCCTGAGAAAATATTTGAAGAGATTATAGTCAAAAACTTCCCTAACATGGGAAAGGAAATAGCCACCCAAGTCTAGGAAGCACAGAGGGTCCCAGGCGGGATAAACTCAAGAAGAAACATGCCGAGACACATAGTAAGCAAACTGACAAAAATTAAGACAAAGAAAAATTATTAAAAGCAACAAGGGAAAAATGACAACATACAAGGGAACTCCCATAAGGTTAATTTCTCAGCAGAAACTCTACAAGCCAGAAGGGAGTGGCACAATATATTTAAAGAGATGAAAGGGAAGAACCTACAACCAACAATACTCTACCCGGCAAGGATCTCGTTCAGATTCAATGGAGAAATCAAAAGCTTTACAGACAAGCAGAAGCTAAGAGAATTCAACACCACCAAACCAGCTCTACAACATAATGCTAAACGAACTTCTCTGAGTGGGAAACGCAAGAGGAGGAAAGGACCTACAAAAACAAACCCGAGATCCCAACCTGCTGCCCAACGTGACGCTGGGAGCGCAGATCCTGGACACTTGTTCCAGGGACACTTATGCGCTCGAACAGTCGCTCACTTTCGTCCAGGCGCTCATCCAGAAGGACACCTCCGAAGTGCGCTGCACCAACGGCGAGCCTCCGGTTTTCGTCAAGCCCGCGAAAGTAGTTGGAGTGATTGGGGCTTCGGGGAGTTCGGTCTCCATCGTGGTAGCCAACATCCTGAGGCTTTTCCAGCCGAGTGGATGAAAGGCTCTTGCTGCTCCAGCCAGGAGTCAGGACTCTGCCTCTGAGGTGGGAGAGCCAACTTCAGGACACCCGTCCAAAAGAGACCTCCCAGCTCCACGTAATACCAAACGGCAAAAATCTCCCAGAGATCTCCATCTCAACACCAGCACCCAGCTTCACTCAACGACCAGCAAGCTACAGTGCTGGACAACCTATGCCAGCCATATAGCAAAACAGGAACACAACCCCACCCACTAGCAGAGAGGCTGCCTAAAATCATAATAAGTCCACAGACACCCCAAAACACACCACCAGACGTGGACCTGCCCACTAGAGAGACAAGATCTAGCCTCATACACCACAACACAGCCACTAGTCCCCTCCACCAGGAAGCCTACACAACGCACTGAACCAACCTTAGCCACTGGAGACAGACATCAAAAACAACGGGAGCTACGAACTTGCAGCCTGCAAAAAGGTGAACCCAATCACAGTAAGATAAGCAAAATGAGAAGACAGAAAAACACACAGCAGATGAAGGAGCAGGATAAAAACCCACCAGACCTAACAAATGAAGAGGAAATAGGCAGTCTACCTGAAAAAGAGTTCAGAATAATGATAGTAAAGATGATCCAAAATCTTGGAAATAGAATGGACAAAATGCAAGAAGCAGTTAACAAGGACCTAGAAGAAATAAAGATGAAACAGACAATGATGAACAACACAATAAATGAAATGAAAAATACTCTAGATGGGATCAATAGCAGAATAAATGAGGCAGAAGAACGGATAAGTGACCTGGAAGATAAAATAGTGGAAATAACTACTGCAGAGCAGAATAAAGAAAAAAGAATGAAAAGAACTGAGGACAGTCTCAGAGACCTCTGGGACAACATTAAACGCACCAACATTCGAATTATAGGGGTTCCAGAAGAAGAAGAGAAAAAGAAAGGGACTGAGAAAATATTTGAAGAGATTATAGTTGAAAACTTCCCTAATATGGGAAAGGAAATCGTTAATCAAGTCCAGGAAGCACAGAGAGTCCCATACAGGATAAATTCAAGGAGAAATACGCCAAGACACATATTAATCAAACTGTCAAAAACTAAATACAAAGAAAGCATATTAAAAGCAGCAAGGGAAAAACAACAAATAACACACAAGGGAATCCCCATAAGGTTAACAGCTGATCTCTCAGCAGAAACTCTACAAGCCAGAAGGGAGTGGCAGGACATACTGAAAGTGATGAAGGAGAAAAACCTGCAACCAAGATTACTCTACCCAGCAAGGATCTCATTCAGATTTGATGGAGAAATTAAAACCTTTACAGACAAGCAAAAGCTGAGAGAGTTCAGCACCACCAAACCAGCTTTACAACAAATGCTAAAGGAACTTCTCTAGACAAAAACACAAGAGAAGGAAAAGTCCTATAATAACGAACCCAAAACAATTTAGAAAATGGGAATAGGAACATACATATCGATAATTACCTTAAATGTAAATGGACTAAATGCTCCCACCAAAAGACACAGATTGGCTGAATGGATACAAAAACAAGACCCATATATATGCTGTCTACAAGAGACCCACTTCAGACCTAGAGACACATACAGACTGAAAGTAAGGGGATGGAAAAAGATATTCCATGCAAATGGAAACCAAAAGAAAGCTGGAGTAGCAATTCTCATATCAGACAAAATAGACTTTAAAATAAGGACTATCAGAAGAGACAAAGAAGGACACTACATAATGATTAAGGGATCGATCCAAGAAGAAGATATAACAATTGTAAATATTTATGCACCCAACATAGGAGCACCTCAATACATAAGGCAAAAACTAGCAGCCATAAAAGGGGAAATCGACAGTAACACATTCATAGTAGGGGACTTCAACACCCCACTTTCACCAATGGACAGATCATCCAAAATGAAAATAAATAAGGAAACACAAGCTTTAAATGATACATTAAACAGGATGGACTTAATTGATATTTATAGGACACTCCATCCAAAAACAACAGAATACACATTTTTCTCAAGTGCTCATGGAACATTCTCCAGGATAGATCATATCTTGGGTCACAAATCAAGCCTTGGTAAATTTAAGAAAATTGAAATTATATCAAGTATCTTTTCCGACCACAACGCCATGAGATTAGATATCAATTATAGGAAAAGAGCAGTAAAAAATACAAACACATGGAGGCTAAACAATACACTACTTAGTAACGAAGTGATCACTGAAGAAATCAAAGAGGAAATTAAAAAATACCTAGAAACAAATGACAATGGAGATACAACGACCCAAAACCTATGGGATGCAGCAAAAGCAGTTCTAAGAGGGAAGTTTATAGCAATACAAGCCCACCTTAAGAAGCAGGAAACATCTCGAATAAACAACCTAACCTTGCACCTCAAGCAATTAGAGAAAGAAGAACAAAAAAACCCCAGAGTTAGCAGAAGGAAAGAAATCATAAAAATCAGATCAGAAATAAATGAAAAAGAAATGAAGGAAACAATAGCAAAGATCAATAAAACTAAAAGCTGGTTCTTTGAGAAGATTAACAAAATTGATAAACCATTAGCCAGACTCATCAAGAAAATAAGGGAGAAGACTCAAATCAATAGAATCAGAAATGAAAAAGGAGAAGTAACAACTGACACTGCAGAAATACAAAAAATCATGAGGGATTACTACAAGCAACTCTATGCCAATAAAATGGACAATCTGGAAGAAATGGACAAATTCTTAGAAATGCACAAACTGCCAAGACTGAATCAGGAAGAAATAGAAAATATGAACAGACCAATCACAAACACTGAAATTGAAACTGTGATTAAAAATCTTCCAACAAACAAAAGCCCAGGACCAGATGGCTTCACAGGCGAATTCTATCAAACATTTAGAGAAGAGCTAACACCTATTCTTCTCAAACTCTTCCAAAATATAGCAGAGGGAGGAACACTCCCAAACTCATTCTACGAGGCCACCATCACCTTGATACCAAAACCAGACAAGGATGTCACAAAGAAAGAAAACTACAGGCCAATATCACTGATGAACATAGATGCAAAAATCCTCAACAAAATACTAGCAAACAGAATCCAACAGCACATTAAAAGGATCATACACCATGATCAAGTGGGGTTTATTCCAGGAATGCAAGGATTCTTCAATATACGCAAATCTATCAATGTGATTAACCATATTAACAAATTGAAGGAGAAAAACCATATGATCATCTCAATAGATGCAGAGAAAGCTTTTGACAAAATTCAACACCCATTTATGATAAAAACCCTGCAGAAAGTAGGTGTAGAGGGAACTTTCCTCAATATAATAAAGGCCGTATATGACAAGCCCACAGCCAACATCATCCTCAATGGCGAAAAACTGAAAGCATTTCCACTAAGGTCAGGAACAAGACAAGGTTGCCCACTCTCACCACTCTTATTCAACATAGTTTTGGAAGTTTTAGCCACAGCAATCAGAGAAGAAAAGGAAATAAAAGGAATCCAAATCGGAAAAGAAGAAGTAAAGCTGTCACTGTTTGCAGATGACATGATACTATACATAGAGAATCCTAAAGATGCTACCAGAAAACTACTAGAGCTAATCAATGAATTTGGTAAAGTAGCAGGATACAAAATTAATGCACAGAAATCTCTGGCATTCCTATATACTAATGATGAAAAATCTGAAAGTGAAATCAAGAAAACACTCCCATTTACCATTGCAACAAAAAGAATAAAATATCTAGGAATAAACCTACCTAAGGAGACAAAAGACCTGTATGCAGAAAATTATAAGACACTGATGAAAGAAATTAAAGATGATACAAACAGATGGAGAGATATACCATGTTCTTGGATTGGAAGAATCAACATTGTGAAAATGACTCTACTTCCCAAAGCAATCTATAGATTCAATGCAATCCCTATCAAACTACCACTGGCATTTTTCACAGAACTAGAACAAAAAATTTCACAATTTGTATGGAAACACAAAAGACCCCGAATAGCCAAAGCAATCTTGAGAACAAAAAATGGAGCTGGAGGAATCAGGCTGCCTGACTTCAGACTATACTACAAAGCTACAGTAATCAAGACAGTATGGTACTGGCACAAAAACAGAAAGATAGATCAATGGAATAGGATAGAAAGCCCAGAGATAAACCCATGCACATATGGTCACCTTATCTTTGATAAAGGTGGCAGGAATATACAGTGGAGAAAGGACAGCCTCTTCAATAAGTGGTGCTGGGAAAATTGGATAGGTACATGTAAAAGTATGAGATTAGATCACTCCCTAACACCATACACAAAAATAAGCTCAAAATGGATTAAAGACCTAAATGTAAGGCCAGAAACTATCAAACTCTTAGAGGAAAACATAGGCAGAACACTCTATGACATAAATCACAGCAAGATCCTTCTTGACCCATCTCCTAGAGTAATGGAGATAAAAACAAAAATAAACAAATGGGACCTAATGAAACTTCAAAGCTTTTGCACAGCAAAGGAAACCATAAACAAGACCAAAAGACAGCCCTCAGAATGGGAGAAAATATTTGCAAATGAATCAACTGACAAAGGATTAATCTCTAAAATTTACAGGCAGCTCATGCAGCTCAATAACAAAAAAATAAACAACCCAATCCAAAAATGGGCAGAAGACCTAAATAGACATTTCTCCAAAGAAGATATACAGACTGCCAACAAACACATGAAAGAATGCTCAACATCATTAATCATTAGAGAAATGCAAATCAAAACTACAATGAGATATCATCTCACACCAGTCAGAATGGCCATCATCAAAAAATCTAGAAACAATAAATGCTGGAGAGGGTGTGGAGAAAAGGGAACACTCTTGCACTGCTGGTGGGAATGTGAATTGGTTCAGCCACTATGGAGAACAGTATGGAGGTTCCTTAAAAAACTACAAATAGAACTACCATATGACCCAGCAATCCCACTACTAGGTATATACCCTGAGGAAACCAGAATTCAGAAAGAGTCATGTACCAAAATGTTCATTGCAGCTCTATTTACAATAGCCCGGAGATGGAAACAACCTAAGTGCCCGTCGTCGGATGAATGGATAAAGAAGATGTGGCACATATATACAATGGAATATTACTCAGCCATAAAAAGAAACGAAATTGAGCTATTTGTAATGAGGTGGATAGATCTAGAGTCTGTCATACGGAGTGAAGTAAGTCAGAAAGAGAAGGACAAATACCGTATGCTAACACATATATATGGAATTTAAGAAAAAAAAATGTTATGAAGAACCTAGGGGTAAAACAGGAATAAAGACAGAGACCTACTGGAGAACAGACTTGAGGATATGGGGAGGGGGAAGGGTGAGGTGTGTTAGGGCGAGAGAGAGACATGGACATATATATACTAACAAACGTAAGGTAGATAGCCAGTGGGAAGCAGCCGCATGGCACAGGGAAACCGGCTCGGTTCTTTGTGGCTGTCTGGAGGGGTGGGATAGGGAGGGTGGGAGGGAGGGAGACAAAGAGGGAAGACATATGGGAACATATATATATGTATAACTGACTCACTCTGTTATAAAGCAGAAACTAACACACCATTGTAAAGCAATTATACCCCAATAAAGATGTTAAAAAAAAAAAAAAGAAAAGAAAAGAAAGGTAATCAGGATAGATCCTGAGACTAGATCCTATGACTGGGCTAGATCTTTTCTCTGAACAAACCTGAAACTCAAACGTGCTTCAGGATGGAGCATAACCCCATTATTATTACTATGGCAAAAGCAGATGCCATCACACGATAGTGGCAAGAGCACTTAATTGAGACCCAGGTAAAAGTAGGCGATAGTTGATTCTTTGCCATTTTCTTGCTGCTTATAATGAACATGTCCATTTCTCTGAGATTCAGTTTAAATAATGTCTGCCCTATTTATACTAAAGATTATGCACCTCAAGAAGGATAATGCACGTAAAAGGGTTTTTTTTACATTACAAAACAGTATTCAAATATAGATTGTTATTATGGTGCCAAAAGTCTTAGTCCAAAGTTTTTACGATGTTAATCAAAGAGTGATTATAGTTATATCACACGTGATTAGTATTATGACCTATCATACTTTCAGATTTGACTAGTATCACAAGCAGATTCCTTTAATAATGTTTCTTGGTGATTGATCTGCTTTCTACGAGAAAAATGATTATTAATGCAAATGCAAAATCTCTATTAACTGATCAATAGAGGTATTTCTTGAGATAGGCTAATATACTAAGGACTTTTTTCCATTCAGTTGGAAGAATTAAGACTCGTGGGAAGAAAATACGTGCTTCATTTCTAATGTCAAGGACTCAAGTCTGAAGACCCTTAGAAAACACACTCCACTTGATTACAAGAGAAATTTAAGTATATTTCAAACCAGACACAGATTTGGAAACTGGAATTATAACATGCACTTGAAAGTATACAGGCAGCAGCATTTTATCTAAACTGGCAAATACAGAACAGAGACTAGGGCTGGGGGAGAAGAATGAAGAAAAAGCACGTTGCCTTAGGAAAGATCACTGAAAACTGGCATTAGCTTTTTGCATCCCTGCAAAGGTCTGTAGGAATAAAAATTCTGTAGCCATTTTATCACTGGCTTCCATTGTAATTTTGAGCTCATAAGGGAAATCAGAGGTTTCCAAGATATGAATCACATTTCCATCAACTCATTCAATCATCTCACACATACTAAGGACTCTGTGCGTCTGCCACTTAGTTGGGTACCAGAGACAAAGGTAAATACATGACATTCTCTGTGCTCAAGGGGCTTAACCTATCCTTGATGGAACAGAAGCTCATAATCGAGTAACTAATGAGCTCCAACAATGGGGCAGGCTCTGCTTAGGAATTCTAACATTCTTCCCATTCTGGTATCTCCTCTACGTCCCACACTCCGGTCCAGGTCACAGGAGAACAGCTACTCAAATATACAACCAATCCATGAGATCAGTTCATAAGAATTTTCAAGTTCATACATACTGAAGTAAGTTACAAAAATTATTCTCATTTCATAAGAGTTCGCACTGAATATAAATGTAGAAGAGTGGCTGCCCCTGCTTCAAAGCTATCATGTAACCCAGCAACTCAATGAGTCACACACAAATGCTTTTTTTCACAGAGATCTTTAGTAATGAAAGCAATCACTTTTTTATTTTTTAAACTCTGTTACTGTCCTGGATACCGTAATACCATTCTTATTAAATTTGTTGACTGGCTTTTAAATGAAAACTGGTGATAAGACATTTAGGACCTGGTTGGAAAAATATCACATTGGTAATTTGACTCCAATTCCAGCGGGATTTCTATTTTCATAGTTCCCTTGAAGCGAAAAGCTGAGCTCTGGGCAGTGGCCCGGATAACACACATGTACAAGATATTGAGGTGCGTGAGATGGATTACTGCCATAAAACTACTAGTTGCAAAAAAACTGAAAATACAATTCAAACAGGCCGATTTTTACATCCCTCCTAACTGGAGAGTAAAAATTATCTGCCCCAGCCTAGGTCTAGATCATAAAAATTCTTTCTTCCGTTTCTATCTAAAATAAATGTGTTCAAATTCAAAGAATAAAACCTTCCCTCATGAGAAACATGGTATTAAAGACAAGCCTTAGTGCGGCAGCAGCTCTACCTCTGAGCAAAGAGAAGGCAGCAACGCTGACTCTCACGTGTGGGTCCCTCAGACACGGACACCGCACGCGGCTCTGAGTCTCCTCAGCCCTTGCTGACATCCGGAGGCCCCCATCCGCTGCCTGAAAATACACTAACTCATTTTCAAGAATCACTTGGGGAATCTGTTCTAATGCAGATTTCTAGATCCTATTCCTCCCTCCCCCCACAAAGATTCTTAATTCAGAAAGTTTATAAGGTGTGTCTTTGACATACAGCATTTTTTAGCAAGAATTCCTAAGTTATTTGTAAATCCTTAGACCCCAACTTAAGAAACACCACTAAGTGGTCGTGATGACAAAAGATTATGACCCCTGAAAAAAGCTGAGAAGTTTTATTCTTTGGAAGATTTATTTTAATACAGGAGTAGAGCAATCATTTTACATAAATTGGGGCAGTCACAAAGGATTCACCGAAGCTCTTTCCACCTGTCTTAAAAATTACCTCAACATGCCATCCTCCTCACTGTGGGCAATTAATTTGCCTCCCAGTTACCAAGACAGTCAAGGCAATCCAGTTTGAAACATCTCAGCTCCCTGCCGGCTGCCTGCGAGCTTCTCTCTCTGCTCCCACTTTTACCTCTTTCCCATTAGTCTCAAGCCCAAACCCTCCACCAGTGCTCTGGTCCCGTGGGCCTGGGCACTGCTCTAGCAAGCATCCTCTGTCTCTGGGATTTCCCTCTCTACTTTTCAAGCTTCCTCTTTAACCCAAAGATGTGATTAAATCTCTCAACAACAAAAATTCCCAAAGCACACGCACCACAAGCACCTGTGAACGCCACCCTCTCTCCTTCTCGTCCAAGCTCCCGGGGGCCCCATGCACCCTGCCTCAGCCTCCCCACCTGTCCCCCACCCCTCACCTGAGAGGATAAATACCACATCTGCCCCACGTCCACCCTGCCCTCCCCAGACACCACCCACACAGGTGTCCAGGGTCAAATGCAAGGACACTTCCCTGCCCTCTTTCTGGACTCCCCCCACCTCACCCAACACCTCTGGCCACTGGGTCCCTGTTGCTCTCTTGGCTTCTCTGGGTTTCTCTCTCCTATGCACCGTCCTTCTCACTCCTCTGCCTGCCCTTCAGCTTGCTGCTTTTCAACCACTGCAGGCCACCCTCGGCAGTCTCATGGACCTGTAGCTTTAACTACACGTGCACACTGACCCCCACCAGACCTGTTCCCTCGATCTCTCCCTCTAATGGCAGAGCTGCAAGCCTACATGCAGGCTGAACATAACCACAGGCATCTCAAAATCCGCATGGTCAAAACTTACCTCCCCACCTCCCACCATCCCAAACCTGCCCACGTGGACCATGTCCATTCAGCCGCCCAAGTCAGAAACCTGGAATTCACCTGACTTTTCCCTCTCCTCCCTCCACAAATGTTTATTGGGCAGAACTGAAGAGTGTGGTAGAGTTGACCGGATGGAAGAACTTGAACTAGGTCTTTAACAACAAGAACTGAATGTGCAGAAATGGGGGCAGAGGTCTTCCCAGGGGCCCATGGGTGCAACACATATGCCCCATAAAGGTAAATTCAGGAACAGCGAGAAGCTTGGTTAAAGTGAGGAGTAAGTAAAGGTGTGAAAGGCTAAAAAGAGAGCATCCTCCTCTCCTGAAAACCTTGGCTATGAAGCGAAACATTCATTGTTTTGACTCCACTGCTTCCTTCCTCCTTAAAGGACTGGCTAGGCCAGTCACAGCATCATGGTCCCCTCCCGCAGCCAACAATTCCATACAGGCGGGTACCCGCCCAAACCTTGCCAAATAGACACGAAGGGAACACTACCACTTCATTTCTAAGAACACTTTCCTTGTTCCAAAAGGGCCTTTCCCCATCTAGATCTCATCCTGTGTGGCTATGGTGCCTGAAATGCCTGCAGCCATCTAGCCACTAGCCAGGGCGTCAGGCGCACCCATGGGGAGGGCAGAGCTAAGAAAGATACAGAGAGATGGTGCTGAGGCTGGATATTCCCACGTGGAGCCTGCCCTACTACTCCTGGGCCTGTCCTACCTCTGGGTTATGTATCATTTCTTAAGGTAATAAAATTCCTTGTTGCTTAAAAAAAAAAAAAGTGGGGATACAGGTATAAGTCATGTTTAGAAAACACTGGGTTAAAAAACAGCTAAACAGGTTCATTTACTAGGATTTCTCACAACGTTAGCATAGCAATACACAGCGTAAAGCTTCAAGAACTTGGTTTCTCAAATTTATGCAACCCCCCCGCCCCCGCAAGCCTCTCATCCTGCCTCTTCTGTTTTTGCAGTATACCTAAAAGCATCTCTGAAATTAAGTGTTTATGGACCATAGCGTAGAAAACTGATTTTTCCTAGAACAGATGAAAAGAATGTATGACTGACTGTTATGATACAGTATAGTGACAGCAGAGTAGCACAGAAAAAGTGCCATGGGACCCCAGAGGCTTCACTGCCGTTCTACGAGGTTCTCACTCAGAATGGCAGATGGGTCTCACGTTATATCTCAACTCTAGTAAAATTTTAGTGGCGGCCTGGAATGCTATGTTGAAAAGGATTCTGAGGCTTCATCCAGACTCAGGGGAAAAAAAAAAAAAAAAGCTGCCTTACTTGATTAGCAATGACTGTCATGAGCACAGAAAGGGCAGCTGTGACATCATTCTGAGACCTCTAAAGTAACACTAATTCCTAAATAGATCCTAGAACCAGCCCAAAGATTCTCAAGTTTTTTAAAATGTGAATCAGGTTTTAAATTAGACCAAACTAATGTCTAATAATTAAAATGGTAATAAAATAGTTAACTACAGAGGCTCCAAAATAAGAAAGACCTGGGTTTATTTTAGTTCTTCCACTTGCTCTGGGCACATGGTTTAGCCTCTCTAAACCTCAATTTTCCCACCTGTAAAGTGAGGTTAACAGTCCCTACCTCACATGGAAGATATAAAAATTTAACTGGGTAATGCATATATGCACCTGCATACAGTAAATGCAATAAATATTAAGTTTAGCTATAGCAATTACTAAGGCATTCACTTTATGACATTCACATTATGACTCTTGTAGTGTATTTATTTGTCCACTGTATTCACAGCCATGGGTTAGAGTAAAATGAACCAAACTGAGGCCATAGAAACCATTTTCCTGAACCCATAAACAATGTCAATTTATAGGCTATCATAAGCAAATGGCAAAGACGACTGCAAAGCACTGTTCAAAGTGTTACCTGTCTTGAATAAGACATAGAGTATATAAATCTAACTACTGAGTGATTATTCTCTGCAAAAGACAGATCTCATACATATTTCTTCCAATCTCTCCATAGAGAAGGCCAAGACACAATGACCAAACCAACAGCTATGAGCCTCCCTAACACCTAGAATGAGTCCCCCACTCTCTCAGGGGCACGGGGCTTTCAGTGCTAGAACCAAGACAGTTCTGAGCAAACCAGGACAACTGGTCACCCTACAAACAAATGAGCAGGTGAAGTCCCAACAGTTGGCTCCGAGTCTGGCTGTGCTGCTCAGAACTGAAACAGAATGAGTTCATGAAATACTATTTTCCCTTAAAAGAAATCAGGGCTCTTTGTGGAGAAATGGCTAATTCCAGGTGTGAGCAGAAAATGCTCAAAATGAACCTGAAATATCTTATTATACCAGATAGCAAGAAAACTCTCAGACTTAGTAGGGTCATATCAAAAGGACTCAGGAGCCAACTTGAAAAGGTTCCCACTGGGCAGAGATGGGACTGCCTAAGCTTCAAAAAAGATAATAATTACAACTAATTGAAACCCATCAAATACATTCAAATCCATGAGTTCACAATATTCTTTTAAACACATAACTAATTGGTCACCTTCAGAGGATGATGGGGAACAAACTCATGATCTTGGAAAACTGATAATGGGAAAGAATCTAGCATTTATCCTGCTTTTCTATAGGAACTGTACCACTGTGCAACCAAACAGGAGATGATGGAAAAATGTCTCTTTTAAAAACATATTCAAACCAATAAATAAGACAAATGACAGAATTAAAACATCCCTATTTGTCACCCCCCCCAAAATTAATAGATCCAGGTATTGAGGATCAACAGCTACTAACATCACAAAAAGAAAGACAATCAGTTATTATGTGCCTCCCGATGAAAGGTCACACCACCACCTACAGTCCTGCCAAAGGGGTCAAACACAAGTCTGATCAGGCCTCTGGGTCCAGTGTCAATTTGCAGGACATACAAAGGAGGAAGGAACAAGCTGAGCTGTATCATTCATATGCAACCAGCAAAATCCAGACTATAGGACACTACAGGACAACTGCTCCAGGTTCTTCAATAGATAACCCATAGGGAAAAGAAAAGGATACTGGGAAGACTTAATTTTTTCAAATGGGCAAGACTAAACCATAATGTCCACGGATGCGTGGTTGACTGATAAAACTGTAACAACACGCAAGGACGTGATTATTATAGAGTCAAGATGGCGTTACTTAGGTGGAAGGGAAGGGAATGCCATTGGGGTGGAGATACAGGGGGGCTTCTGGGGCTTCTGGAAGTTACAAGGGTATTGTCTTTATAATCACTCATCCAACTATATGTTTATTTTGTGTAATTTTTCTGAAGCTGCATCTTTATTCTTATAGAAAAGTTTTTTTAAAAAGGTGAAAGTGTAACATCTACCATTTAACACCTTCTAATTCAAAGCACTTTTACAAATACTAGTATTTACGTTTTCAAATACTATCACATTGTTCCAAACAACCTCTTAAGGTATTTACTATCTCCACTTTTCAGATAAGGAGACTGGGGATTAGAAATCTTAAGTAAGTTGCCCACTGTCACAGGGTTATTAAAGCAGAGCCAGATTCAAATTCAAATAACTGGCTGACTCCAGAACCATTCTCTTAATGCCTATGCTCTACTGATCCCCAGTGATTCAGTCACTCAAGACATTTATTGCTTACCTACTTAATCATGCTAGATGTTAAAGACACAGGGGGGAGTTTCTGTCTTCATGGAGTTCAAGGGTTAATGAGAAAGACAGACAAGGAACCGTCCAAGTATAAAATCACAACTGTGCTAAGTACAATGAAGAAAAGGTCTACGGTGCCACAAGAATATATGAGCTTCTCTGCAAAAGTGATGGCTGAGCACTGAGGAGAAGTTAGCCAGGTAAGGGCGCAGCGGGGCTCCAGGCAGAGCAAGCAATGTTCAAAGCTGCTATCCAAAGAGCGAGGTTGGCACTTTGAGGGCTGGGGATAGAGCATGAGAAGTGAAGGTAATTATGACAGGAGACCAGGCTGGAGAGCTGGCAAGAACAGGAAGCTGATGGCTCTTAATTAAACATGCTGCAGAAGAGGGATTGGACTGGGTGTGCATTTTTAAGAGGAGGAATGGGAGGAGCCGACAGGGAGGCAGAGAGATGAACTGAGGGGCTACTGCAGTCACCTAGGAGGCACATGATGGCAGCTGGGACCAAGCAGGAGACATGGCAACAAGTGGATGGACGTAAGATACTCAAGAGGTAAGGAGACAGGTCTGGAGGATGGACTGCACGTGCGGAGGAAGGAGAGGAGAGGTCAGGAAGGACTCGGGCTTCTGGCTGCAGGACTTTCGGAGATGCTCAGTCGCTGACGCAAGGAGCAATGGGAGAGGGACGGAGACACTGATCACAAGACAGATGGGGCCTTGGACCTGCTGAGTTTCAGGCACCACTGAGGGTACCACGTGGAAAGGTCAAGTTAAGCAGCTGAATAAGTGAGTCTAAGTCTGAGGAGTAAATCTGGACTCCTCCGTGTAGAGATGGTTATTGCAGGGGTCCCCGGGGAAGCCCGCCTAAGAGTGAGATACTTCCAAAAATGGGACCTCAAGGATGATCAAAATTCAAATCTAGAAAACAAAGCAACCTCCTTAGCTAATCTAGGGGTTGCAATCTCAGAAAGGTTTAGTGAAATGGGAAAAAAAAATCAGAAGGAACAATATGAGATTAACAACTGTGACTCAGGAAAAACACGTCACAATTTCTGGGATGTTTAAGGTGTTAATTCCACGCCTAACAAGTTGGCAGGGTTTGCACATGGCCCTCAGGTGTATATTTGTTGGAGTATATTTGTATACGAGGAAGAGGACTTTGGGAGGTGCCTTGTGTGTAGCCGCTCAAGGTTGGAGACGGAGAAAGCTCTGGAGCTAGGAGAGAAAGCCCGAGCTTGACCCCAGGGGCTGCTCTGAGCCAGGTACAGAAAGGAGCCAGACAAAAGGGATGGGGCTGTCTTCACAGGAGATGCAAACAGAGACGTAAGCTCCTCAGCTTCTATTACACGGTAAAAAAGAAAAAAATTTAAGTATACCCGAGTGAGAGAAACAAGGCTACATTCTCAACTTCCAAAAAGCACATGAAGTGGCTTTGACTCAGGAAAAAAACAAAAACAAAACAGAAGGACCAAGCATGCCTGGATATCCAGTTTTAGGGGACTGAGACAGCAGTAGCCAAAGAAGAAATGTGCTTTTTCACAGACTGGCATGGGTGACAGAAAGAAGGCTCTCTCAAATGTTTTGCAGGCACCAGGAATGGAAGAACATAAGTGAACATATTCATAAACACATAAATACTGCCTGTGGGCTGGCAGAAATGAGGGGAGAGCTGCAGGATGCGGTCCTGCATGAGCAGACAGGAGCAAACCCTATACAATTTGAGTTACTACTATTAATGTAAACTCACTCATACATACAAGGTGGGTGAGAACTACAGAAATTCAGGTAACTTTAGAAATGAGTATTTGTTAAAAATGCATCCAACTTTCCAAGAAGTGTATTCTACACTAAAATGAAAGCTTACTAAACAGATCTTAGTGACCTAAACAAGTTCCAGTGTCTTATTCTAAAAATGCACTATTCATTCCGGTTTCCCCTTTGGCCTCGGAGGCATTTTACTTGGAGTTACCATATTCATTTTCCTCTACATCCAGCTCATGGCATTCATACATGGAAACCCCAGGCTGACTGACAAATGTACCAGGACTGGCCAGTGCCTAGAGTCACTGATAAGCACAGGCCAGCCCTGGGGACAGACTGGCACAGCTCACTCTCCTAACTGCATTCTCCCAAAGCAGCACCTAAGCTGAAAAGCCCACCAAAATGCAACCAAACCCCACTGGGCTTTCTGGAAAGCTCCACTGTGTTTAGAGAAACTAAATAACACACCCGAGGACTAAAGGAGGGTGTAGGAGTGAGTAACTGAACCCAAGCCCTGGCCCCCCAGGGTACCCAGCAGAGTCCCTGAGAAGGGCTGCCTATCTACCCCTGTCATGTCATCTCCACCCAAACAACCAACCCTCATTTAGAAAGTGACCTAACAGTGAAGTTGGTAAAAATACAAGTTCCAAGTATGCAAGTCTTTCAAAAGCAAAGCTGCAAAAAAAAAAAAAAGGCAAGTTTGTATGCCATCTGTAACAGCCTTCTACAGACACATCCTTTTCTAAAGCCTAAGCCCTCAGCACCAAACTTGCTGAGTCACCTTTTTTTAAGTACAATTGTGTGCACTATTCTGACTGCACAGGGTTCATACATTCTAAGGAATCTAGGGCACTTCCTATCCCCCAAATGATAAGGTTAGGAAATGAAACCTAAGATATTTTTAAGAAGGCAACATTCAATTACTAAGGTGACATCGTAGCATGTTCCCAAAGCAAAAGCAGCTTAAGATTCAAGGGAGTTAGAAATAAGCTTCCTGGGAATGACCAGAATTTAGGCTCCAAGCAGACCACTCAAGCTTGGAGACTTTGGTCTTCACATTTGTGAATAAACAGTAGGACCCTTTGGTTTAGGGCTTGAATTTATTATTTAGAGGGAACGTTAAGATACTCTAGAAAAGATTCTTGAACCAATCTGTAATAACTACTGATAATTAACATGAAAGAACCGTCTCACTCAATCTTGACTTTTCGCCTCCAGACTCCATTCACACAGCTTCATTAACTCTCACTTTTTATCACTGCAACTGATCAGTGTTTCTCCTGAGTCCCTCCCAATCACATTTCCATTTAACATTTCTAAATCCCAGCTCTGATGCTACACTCCAGAGCTCAGAAAGTGTGAGTAGCTGCCCCAACTACAGACTATAATCCAACCCTACTCTCTCAGCTGAGGACTTCCACAACCTGGCCCAAACTACCCCTGCAATCCTACCTCCGAGGATTCATCTCATACACTTGCCGGCAACTCAAACCCCAAAAAGTACATGTACTCCGTCTCTAAAACGATTTGCTGGGTTTGTTTTGGTTTTGTACAAATTGTGAAAATATATATTGCCGCCTTCCAACAGTTTTGCTAAATTCAAAAACACACTCCTCATTTCTTAGAATACATTTGCTGGTTTTGATGAGCATTTTTTTTATGTTCAGGTTTAATCGTGTATTGTAGCTTCCTACTTTGAAGTTATCACTATCCATATATAACTTCTTACGTTTACTAACCCTTAGAAATAGTTCTTCATAATAAAGATACAGAAAATAATTTTCCTTTATGTGTAATCACTGTTTATATGTCAAGAGATTATAGGTATCAAAAGCTCCCATTTTTGAGTACATAATTGTATTTGCTTGTATATACATAATATACATCTGGAAGAATAATCAACTGTTAACAATGGCTGCCTATAAGGAAGGGAGATATTTTTTCCACGGCATATCTTGTTATATGTTTTTTTATTAAAGCCATGTGATTGTATAACCTGCATAAAAAGTTAAATTTAAAAATTATGATTAGAATGAATTTAAGGCAAACAAACCTTACACTACAGAGTTAGGTACATTTAAGGGGGTCTCAAAAGCCATCTTCCTCAAAAACATTTTTCCCAGTAGCCACCATGACTTAAATCCCCCAGTCAAAATACAATCAAATATTCTGAAGACAGTATAAGTGTATTATGCCACTATCCACTATCAAATTATTGAGGATTAGTTTATCACATTAGCATAACAAAGGAAAGTCACAAAGAGGCTGTGTATAGTCTCCCTAAGTCTTGTTTCTTTTCCTTTTTCCCTCAATCAAGTTTGTTTTACTCAAAAGAACTTTTGTATTGGTAAAAGAACTCATTTAGGGATTCCAGAAGTCCTACCCAAGCCAAGTGGCACCATGGGTTGCTGTGTGAATGTTTTTACTGTCTCTATAAACATCTGCTGTCCCCTCCAGTCTTCCCTATCAGTCTAATCTACTCAGCCTGAGAGGACAGGAACAGGGAGAGTCCTGTTCACCTTTGATTCCTCCCCAACACTAAAAACACTGCCATGCACTTAACAGAAAGCAATTAGCGAAGCTCTTAGTAACACCTACTGCAAGACTATGATCCCTTCTCTAGGGAACAGTGGTTGAAATTTCAAATCTAAAAATGTCAGTTGGATTCTCAAGTCTGTTCTCATCTCAAACAATAATCCATTCATTCAGGACAAAAATCCATCTACAGAGAACTTACTTATGTGCCTGGCACTGACACTCAGCAACTAACCAGGCCAAAACTGTTCTCACGAGATCAAAAAGCAGATATGCAGCAGATCTTCAGTAAATGCATAAGAGATTTGATGAACTTGTTGAACTTTGCTATCTGTCTAAACTTGGAAAAGTCTTTAATGTTTTCTTCACATAGCAATGGACCTCAGTTCCCCATATGCTACTAATCGCCTGACTTGTGGACTTTCTTGCATCATCCCTCCAATCCTCATTAGTTAACTGCTTATTTTTTAACTTAATGGGACGTAAATCAAGAAGTATCTAATAAAATACAATGTAAAAGAGAAAAATCCATAATTATTATGTGAATGATTGACTTTTTAAAATTTATTTATCTTATTTATTTATTTTTGGCTGTGTTGGGTCTTCATTGCTGCGCACGGGCTTTCTCTAGTTGCCGTGAGCAGGTGTTACTCTTCGTTGCGATGCACAGGCTTCTCATTGCTGTAGTTTCTCTTGGTGTGGAGCAAGGGCTCTAGGCACGCGGGCTTCCGTAGTTGTGGCACATGGGCTCCAGAGCGCAGGCTCAGTAGTCATGGCGCACGGGCTTAGTTGCTCTGCGGCATGTGGGCTCTTCCCAGACCAGGGCTCGAACCCGTGTCTCCTGCATTGGCAGGCGGATTCTTAACCACTGCGCCACCTGGGAAGCCCATGATTGACATTTTAAAAAGTTATTCCCTCTTATTCCTATTGCCAAAATGTAAGAAATTATTTCCCTTTCTTCCATTCTATGAAGATGCACTTAGATCCTGCTGGTCCAGGAATGAAAATAAGTTTTCTGAACTACTGATTCACTATTCCCATATTCTTCTTGCTGCTGCCTTGGTTAGATCACGTGCTAGGGTCAAGTAACTGTGGCTAGTGAATCTAAGGCTCTTGGTCCGCATGAGTTAACTGGCCTGGCACAAGACCAAACTACAACCTTGGACTCGGAACACCACACTCTGGCAGCCTACTCAGCAAAGGCGGGCTAGCAGCTGCTGCCCAGGAGCAAGCCAGCCCATCGCAACACAGCTCCAGTCAGCTGGCCTACGACAAAGCCCAAGTGTTTCTAAAGTGGAGCCCAGGTAGCAACTGTCAAGACTTTACCATCAACCTTTCTGACCTTACACAAGTTTTTTTGCCACCTGAATATACCACTGGATGTTATTTCTACCCGAGATGAAAATTTAGTTTTACCACTTTAATCAATAGTGATTCCCAGCCAAGTAAAATCGAAATCCTTGCACAAAAGAGATGCCCAGTAAATATTAGATTAACTGAAGGGGGAAAGCACAGAGTTAGTGACCACTGGATATACCACTGGATGTTATTTCTACCCGAGATGAAAATTTAGTTTACCACTTTAATCAATAGTGATTCCCAGCCAAGTAAAATCAAAATCCTTGCACATAAGAGACGCCCAATAAATATTAGATTAACTGAAGGGGGAAAGCACAGAATTAGTGACCGCAAACTGACATAATTTTCTTCATTATCATCAGCAAACACTCACAAAAGATGTCAGTCATGAGTCCTAACCGCATAGAGTTGACAGCCAATAACTACCTTGTGAAGCATGCAGGAGCATTTGAACACTCCTAGACATGAAAACACCTTTTCCCTTTTAGTTTAGGCTTCTCTGGTTGCCTGCTTTTAATAGTGTATTCATTTTTTTTCCTCTATAGAAGGAAGCCAAGAAGGAAAAAAAAAAAGGAAAGAGAAGGAAGGAAAGATGGACAGATAGGATAGATCCCCATGTCTGACATGTCTAGCTGACACTAGAAGAACCCAAAATATGTAAGAACAAATGAGGATTCTTTTCTTAATGCTGAATCAAACCCTCTGCAGTGAAGTAGTCACTGTATCATAAGAGGCACCATTTGCTTCACTCCAAAACAGCCTCCCCTCCACCTATGTTAGATGACTGGTGTGGTCCGGCTCCTACTACCACAGAACGGACAGTTTATACTACACCACATGCTTATGCTTCCATTCATAAAGAACATTGTTTTAAAAGCTTAAGCATAAATTACTGGAAATACAGCACAACAAAAGGCTTGAGTAAACTGCACTGGTACTGTAAATATATAATTTTATGTGAATAACATGCATTTCAATTCTAAGTAACACAACCTAGAAAGTAAACATCCTAGTGTACTTATGTTCTTATTTAACATTGTGAGAATCTGAATTCAAAAAGAAATGACCAATAATCTACTTTCCTTAAATCATACTACACCTCTTCTACTGCCTGAAACCTCTGGGTAGCATACATGAGAGATTACATATGCTGCTTCATTTTCTGTCACCTTTAATGTAGTATTTTCTCTGCTTCCTCTACTAAAGCACCTTCCCGGATGATAACCCAAGTTTTACCAGAGGTACAAGTGAGCTGGGAGGTTTGAGGGGATGTATTTTCCAGGAAAAGGGGAGGGAACCCACAG
Source organism: Lipotes vexillifer (assembly GCF_000442215.2). Lineage (NCBI taxonomy): Eukaryota > Metazoa > Chordata > Mammalia > Artiodactyla > Lipotidae > Lipotes > Lipotes vexillifer. The sequence goes on along the minus strand of NW_006793664.1, from coordinate 1,722,498 downwards.
CATGAGGCTTTCAAGCCCTCAGAGTGAGCTGCAATCCTACAGCTTTGACCCTGACCCCACCATCTAAACTTCCTGCCCTCACATACCAGGCACTCTTAATCACCGGACTCTTAGTTACTTTTGGTTTCATACCACTACCCAAAAGTAACTCCATTTATTTATTGCCTGATTCCCCCGTAAGTATACAGTCTCCAGAAAGCAGGGGTTTGCCTTGCTGATTCAACCCCAGCTTCCAAAATAATACCTGGCTGGCATAAAATACTCAATAAATACGTACTGAATGAATTACAACGTCTTACAATACTCTAAAGAATTCTAACGTCATTCACAGATCGATAAACCAACTAGTAAAATCTTGGGATCTTTATTTTTTTTATCATTGTAGAGAAAAAGCAAGAGGAAAAATACACCTACTCACCAAGTCTCGCTAAATTAGATATGAAAAAATGGACAGCTGAGTGAAGGTTTTTAAGAGAAATAAACACAACTACGTAATTTGAGACTACTTATGAAAACAGAAGTTCCTGTTCCTTACTATATTGAATTGCTGCTCAGCTTACACAGTAAGGATGCCCCACTCTTTTACCTACAACCCTTCAGCCATTATCTCAGCTCTGCATTCGGAACTGACACACTGAGGAAACGGTACTTCTGGTTAAGAGTGTGAGGATTTTCACAAAAAAAGTAAGCAGGTCATATCATAAGCAAACACAAAACCCAGGGGGTAATGACGCTTCCAACAAATATTCTTAGGAAGTTGAGCCACTGACATTTCCCTTACCCCAGAGTTCTCGGTCAATTTCAGTTTAATGACAGTATCATTCAGTCAAGCAGCAAGAGTCAAGCTACGAAAGAATCAAGTTTCTTTTATAGGGCGGTGAGACGGATGCTGGGAGGTAGGGGAAGCAGTGGTTTGGCACTAAGGAAGCGAAGAGCTCATTTAAAATACTGTCCTTCCCTATATTCCCTATATAACCACCGTTCTTTACTATATCGCCACACCTCACTGATGATAGCCTTCCTTCTGACGCAAAGTACAGTGATTTCGGGCATCCCCTTCCTAAATCACTGAAACTGCGATACTTAACATGGTGGAAGACAGGACAGCGTGATAAAAAGTGTACCCAGGCTTGGGCATGAAGTACCGGGTGGGTGACCTAAGCCAAGTCAGCCCCTCTGCGTCAAGCTTCCTCGTCTGTAACAGGGCATAAAGTCACCCCGACAGGGAACGGTTATCGGAACCCAAGGTAATGACCAGCCCAGGGCGCAGCGCCTGCGTACAGCGACCGCCGCGCTCCCCTCGCTCCCACTCGCTAGCTGCAGAGCCACAGCGAAGGTCTGGAAGGATTGTTCAACTACCGAGGCTGGAAATGAGGATGGTGTCGAGCAACTACATGGCCTACTAACGTGCATCTCGGCAAACCCACGGAGCCCGGAGCCCGCCTCGCGCGGGGACCGAGGGGACGCGAGCGACTCCCCGCCGGGCCGGCCCACCCCAAGCCCCGTTTCCCTCGGGCGTCCGCCGAGCCGGGCCGAGAAGACGGGCCCGCCGCGATCCCCGGCCCTCCCGGAGCTGGCGGCGGGGACCGAAAGCGGGTGGGCCGGGCGAGGCCGCGGGCGGGTGCGCGCGGCGGCGGCGGCGGCGGCGGGGAGACCCGTACTCACCTCCGGCGGGCGGCGGGCGGCCGCGGCCAGCCGTCTCCAGGCGGCGGGGAAGTCGGGCGGCGGAGCTCGCGGGCTTCGGCAGACCAGGGAGAACAAGGTCCCCAGCAGGAAGGCGGCCGCAGCGCAGCCCAGGTACAGGCTGAGCCTGAGCAGGACGGTGCCCGGCCCCGCGCTTCCCGCTTCCCAGCAGCCGGGCCCCAGGAAGCAGAGGGGCACGGCGGCGAGGGCGGCCACGGCCACCGGCGCCCGCCAGCTCCCGCCGCCAGGGCCCCCGGGGGCTGCCGCGTCCTCCCGGGAATCTGGCCGCCGCTCGCCCGGGGCTTCCGTGAGGCCGGCGCCGCTGCTGTCGGTGGCCTCGGGGTGCATGCTGCTTCCTGGGCCGCTAAGGACAAGTACATCTCCCTCCCTGCTCTCCCCCGGCGCTGCCCTGGACGGTGGCCTCCAAGCGGCGCCTCCTCCCCTCGCCGCTCCCGCCGCTCTGGAGGCAGAGGGAGTCCGCGCTCATGCCCTCGCCGGCGGCCCACCGAGGGAACGGCTCCAACAGACGCCGCGAAGCTCCTCTCGGCGACCCCTCAGCGCCGCCATGCGGCGACTGGCCCTCAGCTGCCCGGCCGGGCGTGCCCAGGTAGCCAGACCCGGCTGGGACTTGAGCCGGCCGGGTGGGGGCGGGGACGGGCGGCGCACCGCCGCGGTGGAAATGCGCCCGGCGGCGGCCGGTCGCCGGCCGGGGGGCGGTCCCCCCCCCCCCCCCCCCCCCGCCCCGCCCGCCCCGGCCCCGCCCGGCCCCGCCCGGCCGCCCACCCGCGGTGCGGGGGCGGGGTCCGACCCGCCCCTGCCCAGCGGGGAAGGGGCGCCACCAATCCTGGCGAAAACTGCCTTCCTGCGCTCCTCCCCGCCCCTCCCCCAGCATACCGTGTGTTGATGGACATTTTTGCTGCAGGTGTCAGAAGCGTTTGTAATTCTCGAGCTCAGGTGATCCCTTAATCCTCTCCCCGCGCATCACTGACAAGTAACCTCCTCGCATGCTTACAGCCCGCAAAATTTCTGCGCCGTTTGCACCTGCTATTTAAATAGGCAACCGTTCCTGATCCTCACTTTTAACACAGTTCTCCCAACAACCTTCCCTTTCCCACGCAGACGCCTCAGGAACGGAATCAGACAAATGTGGAGCAGTAGATGAAGCCTGCAATTCCTACTTAAGGAAAGGCCCAAAAAAGTCTGCCTGGTGCCGGAGGGTGTGCACAGCTGCCAGTCACTGGCTCCAAGTCCCTGTATTTTTGTCGCCCACGATACAGTACAAATGCTACTACCCACGCAAGTGAAAGTAGTCCAGATAATTTTGAGAGTACATATTTTCTTCTCCTATCATGGTCCCAGCGTTTATATACAGATACTGCTTACTGAGAAGATGCCAACATGCGAAATACTAGAAATTATGAACGCCAGCAAACCAGCAGATGTATCTTTAATGAATAAAGGAATTCTAAAGACGTTAATGATAATTTAAAAGGGGGTGATAGAGAGGGCAAATCAACAATAGAAAGGGAAAGAAAGGGAAAGCGAGGTAAACAGATGAGAGAAGCCGAGAAGGATAGGGGAAACATTAAAAAGCAAAAGCCCAGAACTCTCTCCATGCAGCAGTCATGAAGAATTTCAACAGTTTAAAAGCGCTATTGTTTCCCAATAAATTGAGTTATATCCTGCTTCCCAGGAAACATAGTTAGGAAAAGTAAGCATTAAAATATATTTTCAAATACTGTGACTATACTGGGTTTTTCTATAAGGAATATCTGTCGTTTCAACAGAGGAAAAAAATATAACATTCATACAAAGTAAACTATTTAGTGGATATTTATTCTTTTAAAACAAAGTATTATCGAAGAGGTTATTAATCAAAAGAAGAAATACCAGTGTCCATAGACATACACAGCCCACCCATGTATTCACATCATTGTAATCAATTTTCCTGGAATGGCATGGATTTCAAGTGGGAGATGAAGTTGGAGGTCTAAAAAAAATTATCCCTAATATTAAGCTCTAACAAAACAGCGTAGAAATGAATTATTTTATGTACCTATATAAAAATAAATATGTTCACATTTGTCATTTTTTAAAAGTTTATTGGGTTTTTTTTTTTGCTTTTTTGTGGTACGCGGGCCTCTCACTGTTGTGGCCTCTCCCGCTGCGGAGCACAGGCTCCGGACGCGCAGGCGTAAAAACTATCTCGTTTCGTCATCCCTTATTCCAAAGGAGAAAAAAACAGGGTTTAAATCCGTGAGCTTAGTACCTGTATTCCATGCTTTTAAAAGTGTTTTTTGTTGCTTTGTGAGTATGGCTCGTATCTTAGCCAGCCCCCTGACAAGTGCAAAGTGATTTATAATAATCACTAAAGTCAGTAAAACCACAATCAGTAAAGGGGAAACTATCTTTTATTGAGAGCCCTGGTATGTAACTCTTAAGACCATGATCTTTCCAACACACCTGTATATTGTTGCCAGGAATGCAGATCTGGAGAAATGTACACTCGTGGTCAGAAAACTTCCTTAAAGTATATGTCGTATTTGCTAAGTCAGCATTGACAATTCAAACATTTACTTAACAAGTAGTAGTTGGGTTTCTACTCTGTGCAAGGTCTGAGGAACACTGAGAGGTGGTACGATATACAAGGGAGTGCCTGAGATCAGGAGGTATTGAGAAGTCAGGTATTAAATTAGAATCCGGTGTTCCCTCCCAGAAGTCGGTGTTGAGTCCTACCAGGTCTAAGTTAAAGACCAAATTAAGTAGAGATGCCTTATTTATATTCCTTATGGCCAGCATATTCTGACAGGTTATAATTAAATGCTCCACAGGCTATCTTCATTATTCTCTTATGTAAGATGGGAATGGTGTCTGTCTGAAGTCACTGGGATATTATAAGGACAAATTAAGTGAAAATTTGACATTTAAAATATTAGATAGTGTAAATAGGTAGACAACACCCAATCTCTGTCAAAATATGTGATGCATCTTCCCCTCCACTATTTAGTATATTTCTCCTTAAACCCCCTGGCTCTCCTTGAAGGTAACCACAGGATTAGAGAGAAAACCACAGTATTTGCCTTTGACCACTTTGGGTAAAATTGTGAATAGGTATTAACATGAATCAAAAGACCTAAGTATCATTACAGTTTCTCCTACTGATTCACTGCAAGACCCTAACAGGTCCGTTAACCTCTCTTTTCTGTAACTTTCAAGCAGAGTGTGGTTTATAGAATATACAGATATAAGTATGGTCAAACTTCAAAAAGTAAAAGTGAAAAAATTATAAAATACTTTAAAAACAAATAGTAGGGCTTCCCTGGTGGTGCAGTGGTTAAGAATCTACCTGCCAATGCAGGGGACACGGGTTCGAGCCCTGGTCCGGGAAGATCCCACATGCCACAGAGCAACTAAGCCCGTGCACCACAACTACTGAGCCTGCGCTCTAGGGCCCGCAAGCCACAACCACTGAGCCCGCGTGCCTGGAGCCCGTGCTCTGCAACGAGACGCCACCGCAATGAGAAGCCCACGCACCACAACAAGGAGTGGCCCCCACTCACAGCAACTAGAGAAAGCCCGCAAGCAGCAACAAAGACACAATGCAGCCAAAAAAATAAAATAAAATAACTAAAATAAATTTATTAAAAAAATAGTAGACTGTTAAAGCTTAAAGGAAACATACTGCAGCATTTTGAAGAGGAAGGTGAATCTGAACAAAATTTTAGAACACAGATATATAAATTATGCTGAGTGGGGCTCCTTATTAGTAAGTAAAAATATTCATATTGGGAAATTTTCAGGCAGAAGTGTCTTTGTATTAATCTTCAAAGAGAAAGAGAATTACAAAGGAAAGTATTGTGAACTAAATTAGCTGGTATCAAGATAAAGAATTGACGAGGGTAGATCACACACAAAAAAGGATAATTTCAATTTACTTAAGTTTTGACCTGAAATTTAGGGAAACAGAGTATGTCAATTATCTGCTGTTGTATAACAAACTACCACCAAATAAAAACCATTTTATTTGCTTATGATTTTGTAGGTCAGCAATTGGGCTGGGGTCATTGGGCACTTCTGTTCTTCTTGCCTGGGTCACTAACAACGCTGTGATCTCCTGGTGCATAAGCTGGGGCTGCTTGGGCTATGGAGCCTCCATTGAGATGGCTTGTCTCTGCTCCCTGTGTTCTTATCCTCCAAGAGGTAGCTTGGGCTTCTTCACATGACAATCTCAGAGATGTGATATATACTACAAGTTCTTTCTAAGCTTTCCCTTGTGTTACGTTTGCTAACATCCCATTGGCCAAAGCAAATCATATGGCCCAACCAGGAGTTAAATAGGAGAGGGGGCCTACGTGTGGAGTTAAACATTGGGAGGTGTAATTCACTGGTTCCATTACTTTAACAACCCACCACAATTTACTTTGACAGAATATATAGTGATCAGTTTCTGGTGGATCATCCGGCTGGTCACCAAAATCAGTAGCATCTAAGGACTTATCCCTCAAACATGTTAAAGTTCACATTTCTTGTTCCTGTTCTTGTTCATAATCTGCTTCCATCTACCTATGAGATAGAGAAAAGAGCCTGGATAAGGATAGGGACATAGGAGGCAGTGTACAACTATGTTTGTCAGCTGGAAGTTTGGTGATGTAGCTGTTAGCTTTATTTTACCCTAACATTTTCAAGCTATGAAACACAAAGCATAAAAGAAAATTCTAAGCTCATTTAGATTTGGATATCCAGTATTATTGGACAGCAGATTATAGAGAAAGAAAATAGTTTACTTTTTATCTAATTTCTCCAAAATATATGCACGCTGAAAAACTTTGAACTGAATTATATGCTGTTTCTTATTTGTCATGAGTAGAATAAAATATAAAGTAGGCAGTGCACAATTATTACACGTACTTGCATAAATTAGGAAAGGATCTTGAATATTTTAAGATTAACGCTATGCATTTAAGATTATATAAAGCTTTTTTTTTTTTTTTTTTTTTTTTTTGCGGTACGCGGGCCTCTCAGTGTTGTGGCCTCTCCCGTTGCGGAGCACAGGCTCCGGACTCGCAGGCTCAGAGGCCATGGCTCACAGGCCCAGCCGTTCTGCGGCATGTGGGATCTTCCCGGACCGGGGCACGAACCTGTGTCCCCTGTATCAGCAGGTGGACTCTCAACCACTGCGCCACCAGGGAAGCCCTATATAAAGCTTTTAGACACTACCTAAAAGAAGTCAGTGTCTCTGATTTGTCATTTATTTGCTATAGGAAAGAGAACATATTTGGGGGAAGTAAAAATTAGTATTAGAGAATTAATCACAGTTCAGAACAGGGGTTGGCACAGAGTAGGCCCTTAATTTAAATATTTTTCAATGAATAAATGTTATCCTTCTAGGGAAATATATCTAGAATAATTGAACAGACAAAATAACAGTAATAAAAAGATTTCATATTTGAACAGGAACTTTAACTTTCAAATCTTTTTAGGCTCAGCGGCCATGGCTCACGGGCCCAGCCGCTCCGCGGCATGTGGGATCCTCCCGGACCAGGGCACGAACCCGCGCCCCCTGCATCGACAGGCGGACTCTCAACCGCTGCGCCACCAGGGAAGCCCCAGAAATCCTTTTTAAAACATGTTTCTCACTACAACTCTATAAAGGAATATAGAGTTAAATATTAAAATCCCATTTTGCAGATGAGGGAACTGAGGTTCAAAGAAGTTACATGATTTGCCCAAAATCACATCGCTAGTTGGTGGTAGGACCTAAATTATAGGATTCTCCTTCATTATGCTACCTTTCAAATACAATAGTTAAAAGTAATGTCAAAGGACAAAAACTGCTTTCTACATTACATGAAAATGTCCTTACAAAACCAATACAATAATAATGGCATTCATTTGGCTTTTTTCCTTGCCACACCACACGGCATGTGGGATCTTAGTTCCCTGACCAGGGATCCAAACCGCACCCTCTGCATTGGACTGCCAGGGAATTCCATACTTAGCTTTTAAATAGACTGTAAACTTCTGAAAGGCAGTACGTGACTTCTAGTCATTCTCTCACTCAGTCCAAAAATATTAGCCAGGGGCTTTGCTAGAAAGTAGTATAAAATACGGTCTCTGTCCTTGAAGAGCTCGCAGTCTAATTGGGGTGGTGGGGAGGAAAAACGGGGTGGGGAAGGGAGGCATAAAGCAATGTAATACATATTATAAGAAAGGTATTACCGAGTTCTAGGGTGACAAGAGGAGAGCTATTTCTGCTTTGTGGGAGTTAAGGAAATTTCAAATGTTACCTTTCCTGGGAATCTAAGTCATTTTGCTTTCTGAATTTCTTCTATTTATTATACCATTTAGGTATGTTGAACTAACCTTTTAGATACTCAAAAGATATGGGACTACACTAAACAATTTTTAAGTTGGTTTACAAACTTTAACACAGTAAATATTTCATCCTTCAAAACTTGATTCCTAAATTTAAAAAACAAAAGTCTTCCAATGGGTGTACATTTGCTCATAACCTAAAGGAAGTTTAGCATAGTGAAAAAACTGCCAGACAAAATGGAAGAGTCTTTTAATAGCTCTCTATAGAAATAGTCAAACCTATATTGTTTCAGGAGGTTTACAAATAAGTGAGGAACAGTTTTTTAAAAGGACAGGAGGGATAATATTTACATCTTTTCTGACAAAAGAGTCCAGATTCAGTGAATTTGGGGAAAGACCTTTTTTCACCTATGGGTTGATGACCTCATATGAACTATGAAGAGGAACAAAGCAAATAAAATCTCTGTCATGAAGGAGCTTATTTACAATATAGTTCATTGGTTCATTCATTCAATATAGATGCTTCTTCAGGAAAAGAAAATCAGGGAAAGGGCAAAACTTACAAATTCATAGCACAGAAAAGAGCCAAAATTGAAGCTTGAGATATAATAATCTTATTTTTTTATCATGGTAAAATATACACAAAATTTACAATTTTAGTCATTTTTAATATAATTAGTGGCATTAATGCTTTCACATTGTTGCACAACATCACCACTATCCATCTCCAGAATATTTTTGTCATTGTGTACTGAAACTCTGTACCCATTAAATAATAACTCCCCATTCCCTTCTCCCCTTGGGAATTTCTACCCTAATTTCTGTTGCTATGACTTGCCTATTTTAGGTACCTCATGTAAGTGGAATCATATAATATTTGTCCCTTCCTGTCTAGTTTCTTTCATTTAGTGTAACGTTTTCAAGGTTCATCCATGTTGTAGCGTGTGTCAGAATTTCGTTACTTTTTATGGCTGAATATTTCATTACTTGTATATACCACATTTTGCTTATCCAGTCATCTGTTGATGGACATTTGTTTATCCAGTCATCTGTTGATGGACATTTGGGTTGCTTCCATCCTTTAGAAGCATAATTGTGAATAATGCTGCTCTGAATATGGGTGTATAAATATCTGTTTGAGACTCTGCTTTCAGTTCTTCTGGGTATACATCCAGAAGTGAAATTGCTAGGTCAGATGGTAATTCTGTGTTAAATTTTTTGAGGAACTGCCATAGTTTTCCACAGCAGCAACACCATTTTACATTCCAGGAGCAATGCACAAGGGTTCCTTTCTCTCCCCATCTTTGCCAACCCTTGTTATTTTCTGTTTGTTTTGTTTTGTTTTAATAGCCATCCCAATGTGTGTGAGGTGATACCTCATGGTTTTAATTTGTATTTCCCTAATGATTAATGCTATTGAACACCTTTCCATGTGCTTATTGGCCATCTTCTTTGGAGAAATGGCCGTTCAACTCCTTTGTATAATAAACTTCTGACCACAGGGTAGACAACCATCCCTGGAAAATGGTGTCAGCATATTTTTTCAAGCAAAATTAAGTGAAATCCTTCCTTTTAGCCTCCTAAAATGACAGAGAAATGATTCTCTGTGCTTGTTGGTAGTTACGACCAATAAGTACGAAATGCATAATGAAGAACAAAAATAGAGCCAATTCCTTAATGAGACTCCCTAGGACATGGCTAACCAGTTCCTTTCCCTATACTTTCATGTAAAAAATATTGGGTACCTATTGTATTAATTTCCTGTTGCTGCCATAACAAATTACTACAAACTTAGTGGTTTAAAACAACACAAATTTATTCTCTTACCTTTCTGGAGGTCAAAATCTAAAATCAAGGTATGGGCTGGGCTGCATTTCTTCTGCAGGCTTCAAGGGGAGAATCTCCTTTCTTTTGTCAGCTTCCAGATGTACCTTCAATTCTTGGCTCACAGCCCCTTACTCCAACCTCTTCCTGCTTCTTTTTTTAAAATAAAAAATTTTTAACCCAGTTTTATTGAGGTATAATTGACATATAACATTAAGGTGTACAACAAAATGATTTATGTACATATTACGAAATGATCACTGCAAGTGTTGTTAACATTGATTACCTCACACATATACAAATTTCTTTTCCTTAGGATGAAAATTTTTAAGATCTATTCTTTCAGCTACTATCAAATATACAAGAGGGTATTAACTATAGTCACCATGCTGTGTATTACAACCTCTTGCTTCTAGTGCCATGTCTTTTATTACTGACCCTGAATTTCTTGCCTCCCCTCTTATAAGGACGCTTATGATTACATTGAGCTCACCTGGGATAACCTAGGTTGATTTTCCCATCTGAAGTCCCTTAATCACAAAGTTCCTTTTGCCATGTAAAGCATCATATTCACAGGTTTGGGAATAGGAGGTGGGCATCTATGGGGCACCATTGTTCTACCGCACCTACTATGTGCCTGCGAATTCAAAAGCGAAAAACTGCTGCCTTCAATACATTGGACAGAAATCATTTTTCTTAGATTTTTAAAAAATTTACTTATTTATTTTTGGCTGTGTTGGGTCTTCGTTTCCGTGCCAGGGATTTCTCTAGTTGCGGCGAGCGGGGTCCACTCTTTATTACGGTGCGCGGGCTTCTCTTGTTGCGGAGCACAGGTTCCAAACGCGCAGGCTCAGCAGTTGTGGCTCACGGGCCCAGTTGCTCCGCGGCATGTGGGATTTTCCAGATCAGGGCTCGAACCCATGTCCCCTGCGTTGGCAGGCAGATTCTCAACTACTGCGCCACCAGGGAAGCCCCGAGAAGCCCCTCCTAGATTGTTTTAACTACCCATCTCATTTACCAGTAGTCAGAGGACTTTCTAATGTGTTACCAGACCCTGGCCCATAAAGCTAACTAATTCTTTGAACTGAACTTTGCTGACAGAAATAATCACAGACACTGCCGCCTTCGTATTTATTATCATTGCTGCTGTTCGGGTACAAGATAATTAAAGCAGCTTTCCCCACGACATCAGCCACTGCAACAACTAGGTCCACCCGCACTGCGGTTAACAGCCGAGAGGCAGCATTAGTAACACCCTGGCGGGGCACCGGGCAGCCGAAGGCGTGGAGATCACTCTCTTCCCGCGTCCCTTGCCATTCGAGAGGAGGGTCGTCGGACAGGCCTCGCGCCCCACGCCGGCCGGAGCGGGGCCGGCCCGCCGCGCTCTGTGACGCCCGCCGCGAAGAGCGGCGCCGCGCGGGGCCTCTGGCACCGCCCCGTTCCCACGGGACTCGCCGCTTCCACCTGCGACCTCTTTTCCAGTTCCGCTCTCTCCGCCTCCGGAAGCTCGAGCCGCCGCCGGGGCAGCGTGGAGGGGCTGCGGGAACGCGTGCGCGTGCGCGAGGCCGGAACGCCGCGGGCGGCACTGGGCTGTTGCGGTGGTCGCGGTACCCAGGTGAGCGGCGCGCGGGCGACTCTTCCTCCCCTCGCAGAGCCCCCGCCTCCCGTTCGGGATCCGTTTTCCTCCCCGGAGCCCAGGCCTCGGCGAGCACGCAGGGTCGGTATGCGGAAGCCGGCGCGGGAGGTTAGGAAGGCGGGCCGGCCGGGCCCCCAGCCCTGCGTCCCGCCTCCTCTGCGGCCCGGGCAGACCCTCGGACTGCGGGTGTAACCACCGCGGAGGCGTCCGGGCCGGATGGACTACGGGGCCCGCAGCCCCAGCCGGCCGCGGTGGGACGGCCCGGCCTGCCCTGGGGCGCGTTCGCGGGTGGCTTGGGGGTCGGGGTCGGCCGTGAATTTAAGACGTGGTCGCGACCCGGCTCAGGTCACCGCCGCCCACCTCCGGGGACTTGACCCTGACCCCTGAGGCGGGAGGGGAATGTCAGTTATTATCCGCTACCTAGCGGGATCAGGAGGGGGTCGTGTAAGGAACCAGAGTTCCTGGAATACAGGTATTTACTTTGGCCCGAGATTTTCGTGTACCCAATCGGTTACCTTCTTTGGACCAAATCATATGTCAAACTACAGAAATGTAATGTCACAGTATCAAAATGGCAGTTAAAAATGCCAGATTCCTATTTGTTTGTTTTCCCGATGTAACGTGAAAGCATCAGTATTTCTATTGCTGGTTCTGCAGGGGCTGTACAAATTGTGTGTCCAAGTGATTCCCGGGCACCTTCGGCAAGTACCTGTCCTCACTGAGCACGACGAGCAGGGTTATTGCAGCCTGATGAACTGTCATTTGATTTGAATCTCACTAACTTTGAAGTGAATGTTATCAAAAGGATTGCTTAGTGGGACAGTTGGATAATTTTTCCGTTAATTAAATCACCTGAATGTTGAAGTCCTTACAATAACCGGTCTTTTGGATGTTATGAACCTAAACTTAAACCTGAAAAGTCTCCCAGGCAATGGGCTATGCACCCCTCTCGTGAACTGTGACCACTTAGGGCGACAGTTGCTTACACCTACTGGGGACTACAGGAACCTTGTAAATACAGATAAGGGGATAGTTGATTCCGGTGTGTGTGAGGGGGGGGATGAGGGACAGCTGTAGGAAAACTAGCTCAGGTGAAAGAGGTGATTGTTGTGCTTACCTAACTGGCTAGCAAAGAGCAGAACTAGGGCCCAGCCTTAAATCTCCTAACTCCAAACTCCATCAGATAAACATTCTTTGAATGTCTAGTATTTGTCAGGTCCTACTTTAGGCACTAGGATATAAAGATGAGCAAGATACCAGGAGTTCCCAGTCTGGTAAGACAGGAAAGGCGGGAAACAGCTTTGAAAAACAGGGATTTCAAAGAAGGATCTGTAATCATTTGGCTTACGGTTAGACTTTGGGATTTAGACCTAGTTCATGTTAGGGTTGGAAAAGGTCATAGCCTCCAAATTTATAAATTCCCTCTGCAGCATCCCAGCAAATGGCCGTCGAGTCTTTGCTCCAACATTATCTAGTGACTTACGGCTCCTAATTTTAGAAGGCAGCCCATTCCATTTTTCAGCAATTCTAATAAACTCAGAGCAGCTTTCGTATGCACTCCATCTGTTGATGCAAGTTCTACCTCTGGAGCTACAAATCTCAAGTCTGTTTCGTATCACAGCCCTTCAAGTATCTGAACACACCGTTTCTCTTAGTCATTTCTTTTATTCCTATGAGCCCTTGGTCTGTTAACCAATTAATCATAACTTCAGTTCTAGACTCTTCACCATAGCACCCAGGGCTAAGTGCTTCATTCAAAAAGATGTTGCAGAAAAACCTGAACGAGCTTTTTGGCTAACCCAATGGTTTGACCAAGCAGAATGTAATGCAAGTTGTCCTACACTGTATGTTGCTACCCCAGGTTTAATGACTTCCAGAAATGTCACTGTCCTTGCCAGAAATACCTTTGGAATTCATTACTCTCTTAGGAAAGGGTCCCAAGCTCAGCTTGGGATAGAGAGTCACAAGTTAATTCAAAGTTCTGAATTCTTATTACCTAGGTTAACAATTTACCTAAGGTGACTGGTTTATTTAATTTGCAATGGCAATGAAATTTGTTCCAGATTACTTTGTTAGAGGAAAACTGCTACACAGCAAATATATCTAGTAAAATGTGTGGCAAACACTGGCATATGTATCTAATTTTAACTGTACAGACCACTCTTTTTTTGCAAAGAACTGTTTCTAAAGCTCTGTTGCTAAACAAGTCCCATTTCCCTTAGAAATCCCTGTGAGGGGAGGGTCTTCTTGCCCACTGTTTACCATCAAATAAATAATATCACAACAATGTGTTTTAAAGTTCAAAAAAGGAAGTCTCAGTTCCTAGCCTTTTGGAAGGACCATACTTTGAAGCAGAGTAGAACAGTGGTTAGTAGCATGATCCTCAAGACAGCCTGTTTAGAATCTTGGCTGTGCCGCTTCTTAGCTCTATGGCTTCGGGCAAGTTCTTGGTCTGCTTCAGCTTCCTCTCTGCCAAATGGGAGTGATGAAATCTCTTACAGTTATTGTAGAGATTCAATGAGTTAATACTTGTAATGCACTTAGAACAATGCTAACATGTAAGTACTCAATACTTCTGGCTATTAGTAAGTAGTAGAATAACAGCACTAGTACAAGTGAGACTTAGTTATGTTAGTAATTTTATTTCCATAGAAATGTAAACAAGTTTTGCAGAGGGATGGAAGTTGGAATGATTTGGATGATTAGCTTTTTGAAAGATTTGTTTTTTTAACTGGCTAGGAAAATTTGTGCTCTGGGCTGTGCTATGAAACCATTCGCTTTTAAAATTTTAAGAAACTTGTAAAAAAATTTCTTGAGTCCTAAAGGCAGTCTTAACCATGGTAAAAACAGTAACCACAACTCCTTTATTCCAGCCCTTGACATTTTGGATTAAAGGGTGAATTATCTTACAAAAAAGGCTGACTTTGGGGAGAATTTAATGACAGTGTTAATAAGAGCTGTCCATCATTCAGCAGCTGATTTGTTTATTTTATTTTATTTTTTTAACATCTTTATTGGGGTATAATTGCTTTACAATGGTGTGTTAGTTTCTGCTTTATAACAGAGTGAGTCAGTTATACATATATATATGTTCCCATATCTCTTCCCTCTTTGTCTCCCTCCCTCCCACCCTCCCTATCCCACCCCTCCAGACAGCCACAAAGAACCGAGCCGGTTTCCCTGTGCCATGCGGCTGCTTCCCACTGGCTATCTACCTTACGTTTGTTAGTATATATATGTCCATGTCTCTCTCTCGCCCTAACACACCTCACCCTTCCCCCTCCCCATATCCTCAAGTCTGTTCTCCAGTAGGTCTCTGTCTTTATTCCTGTTTTACCCCTAGGTTCTTCATAACATTTTTTTTTCTTAAATTCCATATATATGTGTTAGCATACGGTATTTGTCCTTCTCTTTCTGACTTACTTCACTCCGTATAACAGACTCTAGATCTATCCACCTCATTACAAATAGCTCAATTTCGTTTCTTTTTATGGCTGAGTAATATTCCATCGTATATATGTGCCACATCTTCTTTATCCATTCATCCGACGGCGGGCACTTAGGTTGTTTCCATCTCCGGGCTATTGTAAATAGAGCTCAGCAGCTGATTTGATTTGTTGTTTTTCTTTTTGAACTCAGGTGGGCAGAATTGGATTGATAACGATCAGTCGTACTCTTTAGGTCTGTGATGACCTGTAATCACAGGCCTCTGCCCAGGTTCATAACTTTTCTCCTTTGTCCACTTTCCCAGCCTCATTCCTCCCTCCGCTTATAGGCTCATACTCTTAGATATTTAATGTACATCCTCCCAGCCCATGCTATAGAATTTTATTTATATGTTTGTGCCCTTGAGAATTTAGTTTTGTTTTGTGTGTGTGTGTTGTTTTTCATAATTGTATTGTCATTCATTTAATTCTTTTCTCTTGGTAAACATAATTTTTGTAGATCTCAGCTTATCCTTTTTGACTGATATGTAATATATCATATACAACATTTTGCTTATCCACTTTCCTCTTACTAGACATTGAGTTTCTTCTAAGTCAGTGCTGTTACAGCCAGGGCTGTGATGAACATCCTTGTACTTGTGCCCAGGAACACACAACTGGGAAGCATCAGAACCAAGTTTTGAGCCTGAGTGTCTGGCTCAGTTTGTTCTTTTTCACTGTGCAGACTCCCTGTCATCACTTACTTGCTTAGTTTATTGCATGAACACTATTACAATAACAGTAATGGAAATATTAAAAATGCAGCGGGATTGTTGATTTTTCAACTCTTCATTTTCTTTTTTCCCCTAGTTTTTGTTTAAATATCTAAATTGTATTATTAACCCAAGATGGATAACAATTTTGTATTATGCATTTTTCATGTTGATAATAGCACCTACATCAGGGGTCCACAAAATTTTTCATTAAAGGGATCAGTTGGTAAATATTTTAAGCTTTGTGGGCCCTATGGTATTGGTCATAAGCTACTTAACTCTGCAGGTGTAGTGGGAAAGCTGTCAGAGACAGTTCCTAAACCTGTGAGTGGGGCTGTGTCCCAATAAAACATTATTTACGAAACAAATGGTGGGCTGCATTTAGCCCAGGCACAGTAGTTTGCTGACCCCTGATTTAAATAATTATTTTAATGGATTCATAATATTCCCATATTCAAGTTTTTTTCTGTATTAAAAGAAATGCTGTAACGCACAGTCACAGCCACTAACCATCAAGGAAATGATCTCCCTAAGACTGAACGTCAGAAAAGTAAAGAAGAAAATGACTGACTTAAAGATTGAGCCTGAAGCTGTGACCTGTGAATATCACATGGGTTAAGCAAAAGCATCATAACCTCTGGATGCCACACAAAGGAACAACAAACTTTGAGAACTTCAGAGCAGTAGGTGAGGGTGGTGCTAATGCCTTAGATTTTAATCACATCTCTCATTTAAGCTGAGTCTGATCAAAACGGGGGAGTTGTTAAAAAGAAAACTACAGGCTCCAGATGGAGTCACGTCTGCTGGGCCACCCCACCAAACCGGGGCTTCATACCTAACCTACTTGAAGCTTCAACCTCCCCCAGAAATGTAGTCTTAACCGGTCAGTCAGAAATGTTCTGGTCAGCACCAGTGATGTCATCTGTCACAGGGTCCTGCCCATCCCCCAAAGGGAGATGAGGTAAACTGCCACACAGACCCCTTTCGTCCCCCATGGGTAGGTTACCTAAGCCTGAAATAGTCTTTTTTATATATGAGTTCCTTGTCTTTCCTTTAAAAACCTTTCCCTTTCTGTAGCCCTTTGGAGCTCCCCTCTACTCTCTGGGTGGGATGCTGCCTGATTCATGAATTGTTCAGTAAAGCCAATTAGATCTTTAAAATTTACTTGTTTGAATTTTTCTCTTTTTTTTTAACATGTAAAACCTTTGGGGAGGAGGCTTCCTTCTGTTGATTTGAATTTTAAAACATAAAGATGGCATTAATCCATGCTACGGGAAATAATATTTCTTGTATTTAATATTTATTAGGAATAAGTTTTAGTCTAATTTCTCTGAAATCTTTAAAATTTACTTACATCTTATTTCAGTTTAAATATAATAATGTGTTAGAATTTTAAAACTCACTTGTACTTAATCCTCTCTTAATTTATCTTCATTTAGCTTAAATTTTCCTGAATACTGTATACCATTTGCAAACCTGCTTAATTAATGGCACGATTACAATTTTAGTATATTTGATTTTCTTAAGTACCTCAAACAGCTAACAAAACACACTTATAGATCTCACAAAGGAAACCTAAGTACTTAGATGTTTTTTATAAACCTAAGTCTAAACTTAACTGATTTAATCAGATTCCCTTAAGTGTTTAAAAGTTGATTACAGTTAAATTTTTGCAAGTTTAATATATCAGAATCTCTTAGGTTTTTCAAAACTTTAATGGCAGAAACCTTAACCTATCATATTAATCTGTCACATTAGTGTTAATAGTATAAGTTTGGTTGCTTTTTAAATCATGTCTCTACCTACTTGTTTTTATGGATTGCAGGGTCACTTAAACAAAGGCTGCAGAGTATCATGGCAGATGTAGGATACAGATTACATAGTCTTTTATTGCTTGATGTGGTGTAATGGAATTAATCATGATTTGAATATAGTGAACCCATAATTGGATTGTTGGCTACATATTATTATTATTGGAATTTTGTATATACCTTTCCCTTGACATAGCTCATGTTATTTGCCTCTTTTGAATATCATTATCAACTAATGGCTTTCCGCAGAATTACTTTTTTATTTTTAAGTGTATTTTGTGTTTTTTTGTTCTTCAGTGCAGGGTTGTCCAGCTTGGACAGTGGAAGCCCCTTTAAACTGAATCCTTTGTTTTATTACCACTACTCTGGGCTTATTGTTTGTCTTTACTTCCAGAAATGGAATCAGCTGCCTTCCAAAGGATCTTGGTTTTGGGGGGTGGTTTTAGTGGAGAATAGTATTAGAGAGGTCAAACTCTGAATTCTAGATTATTAGTGACAGATACTGTGACACTGCTGCATAGACCCCTGTAATAAGAGAGAAAGAAAAATATGACTTTATACTGACGTTTCAAGTTTAATCCCAATTGCATGAAGTATTAAAATACTTTAAAATCAATTTTGATTTTTTACCTTAGTAGTACACATATAAATTTACAGGTCAACTAATAGTTTAAGATTTATAACCAAAACAGTGGTCCCGGCACCAAGTTAGCAGCAATTGCTTTGAACTTTTTAATCCATTTCTAATATTTAACTCCATGTGTCTAAATAATATGCCTTAATTTTTTCCATTTTAGAAGCCTGTCTACTATCTCAGTAGATACTAAATCTCTCTTACGCTGGACTCCCTTTATCACAATGAGACATGCATACTTTCCCCTTTTTATTGTGGTTGTGTAACAATATGTGATTAAATATTCGGAAGTTTTTCCTCCAAGCTCCCTGTACTGTGTATACATGTGTCTTCGAGGTTTTGTTCCTCTTTAAGAAGGGACAGAGGGAGCTTTTACTTTTAATAGGAGTTACCTCCTGCTGCTCCCCCAGTGAGGGCAGTGAAGGAGAATAGGACAAAGACAAGTACTGAAACAGGGAAGTTCGTTAATCCCCACTGAACTATTCCTACCAGAATGATGTGTGTTTGAGCTGTGGCAACGCTGATCTGAAGAGGTTTTAACACCATCCTTTCTTTTTTTTTTTTTTTTTTTAACATCTTTATTGGGGTATAATTGCTTTACAATGGTGTGTTAGTTTCTGCTTTATAACAGAGTGAGTCAGTTATACATATATATATGTTCCCATATCTCTTCCCTCTTTGTCTCCCTCCCTCCCACCCTCCCTATCCCACCCCTCCAGACAGCCACAAAGAACCGAGCCGGTTTCCCTGTGCCATGCGGCTGCTTCCCACTGGCTATCTACCTTACGTTTGTTAGTATATATATGTCCATGTCTCTCTCTCGCCCTAACACACCTCACCCTTCCCCCTCCCCATATCCTCAAGTCTGTTCTCCAGTAGGTCTCTGTCTTTATTCCTGTTTTACCCCTAGGTTCTTCATAACATTTTTTTTTCTTAAATTCCATATATATGTGTTAGCATACGGTATTTGTCCTTCTCTTTCTGACTTACTTCACTCTGTATGACAGACTCTAGATCTATCCACCTCATTACAAATAGCTCAATTTCGTTTCTTTTTATGGCTGAGTAATATTCCATTGTATATATGTGCCACATCTTCTTTATCCATTCATCCGACGACGGGCACTTAGCACCATCCTTTCTTATTCTAAACTCTAACTGTACTTAATTTATAGCATTCAGGTTTTCCTTGGAGGTCAGTCTAGGTATCCATGTTTGTGATATGCCTGACGATCTCTTATTATTTTCTTGTGAACCAAACTATTAGACTTACTTATTGTTCAGATCATTGGTGCTACTTGATATTATCCCTGTAGCCCCATTATCATTTCACTGAGTTATTGGTGTTTTTTTAAATTTATTTTTGGCTGCATTGGGTCTTCATTGCTGCACATGGGCTTTCTCTAGTTGCAGCGGGTGGGGGCTGGTCTTCATTGTGGTGTGCAGGCTTCTCAATGCTGTGGCTTCTCTTGTTGCGGAGCACGGGCTCTAGGCGTGCGGGCTTCAGTAGCTGTGGCTTGTGGGCTCTAGAGTGCAGGCTCAGTACTTGTGGCAAGCAGGCTTCAGTAGTTGTGGCTCACGGTCTCTAGAGCGCAGGCTCAGTAGTTGTGGCGCACGGGCTTAGTTGCTCCACAGCACGTGGGATCTTCCCGGACCAGGGCTCGAACCCGTGTCCCCTGCATTGGCAGATGGATTCTTAACCACTGCGCCACCAGAGAAGTCCGAGTTATTGGTTTTTTGGTGGTGTTTTTTTGTTTTTTTTCATGTTTCTCTTTATCTATTACCCAAAGTTCTCAGTTTTGGAAAATTTGCAATTACTGTATAAAAATGAAAAGTATTTGGAAATTACTCTTCCGTCTAATGGTTACACTTTCCCTCTTTTCAGATATATGTTTGCCGTCATGGATCGGTTTGGAGATATATCAGAAGGTGAAGTGGACCATTCTTTCTTTGACAGTGACTTTGAAGAAGCAAAGAAATGTGAAAGTAACTCAGTTTTTGACAAGCAAAATGCTGACGCTGAAGAGAGAATAGATAAAGATACAGAAAATGTAAACTTGAAATTTGGAATACAAAGAAGGAAAAATGATCTTACTGAGAAGGGAACTGAAAGAAATGAGAAAATTTCTCCGGAAGAACACCCCATAGAAAATGATAATGTACAAGCTAGGAATTCTTTGTCCTTGACCACTTCTTCACGATCAAAATTGTGTGATGCTACAGTAGAACATAAAATACACTGGCCCGTCCCCAGTAGCATTCCCAAAATTGTAAAAGAAGGCGAACGTGATTACTATACAGATGGAGAGGAAAGCAGTGATGATGAGAAAAAGCATCATGTCAGGTCAAAGTCAGCTAAACCATCTAATAACTTCAAGAAAAGCGTAAGTAAAAAGGATTCCAGAAGTAATTCCTCTTCCTCTCTGTCCTCCTCGTCTTCAAGTTCTGATACAGACTGTTCAAATACCGGGTCTGATGTCTGTTTATCTGATTCATCTCCATCATTAAAGAAGCGTCTCTCTGGTGTAACCCACTTGCCACCAAAACAGAAATATAAACTGGGAGAAAAATCAACAGGAGCACAAACTTCAGGTACTAAACCAAAAGTCGGTGACTACACCGAGGAATCTGAAGATACTGTGACAGATGTCACTCCTTTATCGACTCCGGACATCAGCCCTGTTCAGTCTTTTGAACTGGCTGCATCAAACGATCAAAAAATGAAAGTTAAAAGGCAAGAGAACGTGAGTCAAGAAGTATATGAAAATGTTGAGGATTTAAAAAATAATTCAAAGTCTTTGAAATCAGCCAAAAAAGGGAAAGAAAAACATGAGCCCAGTCTTGCCTCAATGCCAACAGTGTTGGATTCCAATTTAGACCACAGATACAAGCAAAAAGTCTTGCATGACACAATGGACCTGAATCATCTTTTAAAAGGTAATTTTAAAAACTGTGTGTTGAATTTAAATATTAAACTTAATATTATATTGAGCTTAACTATTAAATGATGTGAATTTGCCTTGATTTTTCTAGTAGGTACGTTTTATTGTTTGGGATCATTGATATTATCATAACTTTACCAAATATTCCATTTAAAAATATCTGGAATATCATTGTTTATATTTACTGCAAAGCTGCTCAGCTAGGACTAGAAACTACTTCATACTGATTCCGTTTAGTGCCTTTTACAAACTCAAAATGCCTGGGGAGACCAGATGTTTTCCCACCTTTGGTAGAGACACAGGCATAAGATATATTTCACTTTCTTCTTTGAGAAAGGCAGCAGCACTAAGGTTAAAATAACCTGACCTGTTTCAGGGAAAGTGGTAAGAATGCTGGCAAATTAGAGAACTTAAACTGTAGGAGACTATTCAGATTTTAAATTAAAGGCTAAAGAGCATTACTTGAAAATAATTACCAAGTTGATAAAATAGCATAATTCAAGTTTTAGTTGCTTTAAGATAGAAGTATTTTAGAATTAGGATAATCCTGATTGCTGTACTTGTCTCAATTTATTATTACCCATTATTTAGTTTGAAAGGAACAGTATATTCCAGGTGAAATAAAAGCAACTTTGAACTTTGTCTTTGACTAGTTAATATAAAACTGTAAAAATATTGAGCTTGCTGGTTAGGTTTTAGGGCAGTTGGAGATAAAATTTTTAAGTTGTAAATAGGACTCACTGTCTTCATTTGTTTGAAATGTTACTTGAAAGAATAAATCTTCAGCTACATAATTTACATATGGTGGCAATGTAAGGGCATAAATAAATCCCCTATTTAGTCAAATGAGTCGCATAGATTGATAAATTGTATTTTGGAACAGTTTACACTTGTGAATGTTCCCTCTTTTAGAGGTTTTCTGTGCTCTGATCGTACCTATTGATTGTTTAGTGTGTCTGAAAAATCAGATTCTTGGCATTGGCTATTACCATCTAGTGGTTAAGACTCTACTCAATATATCTTTCCTGTTAAATAATCATTCAGTCTCTTAAAACTTTCAGGATTGAGTTTTCTATTCTTGCCCCTCTCCTTCTTCCCCTAACAACCAAGAGTGATCTTTTAAAAAATAAATCAATCCTGCTAGTTTCCTTCTTAACTCTTCAGTGGGCTTACTCTTAGGTTAAATCCAAATTCCTTGTCATAGGCTAACAGACTTTATATCAGTGATTTTCACCCGAGGCAGTACATTAGCATCACCTGGAGAACTGTTAAATTATCAAAACAAACTGTTAAATACTGATGCCTAGGCTCTGCCATGAGATTCTGATGCACTTGGTCTAATATGCAATTAAGAGTGATGAATGATTCATTGCTGTCCGTCATATGGATACTTAACTACATCTCCTTTCCCCTCTCTCATTACCTCTTGGTCCAGTCACACTCCTTCCTTACTCTTCTCAGAATACTTTGCATTCATGAGGCATTTTGCACTTGCCGTTGGCCTTTCTCTTTGTAGAGGCTACTTCAGTCTGTTTCTAGGGTCTCAGCTTCTATGTCACCTTCTCAGGGATACTCTTTCTGAACATTCTGTGTAGAAGCTGTGTACCCCACCCCTGCCTCTCTGTCACAAAAACATATTTCCTTCCATGAGACTCTGGAATCAGTGTAAGCAACATGAGGGCAGCATCCTATTCCTTGATGGAATCCCCAAATCTAGCAAGTATTGGCACATAATAGACAGTATTTATTTATTGATTATTTTGCGGTACGCGGGCCTCTCACTGTTGTGGCCTCTCCCGTTGCGGAGCACAGGCTCCGGACGCGCAGGCTCAGTGGCCATGGCTCACGGGCCCAGCCGCTCCGTGGCACGTGGGATCTTCCCGGACGAGGGCACGAACCCGTGTCCCCTGCATCGGCAGGCGGACCCTCAACCACTGCACCACCAGGGAAGCCCCAATATCTCTAATTTTTTATCAAGCCATTCAGTGTAACAATTTTCACTTAAAAAAATAATTGTAATGGCCACTTTGCAGTCTGTAAGATCAGGTGTATGACGAATCGGGTTGATAATTCGTCAGGTTGAGGGCTGCCTCCGTCTTCATCTCTTCAGGATCTCCAGCATCAGTCCCAGTGCTCTAGCGTAACAGTTTTCAAACTTTTTGACCTTAAGACTAAAAGCACTCTTTTAGAAATTATTGAGGACCCCAGGAAGCTTTTGTTTAGTGGGTTATATCTATATAAATATTTACCATGTTAGAAATTAAATCAGAAGTTTAAAAAATATTTATTACTTCATTTAAGAATAGTAATAGTGGGGCTTGCCTGGTGGCGCAGTGGTGGAGAGACCGCCTGCTGATGCAGGGGACGCGGGTTCGTGCCCCGGTCCGGGAAGATCCCACGTGCTGCGGAGCGGCTGGGCCCGTGAGCCATGGCCGCTGAGCCTGTGTGTCCGGAGCCTGTGCTCCACAACGGGAGAGGTCACAACAGTGAGAGGCCCGCATACTGCAAAAAAAAAAAAGAATAGTAATAGTAAACCCCTTATGTATTAATATAAGTAACATGTTCTATACAACGTAACTATAGTTACAAAAAACTTAGTGATTTTTGCTAGTTTCTAATGCCTGGCAATAGCTGGATTCTCATGTCAGCCTCTGCATACAGCTATTGTGATATATTGTTTTGGTTGAAGTATATGAAGAAAATCTGGCTTTACGAGGATATATAACTGGAAATGGAGCATTTTAATAGCCTTTTCCGTTAATTTTAGATATTTTTTTGATACCACACCAAGACTCCACAGTAGTAGTTTCTTAAATGTTAGTTGCAATGTACAATTTGAAACTGATGTTAATTTGTAGTCCATTACATTAGAATTTATTGCTCTGTCTTACATTTTGAATGTATTGTTTGCCCTTGCATGGTTTTGTAACATGAATACAGGTTATTTGGAAAATGTTGGTTCACTGAGCATGTAAATGTTGACATATTTCATAGTACACCATACAGAAATCACGGTTGTTAATATCACTACCAATCTCACTAGAAAGCTCTTGGGAAGCTATCAAACTCAGGTTTATCAGAAATTCTAATTTTTGCTAAAATGCTCAGATTTTATGATTGCCAACAGATACTGTCAGTTGTTTTTCTTGAAGTGACAGGTTTCTTAAAATCATATTTGTAATGCAAAAAATTGGAAGGTAGTTGAAATTAAACCATAAAGGGGCTTCCCTGGTGGCGCAGTGGTTGAGAGTCCACCTGCCGATGCAGGGGACACGGGTTCGTGCCCCGATCCGGGAAGATCCCACATGCCGCAGAGCGGCTGGGCCCGTGAGCCATGGCTGCTGAGCCTGCGCGTCCGGAGCCTGTGCTCCGCGACGGGAGAGGCCACAATGGTGAGAGGCCCGCGTACCGCAAAAAAATAAATAAATAAAAATTTAAAAAGAAATTAAACCATAAAAATCTATCTGATGTGATAAAGCAGACTGCTCCTAATGTTTTGTATTAATAATATGCATCTTAATATGTTTACTTTTTCTTCTGTGTCAAATGTCTATTGCTACATTGTTCTTAATAATTTCTACTGTGATTTATATGCGTTTAAAAGTAGCAGCCAAACGTTTGGCATTATAAAGTATCTTACAAAATTTTCTTAGATTAGAAAAGTAAGTATATTGAAAATAAATGTTACAGAAGATAAATGAAAATGTATAATATGACTTGTAGGTTCATTTTAAGGGCTCACTGTTCCATTTTTTTATTTTAATAAGTACTGTTTGATTCCACAAATTATAAGCATCACTCCATTCTAGGAATGAGAGAGGACACAACCAATAAAAATCTTGCTTTAGAGAGAAAACATTTGACCCTTTTGGAATTGTCAGGTTTTAAAAAAAACCATCTAATGGAAAATAGTCTGTGATATCTGAGCTTTTTGTTCAGTACCATCAATGATTATGTCTTTGTATTATTTAGGGTGATTTTGGGTGTAAGAAACAGAAATTCCTAATGAAACAATGTTTCTCACATAACAGAAAGTCCAGAGATAGACCAGCTTGAGGGTTGACTGACTCAGTGGCTTAAAAATGTCCTCAGGGACCCAGGTTCTGTCACTGTATTCCCCCAGCGCTGGTGTTGGCTTCATCCTTAGGCTACCAAGAGATGTCTGCAGCAACTTTTAGTATCCACATGCAGACAAGACAGTGTCCAGAGAAATGGAAGCTGCCTCCATGTCTGGTTCTCTTAGAGTGGAAGAACCTTGAACTGACTTCCACTTATGTCTCATTGCTCAGAACTGAGTTACACTCCCATTCCTGAAACAGTGACTGGCAAGGGGAATGGGATTATTCCAGGCCAGTAAACTCACTCTGGAGTCAAGATTGGGAGTCCGGAGAGGGAGGTCAACTTCCTCTTAAGGACGTAGCTTCATGGGGAGGAGCTAGCTGTCTTAAAAAAAAAAAAAAATCAGTTTGTGTTAATAAGTAAGAAGGAGGGGAAAGTAGTGTCAGGGAGGAGAAAATTTCCCCCCTCTCCTTCTTGAGTTCTTTTGGCTGGCCTAAAAATTAAATTGAGACAAAACATTAACAGGAGAAAAAAACAGATTTAAATCATACTTATGGAGGTCTCAGAGAAATAGGAGCTAAGAAGTAACCAAGGCAGGCAGCTTTCATACTTCTTAGACAAAGAAACAATAAATTTTGTGAGGAATTGACAGGACAAAGAAACTTAGGTTTGGGTTTTTAATTAGTGAAGAATCTTAACAGGGATTGGACTTGGAGTAGTAAATCAGCAAAGAAGGACAAGGCTTGTTTATGCAGCCTTCTTGGTCCCCAGTTCCCTATCACTGGTGATAAGGTTGGCTCTCTCCCTCCTGGTACAGGGAGGACACCTTTCACATTGAGAGATTCAGTTCTTGTTTTCAGGGAGACAGGAGGGTCAAAGTGTTTGTTTTTTTTGTTTGTTTTTTTTTTGCGGTACGCGGGCCTCTCACTGTAGTGTGGCCTCTCCCGTTGTGGAGCAGAGGCTCCGGACGCGCAGGCTCAGCGGCCATGGCTCACGGGCGCAGCCACTCCGCGGCATGTAGGATCTTCCCGGACCGGGGCACGAACCCGCGTCCCCTGCATCGGCAGGCAGACTCTCTACCACTGCGCCACCAGGGAAGCCCCAAAGTGTCATTCTTGCACCAGCTTTTTCTTAAATAACTTTAATTCAAAATCATCAATATGGCACTATGGCATATTTGGGGGTGACCTGCCCAGAGCCCCAACAGTAGGAATATATGCTAATTGGGCAGCCAGCTTTATCCACTAGGCCAGAGCTTCTCAAACTTCAATATACATACAAATCACTTGGGGATCCTGTTAAAATGCAGATTCAGGTTCAGTTAATCTAGAGTAGAATCCAAGGAGCTACATTTCTAGCCAGCCCGATGGTGATACCAATGCTGCTGATTCAAGGACCCTACTGTGAGTATCAAGACATTAAAAAAACTACCTGGTTCCATTGAAAATAATTAAGGTGTATCCTCACAACTCTTATCTAATCCATTTCTGAAACTTTTTAGATACAGAAAGCCTATATATTTTTAAGTTTTAAGTTGGAAAAATGATAATCTATCCCAAATCCTTTATCCGTTTCCCAAATATAATTGAAACACTGAAACACTGGTTTAACCCGGAAACTGAGCTAAAATGTAAAAGGAAAGCTTTATTCATACTGCTGCTCCGTAGGGAGCGCTGATCCCAATGACCGGCCAGTAGGCGGTATTCAGGGCTTCTACAGACACAGGAACAAAGCAGCGTTTTACCCGTTGACACATCTGTTATTGGAGTCAGTAATAACCCACCAAAGATTCTTTATAGTAGTAAAGTATTTTAAATACTAATTATGGAGATCAGTCTATTGCATAAGGTATTTCTTTAGATCTTTCAAATTATTTTTCATTCTCGGTTTACCCAGTGAAGCTTTTCAGTTCCAAGAATATTTTCATTAAGTTTTCTTCATTTCTTTCACTAAGTTTTCACATGTCCAGTTTCCACGGACATGTGAGATGCGATGTGTGCCTGGCCAAGCTATGCCCCTCTGCACTCATATCTCAATAAGCCTTATTACTTCCAACATTTACCCCACTCTGTGGGCCTTTTAGGCCTCCTTGGCTCACCTCGTTTCTTCACAGCCTTTTCCACTTCCTGGAAAGTTAAATTCACTTAATGAGAGGAAGATGATAGTGATAATGGTAACACATTTTAAAAAGTATGAGCAGGACCTGTGATCCCATCAGAGACCAGCTGAGTAGGAACACAGCATGCTCTGCATCCTCTCAGTTTAAACATTCTCACTAGCTCAAGTACAGCTACAGTAAAACACTTCATTCGTTCAGATAGTGAATTCTGAGGTAAATATTTTGCAAGCTATTACAGCAAATATTGGGCGAGACTTTAGATAGGGATGCGTCTATTAGGTAACAGTGTTAACATTATTTATTGGTTTAAAAATGTTAATAAGTTTGTGAGTTCAAACTAAAAAATATTAAACCTGTGAAAGAAAAGTTAATAATAAAAGAACATAAAATCAAGTGTCCCAATTATAGGCCGTGGGATAATGAAACAGTGTTGAACTTGAATACTCACACAGAGGGGTGAAGAAAATTCTGAAAGCGGAATCAGAACCTTTTACGCTGGGGCTTCCCTGGTGGTCCAGTGGTTAAGACTTCTCCTTCCAATGCAGGGAGTGTGGGTTTGATCCCTGGTCAGGGAGCTAAGATCCCACATGCCTCAGGGCCAAAACATAGGGACTTTCCTGGTGGTGCAGTGTTTAAGAATCCACCTGCCAATTCCAGGGGTACAGGTTCGAGCCCTTGTCCCGGAAGATCCCACATGCCATGGAGCACCTAAGCCCGTGCGCCACAACTAGTGAACCTGCACTCTAGAGCCTACGAGCCACAACTACTGAGCCCACGTGCTACAACTACTGAGCCCATGCGCCTACAGCCCGTGCTCCACATAAGAGAAGCCACCGCAATGAGAGGCCCACGCCCCACAACGAAGAGTAGCCCCCGCTTGCTGCAACTAGAGAAAGCCCACGCACAGCAACAAAGACCCAACTGCAGCCAAAAATAAATTAATTTAAAAAATAAATAAAACAGAAGCAGTATTGTAACAAATTCAATAAAGACTTAAAAAGAGAAACTTTTAAGCTTCTGGGTGTCATCCACATGACCATAGACAAGCAGTAACTTTTCTTTTCTTTTCTTTTCTTTTCTTTTTTTTTTTTTTTTTGCGGTACGCGGGCCTCTCACCGTTGTGGCCTCTCCCATCGCGGAGCACAGGCTCCGGACGTGCAGGCTCAGCGGCCATGGCTCACGGGCCCAGCCGCTCCGCAGCATGTGGGATCCTCCCGGACTGGGGCACGAACCCGTGTCCCCTGCATCGGCAGGCGGACTCTCAACCACTGCGCCACCAGGGAAGCCCAAGCAGTAACTTTTCTGTGCCCCAATTTCTTCACTTGTAAGATGGGGGTAGTTGATATAGGTTGCTAAGGTCCATTCTAAATACAGCGTTCTGGGGTTCTATGAGAATGTGAGAAGGGAAAGTCAGTGAAGACTAGAATTATTAGACATCTTACTTTGGGGGGACTTCCCACTCCCATCCCCAGCCTTCCTTTGCTGTACAAATGTCGAAAGGGTATGATTGGAATTAGTTCTTTGGCCTTGGGCTGTTTATCCCTGAATAGGCAGAGAGGGCATTAAAAAGTGGAGTAGTGGAGGAAACCAAAGTTAGGCATTGGCTTATGGCATGAATGGCTCCTGTTTGGAGAGCAGTGAAGTTGACATGACTAGATTTTAAAGTACCTTTCATCCTTTGTAACAGTAAAATAAGGTCAGTTTAGGAAGAATCTGGAGGGTGAAACAGAGATGGTTTAAAAATGCACCACTTCAGATTTTACCACCTAGATTCTGTAGGAAATAATTAGATACATTATTAGAGGGTGTATCCTGGGAAGAAAAACTAATATAAGAGAAAGAAACGGGATAAGGAAGCATTGATGAGCAGAGAAACCTGTCAGACCTATTGCTAAACTGATAGCAACATAGGAGGAAATGAAACAGTACAGTATTCAAGGGGAAGATACAGACCCTGTTACCCTCGGTAAGAAACAGGGTGCCCACTCTGGGACTAGTGGCTGCTGGCACATCCCTTGGCAGCATGTTGTTTGTCCTTGCTGGCAGGCTGCAGCAGACAGGGTTCAGATAGGCAGGCAGGAAATCTCAGATACCCTCGGCCCACCACCAGATACTACCGAAGGTTTGAGAAAAGCTCAAATCAACAGAGGCACCAGACTCACGTGAAGAACCTAATGCCTGAAACAGTGTTAAAGGAGCAAGCTCAACGATTTTAGAGAGGATCTGCAAGGACAGAACTATTTTCACTCGTAAAGCGAAGGCATGATTTGCTTTTCACTCTCTCCTGTCACGTGTGGAGTTTTCCAGGGGCTACATGACAATGACAGCACAACAGAGTGAGTGCAGAAGCAGATATGAGAATCCAGCTGTCTTCTATTAAGGCAGGCATTAAAATATTTGCAGAAATGTTCAACTCTGCTACTCTTCTCACTAACCTTTTTTATAAAAATGTGATGTTCACATATCACTGGTTTATTATTTTCAGATGAATTAATAAATATCTTAAAATTTGTTTCCTTTTAATTTCTAACATGATAAATATTGATAGATGTAATCCATATAAGCATTCTTTGGGGTCCCCGATAATCTTTAGATGTAATGAAAGGGTCCTGAGACCAAGAAGTTTAAGAACTTCTATTCTAGAAGAATGGAATTAGAATATAGCATTTGTAGTCAATTAGAGAAAAAAAAAATTTATCAGTCTTCCAAAAGGGGGAAAAATGGGGAAAAAAGAAGAAATAACCAAAAAAGCATTTTTTAAAGAAATAAAATTGTGAGAAAAGAGATCAAACAACATAAGTAAATAGTTTTATCAGAAGATAATATCAGGGGGTTAAAAATTTTTAATCAAATCCAACCTGCAAAGATATTTAAAATAGTATAGGAGGAATGAGCTTTGATATGCCAAACAGGTAACAAGGAGAAAATAGAAATATCAATCTTAGTAGTACACAAAATAGAATTCAGGATGTGAAAATTACTGAAAGGGACAAAGAAGAGTGTTTTACATTAATAAACTGACCAAATATACTAAAAAGATTTAATAGCCATTGATTTAAAATGTATAATAAAAGCAAAGCAGAACTAGATGATCAAATTGATAAAGCCATAATGACTGTGGAAGAAATTGGTTAGACCAAATCAGTTAGACCAAAAAAAAAAAAAAAGCATAAACTACCTGCTTGTAGACTGCTCTTGGCCATGGGTATTTTGTTTGTCTATCACACAAAAAAATTTTTTAAGTGATGAAATATCGGTTTCTGTTGCTACATAACAAATTACCCCAACATTTAGGGTATGGAGAGACTCAAAGGCAGGAGTGACTTGACAGCTGGGGGTCTGGAATCATCTGAGTGCTGGTTTACTCACACGTCAGATATCTGGGCTTGGGGTGACTTGAAGACCAGGACTGCTGAGTGGAGGACCCACGTGTGGCCTCTCCCCGTGGCCTGGCTTCTTCACATACCGCAGCCTCAGCGCAGCTGGCTGAGGGCTCCAAGGGCAGTGTTCCAGGAAACAAGGCACAAACCTCATCACCTTTTATGACCTAGCCTCGGAAGTCACATAGCATCATTTCTTCCATGTTCTATTGGTTTAAGTGGTTATAAACCTTCCCAGGGCATAGACCCTCCTTCTTAATGGGAGGAGTGTCAAATAACACGGACATGTTTCAAAACCTCTTCAGTCCAGCCTCTGGCCATACACTGATGTACATTCCTCCCCAGTGCAAAAATGTTCCCCCTTTCCAAATATCCCTCCAACCTGGAGATCCAGGGTTTAAGTTGAGTCCAGGTGCAGCTGTGGCTCCTCTGGCGTGGTTCCTCGGTTATAGCTCGAGTACTTTGCAAGTCTTCTGCTGGGAGAGACTAGGAAGATGAAGTAGTGGTTGTACTTCTGAATCCCAAAAGTCCTGGCTCTCGTATTCTCTCTAAATTTTGCTTGAAAAGTGACCAATTCCATTTTTTATAATTAATTAATTATGTATTTATTTATTTATTTTTGGCTGCGTTGGGTCTTTGTTGCTGCACGTGGTCTTTTTCTAGTTGAGGCGAGCGGGGGCTACTCTTTGTTGCGGTGTGTGGGCTTCTCATTGTGGTGGCTTCTCTTGTTGCGGAGCACAGGCTCTAGGCACGCGGGCTTCAGTAGTTGTGGCTCGTGGGCTTCAGTAGTTGTGGCTCGCAGGCTTCAGTAGTTGTGGCTCACGGGCTCTAGAGCACAGGCTCAGTAGTTGTGGCGCACAGGCTTAGTTGCTCCATGGCATGTGGGATCTTCCCGGACAAGGGCTCGAACCCGTGTCCCCTCCATTGGCAGGAGGATTCTTAACCACTGCGCCATTAGGGAAGCCCCCCAATTCCTTTTTTTAGTTAATCTCTTTCTATCCTGTCTTATTATTGTGGTAAAATAAACCATTGATACTTCCAGGATGCTGGAATCCTTGTGCTTGGGCCCCTGGGCCAGCCAACAAGGTGGGGGTGGCCTGTGTCTGTCTCCGTTTTTGCCGAGCCTTGGGCTATATTGTGTTGGTCCACGCCATCACAGGCCTGCCAAGATGCAAAGGAAGGAGACTGGAAGAATGTCACAGAAGTTCTCATCTGACAAGATGTTCATAAGACAAAGAAATTTAGTAAACTTAGTTATTATTCCTTGAATTGTCACCTCTCAATTATAAGAGTTGGATTTTTTTAAACCTTTAAAAATCATTTTAAAAAGCAAATATCATTGATATTTTAAAATAGGGATCATGAATATGCCTACAGGATGGATTTTTTTTTAAGAACTAATATGTGAATAAGGACTTAATATGGCTTGGGATAAATTTTCCATTAATAACATTACACACAAAATTTTTAAATGCTGTTGTATCTCAATTAGCTTAGGTGCAAGTTAAGCTGGTACTTCCAGTAAATGGTGTTAGATGAGTCAAGAAGTGGCTGTAGCTATGATGGACATATTGAAATACTGTAAAGAGTTTGAGCAAAATTGTTTCATTAAAGAAAATAGGAAAAAGCAATATTTCTTAAATGTGTGACTTTAAATATTTATATAAATATGTTTGTATCCCTGAAAGTTTATTCAAGTTAACGTTTTTTTTAGATCTTAATTGGAAAGACAATGGATTGTATATTGGAGGTTGCCATGTACTGAAGCACACAGCAGCCACTTTAGAAAAATGTGCTAGTGATACCTGGTGTCAGTAAATAACATCCAACATATCCTCCGTCAAGGAGAGTTAGAATGCTGTCTTTTTAAATGAATTAGACTGAAATTCTTGTTTTATTTTATTTTTTAGCTATTGCCTTCTTTTATTTTTAAAACCTTTTTTTAAATGATATTAGGAAAATAGCTTACTTTTAATTCCCTCTAGAATTTAATTTTAAAGGCTCTCATAAATGGCTAAATTAATCAAGAAACCTTATTAAATTCTACAAAATGGATATTTCTTGGAAGAAGATACTTCAATTATATATAGTACAAATATATCTCTTTATTTTATTTTTTTAGACAGCAGGTTCTTATTAGTCATCCCCTTTATATACATCAGTGTATACATGTCAATCCCAATCTCCCAAAATCATGCCACTCCCTTCTGGCTTGTAGAGTTTCTGGTGAGAAATCAGCTGTTAACCTTATGGGGATTCCCTTGTATGTTATTTGTCATTTTTCCCTTGTTGCTTTTAATAATTTTGCTTTGTCTTTAATTTTTGTCAGTTTGCTTACTATGTGTCTTGGCATGTTTCTCCTTGGGTTTATACTGCCTGGGACTCTCTGCGCTTCCCGGACTTGGGTGGCTATTTCATTTCCCATGTTAGGGAAATTTTTGACTATAATCTCTTCAGATATTTTCTCAGGCCCTTTTTCTGTCTCTTCTCCCTCTGGGACCCCTCTAGTGAGAATGTTGGTGCGTTTAATGTTGTCCCAGAGTCTCTTAGGCCGTCTTCATTTCTTTTTTCTCTATTCTGTTCCTTGGCAGTGATTTCCACCATTCTGTCTTCCAGGTCACTTATCCGTTCTTCTGCCTCAGTTATTCTGCTATTGATTCCTTCTAGTGTAGTTTTCATTTCAGTTACTGTATTGTTCATCTCTGTTTGTTCTTTAATTCTTCTAGGTCTTTGTTAAACATTTCTTGCATCTTGATCTTTGCCTCCATTCTTTTTCTGAGGTCCTGGATCATCTTCACTATCATTATTCTGAATTCTTTTTCTAGAAGGTTGCCTATCTCCACTTCATTTAGTTGATTTACTGGGGTGTTCTCTTGTTCCTTCATCTGGTACAAAGTCCTCTGCCTTTTCATTTTATCTATCTTTCTGTGAAGATATGAATGTGGTTTTCGTTCCACAGGCTGCAGGATTGTAGTTCTTGCTTCTGCCATCTGCCCTCTGGTGGATGAGGCTATCTAACAGGATTGTGCAAGTTTCCTGATGGAAGGGACTGGTGGTGGGTAGAGCTGGGTGTTGCTGTGGTGGGCCAAGCCTAGTTCTGGACCACTTCAGAGACTTCTGCCAGATCAGCAGGGAATTCGGGGCCTCTGTAGACCCGGAAACCCTCTGCACCCTTTGTGAATTGGAATGGCTGACATTTGAGGTGGGATGGCCATCCGGAGGTACGTTCTTTATTCCGGTTATAGATGCGGTGGAAGATATTGTCTTTAAGGCACATGATGATCAGATTCTCTATATTGAGTGTTGGCGGGGTCTCGTGGAGACACCATCTGACTGGCTGAGGCCCTGGTTGACCCCGCAGGGAACTGCCAACAGAAAGGAAACAAGATCTAAAGATAACATATGTGCCGCCAAGATGGGGGAACGGGAAAAAAACTAATGTTAAAAGCTCTAAGTCCCCACCCCCTCCTCTTGTAGGGGAGGGAGAGGAAGAAGAAGAAACCCCTCCTCCCGAGGCATCTGGGCCTCCCCCTCCCTATGTCCTTCCCCAGGCGGATACCGGCCCTGATGACGACATCCTCCCAGGTCGGCCCAGGAGCACTTGACTAAACCATGACCCACTGCTGTGCCTCTGCGGCAACAAGCACGTAGACCTGGGGAGGTACAGCCTTTTCTTACTTACGCCCCATTCTCCACAACTGATTTATATAATTGGAAATTAAAAAATCCTCCATTTTCTGAGAAACCACAAGCATTAATATTACTGTTAAAAACTCTATTTGTAACTCACCAACCGACCTGGGATGATTGTCAGCAGTTGTTACAGGTTTTGTTTACCACGGAAGAAAGAGAAAAAAATCACTGTTGATGACTGTTCAGCAGTCAGTTGTGATTCCGGTGCTCTCGCAAGAGGGAGTGAGCACACGTCCTTCTACTCTGCCATCTTGAACCCCATATATATCTTTCTAAATGGGTTCCTATTCAGGTTTTGTCACTAGTGTGGTATGGTTTTCAACAAATTACCAACCACTAATTTCCTAATTTTTCCTTTCAGGAAGCCACTGTTAATCATTTTTTTTAAAGTTTCTGTAATCTTTGATAGTGTTCAGTTTAATCTTTGGGAGGTAGATTTACAGTTTTTGTGACTTTGCTCAAAGGATTTAAATTTTTTGCACCAGCCACATTTTTAAATGGAGTTTAAAATGCCTCTTTGTGGCGCAGCACTGTGCTTTTAACAGTATAAAATACTAAGGAAGTAAAAGAGTTTACATAAAGCTACACTCTAATAAAAACAAGTAATGGTTACTCTAAAAAAAATATTGTTAAAACAAAACAAACGTACCATTCTGTTAATCTGATATAATGTATTAATTTTTAGCCCAGACTTAAGCTGAAACACTGAGCCAACTTAATATTTTTAGAAACTTCTGACAGATGTTCAGTAATAATTGTGACTTACTGAAAATTGTTATAATAATGAAAATTTAAGAATTTAGCATGTTGATAAAAGCTTCATTTGATAATCATAGTATGGAAAATATTTTTCTTTGTTAAAAATTCCTTTTATATAATGTATTTATTTGGCTTTTGTTTAGTCAGGAATAAAAGTTTGACTTTTATAATACAAGTATTTGTTTTAATGCCAATATTAAGGTCATAAATCTTGTGTAGTAAAATATTTTCAGGTTAAGTTGAAGGTTTCAGAATATTCTGGGTTTGCTTTTGCTATTTTCTGGCCATTGTTTGCATTGCTGCGGACATTTTATTTTTTGAAGTATACCCTCCAACCAATAAAAACCATCTCAGCTAAGTATTGCGTCTGTGCACTCCACCAGAGGTTTCTAACTTTTAAACTGCCTTAGGAGAACATAAAACGAATGTGACAAAGGCATTTTCCATAAATTATACCAGCAGTGTACAACCAGTGCCATGAACATTTCTTATTAAAATACTTTTATGGTTTTATGTTAGCATTTTATTCCCAAAGAACCCAACAAGCATAAAACTCTAAGCTGCCTCTGAATTTTTTTCTACCCAATTGTAGTCTGGATGTCACTGGCATTATTTCATACATCCCTTTTCGTGACTTAATGTAGTTTCCATTTATAGGAGCTAAAGCATAAACCATCATATTTCTGTGCTGCTTTGTTTAGCCATTTTCCCTTTTTTTGCTCACTTCTATAGCTTTTCTGCAATTAGATAAAAAGGGACCACAAAAACATCACTTTGATCAGCCTTCAGTAGCACCTAGGAAAAACTACTCTTTCACAAGAGAGGAGGTGAGACAGATTGATCGGGAAAATCAGAGGCTTTTGAAAGAACTGTCGAGACAGGCTGAAAAACCAGGAAGCAAAAGTACGATTCCAAGAAGATCGACTGGTCCTCCCCCTAAGTTATATCATAGTGCTCTCAACAGACAGAGGGAACAACAAAGGATTGAAAGAGAAAATTTGGTAAGTAACTGAGATTTTTTTCGTCATCAAAGAAAATGCATTTGTACTGATTTGTTAGTCCAACTTTCAAGAAACCCAATACAGCGAAATTTTCTAACTTACTTATATAAAAGTAGGAATAGATATGTATGGCCTGAAATACATGATGAGCTATGAGCCTGGAAGGTACAATGTGTGCTTTTTTATCCAGGAAACTATATTTTAAGGGAATATTAAATGAAAATACTGAAAGCTCCATTATTTATTTGACTATATCTGTGAAATCACTATAGTAGTACAGGAAATGGTGTCCAAGGGTGAGATACATATCTCTTCTGGAGAGCTAAATCTGTTTCATTTCATTTTATCCTCGAAAGCTAAAATAATTTAAGTATCATTTATTTTAAATAATAAATACATTCTCAGAGAGGTCAAATTTGTTGCCCTGCTGCTTGAATGTATGAAAGACATTGATTGTTAAAAACCATATAAGTACCCTTTGATGTCCTAAGGAATATATATGGAAACTGTTGAAAATATTCACATTAAAAACTATTTATTCATAGCATGTCATTTTCTTTATAAAATGCAGTTCATAGTAATTGCTGATATTTATTGAGCTCTTTAATGCTGGGCATTGTTCTAAGTGTCTTCTAAATATTAGCTTGTTGAATCCTGACAATAATTCTTTCAGGTAGGTACTTTATTTTTATCCACATCTTACAAATGGAATAATTGAGACCTAAAAGGGTTAAATAATTAACCCATGGACAAGGAGCTGGTAAGGAAGTGGCTAAGCCAAGATTTTAAACCCAGGTAGCATCTTAAACTAAAATTAGACCCTTAATGAGCACATACATTGGGAGCTAAAATAATTGGTAAAGCCATTATTAAACTTACTAGAATAATTAGCAAAATTCACCCTCATTATGTTTTGTCATCAGTACAGTTCTATTTGACTATGTACTTAACCTGAACTTGCAAGAGTAACAACTCTTGTGAATTTCTTTGTTACCATCACTAGCACCAGGAGTTGGCGAGCTGGGTTGGTATATTTACAAAAATAGTACTCTTGGGCCTTTTAGGAGAGTCACCCTGAATGTGGCAGGAAGTAGGTAACAGCAAACAAGTTGAAGTGAGGTTGGTGGGTAGTGAGCTACATGATAACTTCCTGCACGTCACTCTGGCAGTTTCAAGATTCATTCATGATTTAAGAAAATTTGGAATTAGTATGTGTCACGAACATTTGGTTTTACCTTATTTTCACTCTCCCACATGGCTCTGGAGTCTTGTTTTGTTTATTTAACAAGCAGTTGCATAGTGCATACTGTTTTACAATTTTAGGTCATTTAATTCTCGTAGCAACCTAACGACACAGTTACTGTTGTTGTGGAGGAGAAAATGAGACACTGAGTAGGGCGCAGGGACTTCCTCAAGGTTAAACAGCTAGCAGGTGGCAGAATCATGTCCTGGTTACCTAGCTTTGGGGTTACTTTTTTTTTTAACAGCTTTTTTGAGATATAATTCACATACCATACTCATTTAAAGTGTACAATTCATAAGTTGTAGTAAAATATATGTAACATAAAATTTGCCATTTTGTTTTTAAGTGATTGATTCAGTGGCATTAATTACATTCACAATGTTTGGCAACCATAGCTACTACGTCAGTTGAGATGTATCAGTACATCTCAGCTGTTTTAATAAACAGTGGAAAATTACCACCATTTTATTCTTTTTACTTTGTATGCTTAGTAATATGTATATGTGAGCAATATTTTTCTCCATTTCATAGTAAGGTCTTATTTGTTATACTCTAGGACAGTAGAATATAATGTGAACCACATGTATAATTTAAATTTTTCTAGTAGCCACATTAGAAAGGTCAAAGAAACAGGTGAAATTATTCTGCTATAATATTTTAACTGACTAAATCAAAAATATTACATTTTAACATGTAATCAATATAAAAAATTGATATTTTACCCTTTTTTGGTACTAAGTCTTTGAAACCTGTTGTATATTTTATACTTAGAGCACATCTTAATTTGGACTAGCCACGTTTTAAATGCTCTGTAGCTACATGTGGCTTGTGGCTTTGGGCAGTGCAGCTCTGAAACAAAAGCTTAATTCATAAGAAGTGGAA
Source organism: Lipotes vexillifer (assembly GCF_000442215.2). Lineage (NCBI taxonomy): Eukaryota > Metazoa > Chordata > Mammalia > Artiodactyla > Lipotidae > Lipotes > Lipotes vexillifer. Next base: position 1,684,319 of record NW_006793664.1, on the reverse strand, counting down.
AAAGTAGCTTAAAGCTAAACAGGAAAATAAACATAATTTATTATAAAATATTATTACGTTATTGTAAAGAAAAGTAATCTTCCAGATTTATGCTTAACTCTTCATCATCTATACCAAAATAAAACTAATTCTATACCTTTTAAAATTTTTTCTTGGCTGTTCCTTTGCATTTATTCTTCATACTAACTGATTTTTTTCTTTATAAAAAGTTTTTTTATTAAATTTTTGTTGGAATTGTGTTGACTTTACATTTTAATTGCAGAGTGTTTGGCACTCTTAAAATATTACCTTCCTATCTAGAAATATGGTATGTCTTTCCATTTACTCAAGCCTTCTTATACTCTACCTTAGTAAGGTTTTATAGTTTTTTTTTAACTATGTATTTTTATGCTATTGCCATGAAATTTTTCATTACATTTTCTAATTGGGTACTTCTGTAAATCATCACTTTTTGTGTATTTATTATATAAGCAGCCACCTACCAAATCCTTATTTAGAGCCACATTGGCTCTAATAGTTCCTCAGTGTGAGATGATATACTTTTTAACCTGTTTGCTAAACTGTTCGTAGTCTAAACACATATGCATGGGTACAGATGTGCTCACACAGCACTTGTGTCAGGTGTACTGCACAAGCAGGGTCCATTACTTTTTAATTTTCATGATTTATAATCCTTCATTTGCTCCATCTCCAGTGATAGAGGCCAGTTCAGATGGCTAACAGGCATGATGACTAAAGCAGTTCTGTTCCAGTACTCTCAAATTAGTTCATTAGTAATCCAGAGGCTGTTCAGACTTGAGACAAAGAAGTGCTGTGCAGAAGAGGTAGAAAAGGAGAGCCCTCTATCCAGTAGAGGGCGTGCTTGCTACATATAGACTCAATTATATTAGAACTTCATTATTTCAAAAGGGAACAAATTTTTTCATTCATGAATTTTGAAATATTCTTGTGAAACCATGTCTCTTTATATTCATTTGGACATAATATGAATTCTGTTTTTATGAAAGAGTGCAAGAATAACCTTAGCAGAAGGAGAGGGGGTCAGTGAGGATACTTACTTTATAGTTTCACCTTACTCTAAAAATAATGAGGCTATTTCATGCTCTTAAATGTATGTATGTCAGTTTCCTGTGCTGTGAAAAGGGGGTGGGGAGAGGAGTAATTGAATAAAGTAAACCATAATCTTTCCACTCAGGAGTTACTGTGTTAAAATATTATTTTTAAAGTAAAAGTAATGCATGTATAGGCTTGGCCAAAAAATTTGTTCGGGCTTTTGTAACATCTTACAGAAAACCCGAACGAACTTTTTGGCCAACCCAATGTAAATTTATAAAATTCAAACCAGTCTTAAAAACATTAAATCCAATAAAATCCTTCCTCCTTCTTCTGTTCTTTGTCTGCTGGTTTAGGGAGGTAATTTTAGTTATATGTGAAAACTATTAGAGAGTGATATGTTGTCACAAAGATGAAGTTTTATAGCAAATCTCATACCAAGTATGAGTATTATCTGTGGATTAGTCAGTACCTTTGTTCCAAGGTCTTGAAATAATTTACAGTTCACTCACTTTGGTTTTCCTCCTCTGCTTATTGTCTGTTATCTCCTTCCATAGAAGAAAGCAAGCTAATGATAACAATACAACTCCAGCTATAGACAAATATGTAGAACAGTGGTGATTGTCCCAGACTGTAGGACACTTGTTACTCTTTAATGTCCTTCGGGGTCTTTGCTTTTTCACTTTAGAAACAATAAAGCAATAAAGCTGTTCTGCCGACAGCTGCAGAAATCATTAACTCACTGCTTGTCCATTCATTTGTTTTAACCTTTCCACCTCAGAAGACAGGATTCAGGCTGGGTTAATTTTCTTTCGAAAAAGAATGATACTTCCTAGATAGAAAAGCGATATTTGAACAAGCTGTTCGGATTCATTATTAGAATCTGATTTGAGTAGCAGTTCTAAGATTTTGTAAACCATAAATGGGAATATAAGTAACCATTCTTACATTTTTCAATCCATTAAACACATATTTGTTTAATGTCTGCTATGAGCTATGTAAGAAACTGGAATGGATATAAGAAAGAATATAAAATACTGCCCTATCATTAATATATAACTTAGCTATGAAGATAATACTAGAGTGTGTCAGACAACTAGAAAATAGTCAAAGCAGTATTAAGGATAGCAATTAATATTTAATAAGTCCTTACTATATGCCAGGCAGTGTTCTGAGCATTTTATATGCATTATCTCACTTAGTACCCTAAACTGACTCTTTGAGTTTTATTTCATTGTTAATATCACTATTAAGTCATTTGACCAAGGTCACACAATCAGTGGCAGAGCAAAGGTTTAAATCCAGGTCTTTCTGACTAGAAAACATATTTTTTTATCACTCAATTACAAGTGTTACAGTATTTTGACCTATCATTTTTAAGTCTTACTCAGGAGTTGTAAATTGATGACTAGATTGAAATGTATATACTTTTGATTTTAGGGTTTCTACTGTAATCCTTCATATTTTTATCAGTATATTGTTTCTAAAAGTAAGAGCTGTTTGTATCTGAAATCATTCCTTTAGCTTTTGCTGAGCTTGTTGTGTTCATATCGCACACAGATACATGGCACGGTTCCGTGTGATTTGGATAGCTGAACCAAATCATTGCTCTCTTACTTCCCTAGGTTTCTGCATGTAATCTTGATAAGTGACATATCAGCATTACAGAATGGGTTTACTTTTTGCCTTATTGTTAACTTATTTCAAAATTGATTTTGATCACATTACTTTATATGTTTTATATCTGATAAATAAGCATTGCAGTTTTCTTAAAGTTTGTAAAAGAAAAATGTACATACAATCAAATGAATAAATTTAGGGAATTATCAGTTTATCTAAAAAACATTGACTTCTACCAGCAAAAAAACAAAATTAGTAGGTAACTGAAAATACCAAGTTTTCTGTGCTGTCCATTCCACCGTGCACAGCTCAATGGGTAGTTAATAGGATAATCAGATAAAACAGCGAATGGTTCTCTACCCAGTAAAATACATTGATGATGTGATACCCAGCAAGTTTCTTACTCAGTTATAAACTGCACGTGGAGGAGATATATTAGTTGGTAGGTCTTGGCACCTAAATTGTACAGTTTCTCTGTCTACAAAGAGAGAAAGACAGCATGTTATTATGGAAAGACCGTAGACTTTATAGTCAGGTGGAACCACAGATAAATCCTGACTCTGAACCCAGCAAAGACAACCATTACTCTAGTTGTGTAAGACTTCACTGAGGAGTTGACTCTCTTCTAGCGTTTGAAGGCTCAGAACTGAAGAAGGCCGTTTCATGCAGGTAGATGACCGGCAGGCTGAGTCCTCTGGGTGGGTCCGGCTGCTTCTTCCTGTGTCCTGCGCCTCTGCCTTTCATCTGCAAGCTCCTTTCATTCTACAACCCCTGCTCTCCTTTCCTCGATAGCTATTCCCTGAATATTCTGGCTTCTCTGGAATCGCGCAGGAACACTGATGATGGAGCCTTAGAATAGCAGGGTGGGAGGGGGCTGATAACAGTTGAGAACAAGTTCTGGAGACAGTTGGTGGTGGTGAACTGTAGGCTTAAAAACGGTTAGAATGGTAAATCGTATGTGGATTATACCACAATACAAAGAAGAAACTAAGTTGAGGGAGAAGGAAAAAAGACTGTCCAGAGAAAACTTGTCCTATGACTGAACTCATGAGGCTAACTTTATAATGTGAATCTTAGTGCAGGACAGCATTCTCTTTTCAAATAAAGATCAACTTGCTATAGAGGAGGTTTAAGTCAATGAAGAAAATAATAAAACACAACCATGGATCAATTCCCCCATCCATTTGGTCTACTTAAACATTCCTTTCTCACTGAAGCTTGTGAAAATCAAACAAAAGAAACTCTTTCACCTTCTGATTTGTGAAGGAAGGATTATGAATAAAATTAGGGACATTACACATTAGCCTCTGTTACAGAATCGTATTAATGCACATACCACACTACTGGATACTGTCTTGCCTTGGCTAGTTGGTCTATACAATCTTTAAAAAGCTTTATGTTCTATAGTAGTTGATTTCAAACTTCTTAAGAGCAAAAACTTTTTTTTTCCAAACAATTTTATGCAGAATCTTCAATATATAAAACAGACAATACAGAAAGCATAGTTGGGCCGGTAGAAATTAGGAGTGGGAGACCTGAGAGGCCGGCCCATTGGCCTTTCCTCAACGTCCTAGGAGCCCTGAGGCACCACTGGAAAGTAAACATGTTGACAGTCACTGCTCTGTGCGCGTATATAGATAGAACTTATAATAGTAGCTTAGATATGTTCACAGTCATTTCTAGGGTTGAATGCTGGGCTCTTAGCATTATTGCTCCCATTATGTCATTTCTACGAGAAAATCAGGTTTAATGTATTTTAGCTTACAGCACCTTTTCTAAGATTGTAACCCGACAAAGAAGAGAGATGTGCCTACAGTCGGTTGTTAAAATCATAGCGGTTTTGGTTAGCCATAGGATAGGTGAAAACCCTTAGATTTCCTGAAAGTACATTATTTGAAATATTTTTTCACAGTGACTTAAAGTCTTTTCTACTTTATTTTGTGAATTTCAGGTTCTAGAAAGTATTCGCCTTTTTAAAAAACTATTGCTATTTTTCTAATGTTGGCTTTTAAATTGGTTGTCTTTAAATGAAGGCTTTATTGAAACGGCTTGAAGCTGTGAAACCAACAGTTGGTATGAAACGCTCAGAACAGCTGATGGACCATCACCGCAACAGGGGTTATCTCAGCTCAGCCCCAGCCTCCAGACGAGTGAGGTCCACTCTTGGCCAGTACAGCCCGTTAAGTAAGCATACTCAAAATTATTTTGTACTTGTTCGTGTCTTTTGTCCTTTTAAGAACATATAACTTTGGTTCTTAACGATAGAGTTTTAAAGTGCTTACTACTGGAATGCGATCTGTTGTTTTTCACCGGCGTGCTTTGTTTTATTTGTGTTACTTCATTAATTTCAGGTTTCATTTACAGTGTATAATGGCAGCATAGGAGGGAAGCCAGGAGAAAAAACAATTGAAAATATCAGTTATCTCTTAGATAATGGAGGAGAGACTTTTACTTTCAATATGTTTATTTAAGGAAGAAATGAACAGATATGCTATTTAAAGTCGCTGAAACATTCTCTTTAGCCAGTTAAGAATTTTTAGTAGTATCTTCCAGCCCTAATATGTGCTTTTTCTTCCTCATTGGTAACTAAAAGAAGAATTAGCAATCTGTAGTCATCAGATTAATCCCTCTTAATACTTAATATATGATCCGTTACATGCCTGGCCGGTAGTGTGTCCCAGAGAACGCAGGTGGGAGTGACCACTGAGTGCTAGGGTGTGTGACGCATGGAAAGGCCAGACCTTTTTCCTTACAGAAGTCTGTGCTGTTCATGTACGTGTTCAAAACTATAAAGTCTGGGGCTTCCCTGGTGGTGCAGTAATTGAGAGTCTGCCTGCCGATGCAGGGGACGCGGGTTCGTGCCCCGGTCCGGGAAGATCCCACACGCCGCGGAGCGGCTGGGCCCGTGAGCCATGGCCGCTGAGCCTGCGCGCCTGGAGCCTGTGCTCCGCAATGGGAGAGGCCACAGCAGTGAGAGGCCCGCGTACCGCAAAAAAAAAAAAAAAAAAGAAAACCTGTAAAGTCTGTAGAAGCTAATCCTAAGAGAAAGTTGGAACCGCTTGTAATCTTAAACACTCAAATGACTAGTAATTCCGTTCACTCATCCCTCAAGCATCATTTCCTTGGCTGAGTTCATGACTAAGAAACGGTCTTATTCCAATTACTCACACTTAGTATTATGCCTTGAAAGCAGTAAATTATTTGTTGACTAAATGTATAAGTGGTTATACATAGAGATTTTTTTCCCACTTGAATCCTTTGAGAAGCTTTTAAAAACATTTATTCCCACTCCAAATCTGTTGAATCAAAATGCCCTAATATAGCGTTTGGGCATGTTTGTTATTATATTTTTAAGTTCCACGGGGAATTCAGAAGTACATTCCTGGTTGAGAATCAAATTAGACTATTAAAAACACCTGTGAGATAGGGAAGACAGTTTTATTCTGGGCTTCAAGATAGGAGAGGAAGTTTATTAGATGATGATTTATATATTTAGTTTAAATAATTCAAATCATTTCTTATTCTTTATATATTTTCAGGAGGAGCTTCCAGGACATCCAGTGCTACCAGTGGTCTCAGTTGTAAGAGTGAGCAATCAGCTTTTGACACATCCAGTGGCCTGTTGCTAAGACCTAAGCCCCCTAATGTCCGTACAGCTTGGTTATAAAAACTCTTTTTACTTTAAACATTGATCATCAAATTTTTATTGAAGTGCTTTTGTATATTACTATCATTCTCTGTATAAACATCTAAATACTTCTTTAAGCAGTTTAAGGTATACAACAGTGACTTGTAATTTATTGTAATTTGATGCAAAATTGTTTTGAAAAAGACAATTTAATATAAAATCAGTGTTTCCTGTGAGGAGTTTATAGGAGACTTGTATGTATTTTACAGAGAAATGGTAGTATGCCGGTGTATTTGTTCAACATAGAAATTGGTTCAGCTGTCAGACTGACAAAACAGTTGTGATAGCATCGCTGAACGTTGGACCCAAGATGTTAGCTATATAGTTCTTGTTTGTTGTTTTTTCATTTCTTGTAAGCTTTATACCCTGAGCATAGCTCCTGACTGACTATTTTCTCTTTGCTTCAGAACTTGCGCAGTGTGACTTATAACTTAATTGTAAGATAGTTATTATGAAACAAATCTTGAAATTTGTTTTCATTGGTGGAGCTGATTTAGATTTGATGAGCAGATTGAGTGAAGCTTGAACTGGGGCAGTCCTTGTGATTCGCCAGAGGTGCCTACTACTTCTGTAGAAGGGAACTGAGTTAGATCTCAAACACGTTATCAACCATTCTGAACCATTTCAAACTGTGAGTATTACAAAGCTCAACTTAGAAGCTCCTCTTTCATGTTTTTATATATTCAGGGAAAGTAGTTGATGATTCTGAGAAATTAGGTTTCTTTAGAGCCACTGCATTGTGAATAGTTTGTCCAAGGACCAGATCATCATAAGCAAAAGCAAGTATCTATTGAATCAGCAAAATAGCACCACCAGTTTGAAGAGCCAAGAAGCAGATCCTGAGTTGTCTCAGGACAGTGTTTTAAGTGATGCTGTTAATGAGTTGTGTTATACTTAGAGTTTATTGTTTCAAGTGAGAAGAAAAGAAAGAAATGCATTGTCTCGCAGCTTTAGAAATTCCAGCTAGTGTTTTTTTTTTTTTTTTTTTTGCTGTACGCGGGCCTCTCACTGTTGTGGCCTCTCCCGTTGCAGAGCACAGGCTCCGGACGCGCAGGCTCAGCGGCCATGGCCCCCGGGCCCAGCCGCTCCGCGGCATGTGGGATCTTCCCGGCCCGGGGCACGAACCCGTATCCCCTGCATTGGCAGGCGGACTCTTAACCACTGCGCCACCAGGGAAGCCCCCAGCTAGTGTTTTTAAGGGCTGAAAAAGCAAACTAAAAATATGAATGATAAAGGGGGGAAAAATCACGTTTGTTGAGGCTACTTTAAATGTCAGCTAACTTTCTTGCTTTGTTTTGGTTTGGGCATTTGTGTTGAATCCTGGAATTATCATTTTTATCAGTCCCACTTTTAAAGTCCTAATAATCTTAAATGGAATTAATAATGGCGAGTAGGGTGTAATATAGTTGACTTTTAAAATTAGAATATTTTTTCTGTCAATCTATAGGCTCTTATATTATACAACAAAGTATATCTAGGTCATGTTGCTTCTGCTGTCCTAATTATCACTGTTTTCATTACTGGCCTTTTCTGTATACCTTAAAATGTATTGGAAAGTTTCTATATTAAATGCCAAATCTTTTTCTTAGTGTGAATTTTTTATCTGTAACCACAGTAAGATTTGTTTTTTGTTTTTCTGGGTTAACTCAAGCTCTGTAGCGTGCACGCCGAACTTACTTTTCTTAATACCTTTGGCAGTAAGCCAAACTGCATTTTACTGAACATCAATTCAGAATTTCTTGGTCTTAGTTTGTATTGATAGATTTTGTTTAGGATAGGGCCTGTGAAACGTGGGAAGAATGGGGTTAAAAAATTTGTGTGAACACAACCTGACTGAGATTTTTCTGCTGCTTTCTTTGAGCTTATAATGTTCCTTGGCTGTTATTTGATATTCTGTTCTGGTGAACAGATTTTTCCATCACTTAGTGCTCTGCTTTATATATAAATTTTAGCTATACTAAACCAAGGTTTTTGTTTTGTTTTTTAACTTATTGCACTTTTAGTGTTTGTATAACAACCTATCTTTAAGGAGCGATGATAATGTTGAATTTAAAATTCAGCATTTGAATATCTGCTCAGTAGTGAGTTAGCCAATTTTTTTAAATTGATTTTTAAGTTGTTAGAGAAAAAAAAGTATGAAACCTTTTATGTAATAGCATTAGTCTCTGAATACATTTTGTGTGGTCTTTGCTACCATATGTCAGGATACAATTATAATTTTATAGATAAGGCTGTACTTTTATTTTTGATCATTAATTTTTTTTTCTTTGTATTTTGATTTTAGATACTAATATAATGCCTTTAGTTTTTACTACGTTAACAGGGGTGGTTCATCTAAGTATTTCTGACAACGGGTTCAACTTGAAGTAAAAGTCAGGAAGAGCAACAATATTCATCTTTTCAAAGTGGAATTTACTATTCTGTTGTCATGATTCGTTTATATGATAAGTATAAATAGAGGGACAGGAGTTGAAAATGTGATATTCTCTGATATAAGTCAAGGTACTTCTAAGATGTCATGGTTTAAGGGGTATTTTTATGAAGGAATCATAAGTATACTATTTTCATTTTCAAGAACATAAAAGTGAAGGATCCTCTAGCACTACTTTACATTTGGTTCACTTGTACCTATGATATATATTTTGAAGATTTACACGTGCAACTAGAAATTATACTAATCCAAGGTCTACAATTACTAGACAAGGTTCTTATTGAGAGTTATTTTCATATCTGTCAAATGTTAAACTGATGTTACATCCTTTTTAATAAGATTCTATGAAAGATTTTTTTTTTTTTTTCGCGGTACGCGGGCCTCTCCCTGTCGCGGCCTCTCATTGCGGAGCACAGGCTCCGGACACGCAGGCTCAGCGGCCATGGCTCATGGGCCCAGCTGCTCTGCAGCATGTGGGATCTTCCCAGACCGGGGCTCAAACCCATGTCCCCTGCATTGGCAGGCGGATTCTCAACCACTGCGCCACCAGGGAAGCCCCAGAGTCTGAGTTTTAAACAGATTCTTGGACTGGTGGTTCATCTCCACCAGCTCTTTCACCTCCCTCATCCCCAAGCTTGTCCAGAATTGCTCCCTTCACCTTGAAGCTCCATGAGTTTTCCCAGTTCAAACGTGGGCTTCTTCAGCATTTTTACTTTTCTAACAAGTCTTCATGGAGCAGGTAAATAGGCTGGCAAGCCTCTCTATGTCTTGTCCAGTGCTGTCTGGAATCAATTTATTGACCACTTCTCTCGAGTCATTTGTCTGCACCTCTTGGGCTGTGATTTCCACCACCTCCCGAATTCAGTGGGCCTGTGGGGCGAACTCATGAGATCCCGTGGGGATCCCGCCCTGTTACAATCCTCTCTGCCTGCCAGAAGGTAACCACCGGCTTAACTTTTAGCACCATTGTGTGGTTTTGCCCGTTTTTGAATGTCATACGAATGGAATTATATTCTTTTGTGTCTCAGTGCTTTTGCTGAATGTACTTACGTTTCTGAGATTCTTCCACGTTGTCGCCTGTGGCTGTAATTCGTCGGTGCTCATTTCTGTGTAGTATTCTAATGTATGACTATACCACGATCCATTTATCCAGTCTGTGGCTGATGGACATTTCAAGTGGTTTCCAGGTTTTGACTATTATAAATAATGCCAATACAAAGATTTCTGTAGATGTGCCTTGACGTGCGCATGCATTTTGGTGGGGCCTGTGCTTAGGAGTGGAGTTGCTGTGCAGTCTACATATTTGATAGACAGTGCCAGAGTTTCCCAGAGTGAATGTACCAGCTTACGCTCTTGCAGAAGTGTATTAGTTCCTGTAGTTCCATATCCTCACTCATATTTAGTGTCGGTTTTTAAGGTTTAACCATCTGGGTGTGTATGTAATGGTATCTTGTAATTTTTCTTTTTTTTTTTTTAATTTTTGGCCACACCCCTCGGTATGTGGGATCTGAGTTCCCCAACCAGGGATCAAACCCGCACCCACTGCACTGGAAGGCAGAGTCAACCACTGGACCGCTGGGGAAGTCCCTATCTTGTGATTTCTTTTTTTTTTTTTTTTTTTTTTTTTAACTGCATTTCTCTGGCTAATAAGATTGAACATTGGCCCCTGGGATATCTTTTTTTTTTTTTTTTTGCGGTACGCGGGCCTCTCACTGTTGTGGCCTCTCCCGTTGCGGAGCACAGGCTCCGGATGCGCAGGCTCAGCAGCCATGGCTCACGGGCCCAGCCGCTCTGCGGCATGTGGGATCTTCCTGAACCGGGGCATGAACCCATGTCCCCTGCATTGGCAGGCGGACTCTCAACCACTGTGCCACCAGGGAAGCCCTGGGATATCTTTTGTAAGGTACCTTTTCAAGCTTTTGGCCTGTTTTTCTGTTGGTTGGATGTCTTTTTCTTGTTACAGGAGCAGTTATGTGTTCTGGATATGATCAATCCCAGTGGAGTCATGTTACAAAAATTTTCTCCCAGTCTGGCTTGCCTTTTCACTATAAATGGTGTCTCTGAACAGAAATTCTTAATTTTAGTTTAGTCCAGTTTGTCAGTCTTTTCTTGCATGATTAGTACTTTTTAAAATGTTGGGCTTTATACATTTTCATTTACCTGAGGACATGAAAAAATGCTGCTCAGTTATCTTCTAAAAGTTTTGCCTTTCACACTTAAATATGCAGTTCACCTTGGCACTGTTGATTGTCTCTTTTTTCATTAACTCTATTACTTTAGTTATTTACTTCCAGCTTTATTCTTTGGGTTTAATTTGCTGTTATTTTTTAAACTTCTTGGAATGGATGTATAGTTCACTGATTTTCAGCCCTTCTTTTCCAATAGATGCATCAAAGGCTATAAATTTCTTCTTAGCAATAGCTTTAGCTGTTTCCCACAAGTTTTGATAACATGGTATTTTTATTTTCAAGTTCAAAATATTTTTGAGTTGCCCTTCTGATTTCCACTTTTTACACCATGGCCCTTTAGAATATATTTTTATAGGATGTTTTAAAGTTATATTTGTGGTTTTGGTTTAGTTTATATGAAAAATTGTAGGAAAAACTAGAAGCTGTAGATCAGGGTTCAGCGACTTACAGCACATTAGCCAAATTCAGCAGCCCAGAGCCCATTTTTGTGGCTTTTACCTTTTTAAATGGTTTTTTAAGTCAAAAGAATATTTTGTGAAGTGTGAATATTATATGGAATTCACATTTCAGTGCCTGTACATGAAGTTTTATGGACCGCCACGCTGGGTTCATTTGTCTTATCCAGGGCTGCTTTTGCAATAGGGCAGAACTGTGCTGTGTCAAAGACCATCTGGCCGCCACAGCCTGAAATATTTACTACCTTGTCCTTCAGAGAAAAAGTTTGTTGACCCTTGCTCTGGATGATATTTTCTTGCAGACGAGATTCACTTTTGCTTCTGGCCGGCAGCAGGGGTGCTCATATCCAGCTAAAGGGACGAGATGGACTGAAGGCAGGCATCAGTGACTGCAGGGCCAGCCGGTCTCCGGTTCGCTCTTCCTGCTGCAGGAGGGCCCCCAGAGCTTCCCTCCCTGAGAGGCTCTCAGAATCGCTTTCTAGTTCTCAGCCTTCCAGCCACATTTCCATGACTTTCAGACACCTCCCACCTCCTGGGGAAAAGGACCCCGAACACCAGACTCTTTTCTCAGGATGTCTTCCCCCAAATCTTGGCCCCAATTTCCCATGCCCTGTTAGCTCCCCACTGCCTTCAAGCAAATTTTTATTTTAAATAGGTTGAACCCTTTTTCTAGTCGTTTGCAGAGAGACCACTGGTTGGCATTACCTGGTCTGCCAGTATGGAAATCCTTTATGAATCATAAATACACTCTGCTTGGAGAGAGGATTCTTCGATGTTACAGTGAAACTGCCAAATGAGTCGTGTTAGTCTTGAGCCTGGAGGGGTCTGGGCAGCTGTCAGATGAAGCAGCCCCGTTTTCTCATCCCCCGCCTCAGCCCCCCAGGGTTGAGGGTGGTGGTGGCCATGATCCCCGTTCGTCTGGTTCCCACCAGTGACTGAGTCCCGGGAATAACCCCAGCCTCTTCCCCCGTGCTCATTCTCTACCCCTTTTAAACCCACTGCAGGTCCTCATGTCGTCCTGCTGTTATCGCTTTGATTCCAGGTAATCGTTTCTCACCTCCACTGCTGTCTCCTTGCCCCCAATCCCTTCTCCATGCTGCTGCCAAAGTGCTGAAGCGGAAACTTGATCACGTCACTTCCTTGCTTTAAAAGTTCAACAGCTCTCGAGAGACTGTTGTAGAAAAATGGAAGTTCTTCAGAAGAGCCCACTAAGCGCTTCAATATTTAGCCTCACTTCTCATCACGCCCACAGACCCCTTTCAGCCTTCCTTAAGCTCAGCCTCCCCCCAGACTGTAAATTCCCTAAGGGCAGACATCATGTTTTACTGGAATTGTATGTTCTCTGGGTCTAGCACAGTGTAGGTATTCACATGCTGGTATGAAAGGACTGATGGATAAGCTAAAACAATTGTGTCCATGCTTTACCATTCCTTTTATTCTTACCGTTCTCTGTCCTCTTAGTCATTGGGCTTCAAATGAGCCCATCTTCCAAATTTGGGGGCAAAAATTCCCTTTGTCTAACCGACCCTCTGGCTACTACCCTGTTTTTCTTTCTTTGTACTAAATTGAGAATGCTGTGTGAGAATTCTTTCTTTGTACACACGGGTCCTTCCACCTTGGCTGCCACCTGTCTCCCCTGGTCCACTGGATTCCAGAAGCCCAAGGGTGTGTACTCTGAATCCTCTGACATCTCACTGCAGGCCTGCCACATTCACCCAATAACCCATCACTTGGTTTTTCTCTTACCAACCCTCTGTTGTGGGACTTGGAGTCTCTAAGTTACTGCAGTTACTTATTTACATTCTTTCCTCTGTTAAGACTCCTCCTCAGTGACAGGGACTGGGTCAGTCTGGCATTAACTTTGGCTCCAGTGCCTGACTTGCTGCTTTGGCGTGTGCTCAGCTGTGTGTGGGGTGAATATGTGTTGTCCCCCTTCTGCCCCACTCGCCACTCCCTCCATAACCTCTTAAAAATGCTGCCTTACCTCATCAGCACCATACTGAATCTGTTCAGGTCACTGATGGCTCCCTCCTTGCCAGATCCCAAGAGCTTTCTCTCTACCTCCTTCTTTTCTGACCTCTCTGGGGCATTTGCTATTATTGACCCTCTTTGAAATAATCCTCTACTTTACTTGGACACCACATGGGTTACCTCAATTCTTTCCCTGGGTTTTGCCTGATGACTTGGACTAGCACCTGTCTCTCCAACCCCTAATGGTGGTGACTCTTCTTTAAGGCCATCTCGGGCATCTCCTCTGTTGTTGTTTTTTGTTTTTAATTTTATTGATTTTTGGCTGTGTTGGGTCTTCGTTGCTGCGTGCGGGCTTTCTCTAGTTGCGGCGAGCAGGGGCCACTCTTCGTTGCGGTGCGTGGTCTTCTTATTGCTGTGGTTTCTCTTGTTGCGGAGCACGAGCTCTAGGCGCGCAGACTTCAGTAGTTGCAGCACGCAGGCTCAGTAGTTGTGGCACACGGGCTTAGTTGCTCTGTGGCATGTGGGATCTTGCCAGACCAGAGCTAGAACCCGTGTCCCTTGCATTGGCAGGAGGATTCTTAACCACTGCGCCACCAGGGAAGTCCCTTCTCTGTTGTTTTTATACTTACTCATTTTATTGATTCTTAAGGACTGTTTACAAAAAGTGCTACATTTAAGATAGTTTCCAAATTTCTATCTAGTCTTCTTTCCTTTACTTTTCATAGTCCTTTACTTTTAGGATCCCTTTTAGATGTTTTCAGTTACTTCAGAATCCTTATATCCAAAACTGAAGTCACTGCCTTTCCCAAGTGCTGCCTCCTAACTTCTTTTGCCATCAGGGTAGTGTCATTTTTTTTCTCAAACATTAAAGCTCAGCATTCTTGTTGATTAACATTTTTCTTCAGTGTCTGAATTATGTCCTGTCATTCTTCAAAATATAACACATTCCACATTTTCACTGCCATCACTCTAATCCACACCTTTATCACATCGTATTTGGATTACTAAAATAGGCTTTTAGCTAGAGAAAGCTTAGGAAGCATTGACTTTAGATTATATATCATGTGGTTTGGTACTTAAGTCATATGGTCTCAGGTATTGACTTTAGTCTGTGTTTTACATCCCAAATAAAGCAAAAGAAAATCCTTGAGGGCAGAGACCCCATCATGCTTTTGGATCTGCCACAGCATCCAGGCACATGTGAGACCATAGAGTGTCACTCAGTAATATTTGGCTCATCGATATTTGCAAGAAACTGCAAGAAATAGGGAAACTGAACTACAATAAAATGTTTAAAGATGCTCTGGTAAAGGGCTACAAGAATTAAAAATGAATAGAATACAGAAAGATTATATTCTACAAAATGTCTTATGAGACATAGGTAACCTTAATACACACACTGTACATTAACAATTATAAAACAGTAGATTCTCATTATTTGTGATAGTCATGTCCTATAGTGTTAGCAGGAACACTGAATTAGCAAATACTGGTTCACTGCTCCTAAGGGAAATACAGGTTAGGTTCCTTTGAGCTTCTGGTCACGTTTTTGTCAACCAACCAATACATAACCTTGTTTTACGTGTGTTTGTGTTTAAAGCCACATACTTAATATATATGGTTGATCCATTAACATTAAACTCACGGCCAGCAGCACTCAGGCTTGAGGGAAGCTCACCTAACACACAGATCTCCATGAGGCACAGCACAGCCTTCCAACACTTAGGAACCCTGGACATCACTTCATCACTACGCTTTGGGGCCATTTTAAACAATGAAGTCACCAACAGAAAGCACAAAAAGGTGAAAAACATGGCACTGAATAGGTCACGAAGGGCCCCGTTTTCAGAGTGGGAGCAGAGCGGAAACACGAAGGCAGGTCATGGACTAGTTTGACCTAAGCTGGGAAGACATGTGTCAGGCAAGTTTTTCATTGCTCTGTTCATGTCCAAGAATGAACACACAGGGGTTAGAAATTTATTTTAGAGAGGAGTCTAATTTGCAAATATGGAATCTGCAAATGAGGAACAAGTGTACTTTTTCAACGCACTGATAAAAACTGACATTCAGGAGAAGCAGAAAAATGAATTTATGGCATGATAGATTTTGTAAAATTGTATTTAAGGACTTGAAATTTGAATTTAAGGCAGCCATAAATTTTCATCCATAACATTATATTGGGGTCAATACATGACCCAACGTGGTTGTCCACTTACTACCCTCTGCGTGTTCAAGATCCCACCCAACCGGGGGCTTCCCTGGTGGCGCAGCGGTTGAGACACCCATGTCCCAGGCACAAGGCAGTGAAAAAGATGATTACTGTCCTGAGTTTGCGTTGCACGCTGTAGGTGTTTTTCAGTTTTGCCTCAGCACAGTTTACGGTCCATATTCTACACAAAGTAAAACAGAATGGAAGCCATTATTCAGTTAATTGAGGTTTAAACACAAACCATGGAGGCGAGCTTTCTGTCAGTTACCCTTACGAGCTGCCTTCTTCTGTCAGCCTCCATACTTTTTCCCATACAGTCAAAATACAAAATAAGGTGGCTAAAAAGACAGAAGATAGCCATAGGTGAGGCTTTTAGGGAGAATATCCATAAAAAATGAAAAGGGCTTATTGGGGGTGCTAGTAACAGAAGGGGTGCATTTAGGGAGAGAGCTTTGCAGGAAAGAGGGCTAGTGAGGAATCCCTGGGGGCGGGACACTCCATTCCCAGCTGTTACTTTAAACACTTCTCAACCCTCCAGACCTTCAAGCCTGACAGCTCTGCACGGTGAGAAGACTGCAGAGCTAGGACGGTAAGCGGAGGTACTGCCTGTCAGAGGCTGAGGGGTCTGGGGGTTCTGGGTGCGCTCAGGAGCTGGGCTGAGGACGGATTCCACAGGCTCCTTACACAAATCTCCGCTCCCGATGCCTCAGGGATAACACGGGGATGGGGGAGGCCAACGTCTGGGTCACGTGCAGAAGAGGGATAGTGACACTAATAAATGTCCAGTCCGCTTCTCCACTTCCCGCTCCTGCCAGGGGGGGCCCGCTGTTCACTCACTGCTCACACGGCCCGCCTGCTTCTCATACCCAACATCCCGCACCCCCGGCTAAGTCTTAGGCTTGAAAATACTCAAAGGGCTGGCCTTACTTTGAGATATACTTCACAAAAGTATTTGTCCTCCTAGCCTGCCCTGCTTTTCTTTTCTCTCCATCAGCAACAGAACTTGGGCCGTTTCTATCATCCTTAGCATTGGAAAGCCAGTGAGGACAAGGTATCCAGCAGGTGCCTAACGACCAGCGTTTGTGGCCTGGCCTCGAGATGGCCTTAAGAGACTTTCTTTTTAGCTCTCTGGCCTTTTCCAGCGGCAGAGACAACTGCTAGATTAGGAAGGATGTAACCTTGGAGGTGGCCAAACACAGACCTCAGTTACTAGCGTGAAACGAGGCAGCCGATTTTTTACTGGGGAGGCGGGAGTAAGGAGAAGAGATTGGGAGGAAGGGTAAGGAACAGAGGGTACCAGGACTTCCCTGGCGGCCCAGTGGTCAGGACACTACGCTTTCACTGCCACGGCCTGTCTTCAATCCCTTGTCAGGGAACTAAGGTCCTGCAGCCAAAAACAAAAACACAAACAAAAACACAGAGGGTACCGAGATGCTCTTCAACCACCTGTCAGGTGAACCATAAAAGACACGTGCCTGCCCTCCAGGCTTCGCCAGCAGGTAGGGACTCGTTTCCTCCAGGTCACGCCCAGCAAGCAAGGACCATATGAACTGCGTGTTCTTCTGGACCAATAATGCTTACTTTCCTCTCGCAAACAGGTTTATGAGAGTCAAATCCAAAACTGCCTTTTCCTCTAGGTCTTGATAAATTGTTGCAGAAAAGAAGTGCTGGCAGATACTTTCTATACCCACGTATTTACATCTAGTTATTTTCTTTCAAGGCCCACCTTCTACCACCACCACCCCCGACCCAGTTCATCTCCCGGCTTCTAGTCCCTACTCAGCCAGGATTCACTGTATTAAACATTACATTATCTAACGATGCCATGTCACTCCTCTCTCCTAACCCCACTTAAGCTTTTTTCAGAATAGGCTCCTGCCTTTTTGTATCTTCCACAGGACTTAGTAGGCATTAAATACCAGCTTGCTAACCGATTTTCAGTGAATACTGTCTACCTGTCATAAAATTCCAAGTATCACAATTCTCTAAAGGCACTAATACAGATCACTTCCTAATTATGCAAAGCTCTTGAAACTGTGATTTAAAGCTTTTAGTGGAACCTCAGAATTCCTGAAGACAGTATGAAAGTGCGTAAAATAAGGTAAGATTATAGAAGCTACGATCCGTGTCACCACTAAGAGACTGTGGCAGCATCGTAGGAGGTAAGGTGAAGAGAGACGGCATAACCTATTTCAGTTTGAAAACCAGAACTTTAAGCCCTGTAGGTGCTCACATTGATACACAGTATAATATCTGACATTTAGAAGCTTGGCCAGAGTTATAAATGAGTCATGCTAGAAAATAAGATTGATGGTCTTATGATTTTAATCCATTTGGCAGTTAATAAGAATTCAGTAAAATAGCATGCATTAAGTGGCCTTTACTGACATTTCACGTTCAGTTATTCATTATTGTATCTTCAGTTAATTATATGATAAGTTCTTTTCTATTTGCTGTGGGAATTTAAATGTAAGATAAATACAAAATACATTTGTGTTTTAATGAATACTCAATGAAGCCTTTTTTTTTTTTTTTTTCCTGAGGTATTCCTTTCAATCTGGTTTCATCCCAGATCTTTCTTTTTACTTCCCCTAGGAAGAGTCTATTAAACCACACAATGGATCTGGAACCAATGAACTTGAGTTTTAATTACATCAGACATATTTTTTGATCTCATCATACAATACCAATACAAAAGCACCGCCCATGCCTCTCAACACATTGGACCAGGCGCCTTTGAAGAAAGCCTTGGGTCCTTCGTCTTTTGCAATCTTCCTCCAGCAGTCCACTGTCCCAGAGTACATAATATCCGCTGTGGAAACAAATGTTGGTAAGGGCTCCATAAGTCTGGGGGAAAGAGACTTTTCCTCCAAAAGACATCTGCCCACATAGTCATCAGTGTTATAAAGGTCACTTTGAGCCTTCCGCCCAGCTCTATGCACATTCAACGGGATGTCCCCTCCCCCTGCATAACTGCTGGGGGGGGGGGTCTCTGGTGATTCCTACTTCAGCTCAACTCAAGAGCAACTGAAGAACTGGGGTGATGAACCAGCTAATTCACAGAAGTCAAACAGAGAAATAGGAAGGGAGCTGGGTGAAGCGGAGGTATTAAGCTGGGTGGTCCCCTTTGTTATGGATGAGAAAACTGAGGCCTAATCTCAGATTACACTGCCTAAGGTTAAAATAAGAGATGCAATTATTAGGTTGAACCCTAAGAAACTGCCAACATTCAATGTTTTTTTACTGTAAACATGGCAATTTCATATGTTTCAACCTATGGAAGCCAAAACTTTTCCTATCGCAACAGACTGCTTCAGGCCATCTCTCCCCCAGCTAAATCACCCTCCCCAACAGTACTTGTAATAACTAGATAAGACAAGAAGTGTTTTTAAATAAACTAGCTGACCACTTCAATTCTTTCCCCTTGTTTCTGCGCCCAGGCTCTAAGGGAAAAGGGCCTAAGGCCTCTACGATGCTAGACACCTAGTTAAGTTCACTTCTAAACATCCCGTTTTTGGTGTTATCATTTCTTTGATAAAAATAAAAAATCTTTTTTTAAAGGAATAGTTGAGAATGTCGGGGAGGACTCATTATCATCTTTCTTTCCTAAATTCTTAGCACAATTTTAACAACTTAGAATAGTGAAGGCTGTAACGAGCACTGACTAGTATTCTCCTTGAGCAGAAAAACAAGATTCTTATAGGTCTCAGGCTTACCCCCTTTCCGACCAGACTGCATCATCATCCTACGGCGGACAGTGTCAAAGGGGTAGGACACCAGCCCTGCGACCGCCGTCACAGTCTGGGCAATCATCCAGCTCACGATAATGTGCACATTCTTGGGGTCAGGCAACATCCCTGTGGGCAGAGCCAAGAAACCAAATGACCATGACATGATTCCTCTGAGCAGCTGAGCATAAAGCAGGTGGGGATGGAGAACAGGCCACCACACCTCCAACTCCATGCCCTACCCTTCCAGAAGAGTCCGCCCTTCGTGGGGTGCCTCATGAGTAACCAGGCAGCCAACAAAAGCTGGTGGCACACTCCCCGGATCCTCAAAGCCAGAGCTGTGCCCAGTGCACAGGGCATGTTGAAGTGGCTCCAAGTTAAACTTGGTAACTGATAGAGGGAGCTGGGCTCCCCCTTCATCCATCCCCGCTGAATAACTCAAGGCCAGTTTATTTCAGTAGAGGACAAGGAGAATCCCCCAGCTATTGATCCACGCCTCAACACCTCCTCACTGAGAAGGCTCAGTTTAGGCCAGGGCAAGGGACAAACAAGATCAACAAATACAAAGTCCTTTATCAGTTAGAGATCCCTCAGGATCCTCTCTGCACACACCCTCCTTCCCGCTCTGCACCCCCTGATGCCCTTCTCTCACCCTTGGCCGTGTCATAGACTCCAAAGTAGGCGGCTCTGTAGATAATGATGCCCTGGACAGAGACGTTGAAACCCTGGTAGAGACCCCTCAGGCCATCAGACTTGAAGATCTTGGTGAGACAGTTGCCCAGACCAGTGAACTCACGCTGGGCAGCACCCTTGCCCACGTCGGCGGCCAATCTGGTCCTAGCAAAGTCCAGCGGGTAGACAAAGCAGAGAGAGGTGGCCCCAGCTGCCCCACCGGAAGCCAGGTTACCGGCAAAGTAGCGCCAGAACTGCTTATGCCTGTCCACGCCCCCCAGGAAGATCTGCTTGTACTTGTCCTTGAAGGCGAAGTTGAGAGCTTGGGTGGGGAAGTAACGGATCACGTTGGCCAGGTTACCCCTCCAGAAGGAGAGAACGCCTTGCTCCTTGGGGATTCTCACCACGCAATCAATGATCCCTTTGTATTGCTTCTCAGCACTGATCTGTTGGCTGGCATGCTGGACCTGTGGAGGGGAGGAGGGTGGTGGAGGACAGGCCGGGCAAAGGGAAGGAAAGACGACAGGAGAACAAGGTTTGCACTTCCTGAATTTCCTTGTTTAAAAAGGATGGGGAAATCAAATGAATACTGAGTAAATGTGTTAGCTACTTGGATAATGCGCCCCCCAAACCCAATTTTGCCTCAATTATCAGGGCATTTGAGAGAAAAGTTTCTGCTCCAAATAAACAGAAAGGACGATTTGATTACATAAAGGGAGTCATTTATTTGTTGCATTTTTCCCTAGGTGCCAGAACTATACTAGGGGCTTACTGGGAGATAGAAATGATTAAAGATCCTTGCCCCAAAGGACACCTGCTCTGATTTGACAGACATGATTGGGCAGGAGATGAGAATTCCTCAGTCTCTCTCTAGTCTCCCTGGAGACCAGGATCTCTGAGTAGTAGATGTTCTAACAGCAGGAGAAGGAATCCACTAGGCATTCAAGCCTGAAATTTTCAAGAGGATTATCCAAGTAATTAATTATTGAGGGGTTTGTTGCCGCGGGCAATTCGTTGGGGTTTTTCTTGTTACTGATCATCTTGACTCCCAAATTGAAAACGCCCAGTTCCTCATTGGAGGGGCCCTTGCCTTTTGGGCAAGTGAAAAAAAAAAGGATACATGGGATGATGAGAACAAACCATTCAGAGACCAGGCTGGGGAGGAAAAGATTTGGGGAAAGGATGAGTAAAGCGATCTAAGTTTATTCTGAAAATTGTTTCTTAGTCTCTCAAAATCTCTTTATGTGCAAAATGGGGAAAAATAATACCTACCTTAAAGAGGTCATACAAAGATGAATGAATAATAGATATGTCAGCCTATAGCACAGCGCATGGGACATCGTAATAATCTCGAGTAATAATTATTTTGATGTTTTTATTGTAAAAGGTGGATGCAGGTAAGAGGATGCAAGGGACTTTGAAAATCAAGAGGTGAGGCCGACCCAAGAAGCCTGAGTGCCCGCGCTGTCCCCGAGCAGGATCTGGCTGGCTGCAACCTACTCCGGGTGGGTTTCCATATATAGACACCCGCACGCCGGGCGCCACCCGACACCGGGAACCTGCT
Organism: Lipotes vexillifer; assembly: GCF_000442215.2. Lineage (NCBI taxonomy): Eukaryota > Metazoa > Chordata > Mammalia > Artiodactyla > Lipotidae > Lipotes > Lipotes vexillifer. Next base: position 1,662,739 of record NW_006793664.1, on the reverse strand, counting down.
ACTGACTGACGCTGGACCTGTCTCTGAGCAGAGGGCACCTTCCCCTTCTCGCAGGCCGCGCGCCGGGCCCAGGCCTACAGCGGATTTTCGGCGGCGCCCCGCTTCCCCTCGCCCCGCAGCTCCCCCGGGCTCCGCGTGCCCCGCCCCGCGCCCAGCTCGCCGCGCTCGCGCCCGCTCGGTCTTCACCTGCAGCAGCAATTTGACCCTCTCGATGGGGGCAACCGCGGTCTTGGAGATGGCAGCGGCGACGCCGCCAGCCAGGAAGTCCTTCAAGAAGCTCAAAGCCTGGTCGCTCATGGTGACAGCCGGGCGCACACAGCCTCCGGGAGCCGCGCTCTCGCTCTCTTCGCCTGGCCAGGCACAGAGTCCCCGGCTCTCCGGTCGTGCCCGCCCCGCCGGCAGCCGGCCTTATATGCCCCGCCCAGCCTCTCGCGAGAGGAGTAGGGACCCCGGGGCCGTGCGCGCCCCGCGCATTGGCTGGACAGGTGCGCGGAACCCCCTACCCCCACCCCTGTCGGCCCCCTCCTCTGCAGAGGGCAAAAGGGGCAAAGGCGCTTCCGGGAGGCAGGAGTGGGCCGGGGACTGTGCCTTTACTTGGGACGTTTAAAGGGCGAATTCATGTTATCTGTCCCGCGAGCAGAGGGAACACCGTGTCTGTGCAGCATGTGGGCCGCTGTATTTATAGCACAAGGAGGCTTAGTCCCGGGCCTTACCTGGACGCAGACACAGGACCTGCAGCCTCCAGCCCAGCTCGCTTTAGCCTCGGGCCTGCACGCGACCCGCCCCTGGCCAAGGCCTGAAATGCTACTTTTTCTTCTAATTCCTTGTAACTGTGTCCCTTACCAGAGCTCCCTGCCTGAATGCGGGCCTCTAAAGAGTTGTGTGCGTTCACAAATAAGATCCGCCAAAATAAATACACTAACGTCACTTGATGCTATGGTTGCTTCATCTAATTTGGCAACCTGCTGAATCCCCTCTTCTCACCATTCAATCGTTCAGTCCTTCATTCTGCTATCAAATGTTTCTGTGCCGGGCGCTCTGCGCCACCAGGACAGGCCGAGTGCAGGGGGCCACTAGGTGAATACTTATTTTAACAAGTTGTGTGTGTGTGTGTGTGTGTGTGTGTGTGCTGTTTTTCTATTGGGTCAGCCTGTAACCCCATGATACATAGCCCCAAGGACCTTATAGGATGGATACAGGATACCTTTTTTAAAAAAATCCCTTAAGGGCTTAATGTTCCACTCTGCTCTCAATGGAATCTCAGCACATATTCTGGGTGGAATGTTCTCAGGCAGCTGGCGGCTTTCTGAGGGTCAGTGCTGTTACCCTTCCCATTGGAGTAGCTGGGTGACCGGGATGTTAAGTAAGAGAAGGTCGAATCCTTGACTGTATTGCCTCTTTTTAATAGACACCTGGGGTGGGAGAGATATATGCTATCTAGTCCTAGGAATTGATTGCAATTAATTTGTGGAGTTTTTTTTAAGAAAATATATTACTATGAGCTTTGATTTTCCTTAACATTTTTTCTAGACAGTTCATATAATCATACAGGTTTTCAAATACAGCTGTTCCTTCCCCTAGAATGATTGCTCTAAACTCTTTACACTATCCAATTCTCTTGCCATGTTTGTTAATGTTTGTTTGTACACTGGACAAAGTTTATTCACCTTTTTCACAAGCTTGCTGTTGAGGGCAGACAGCTATCACGTTAGGCATTGAGTGAGCTGCAGCTTTGTGTCACTCTGCGTTTGGAGGCTTTAGTAGAGCTGAGGTCACTAAGTTGGGTGCCAGGACCACAAAGCGTATGCGTTTATCTGAGGTTGGAGAAGACTAGAGTCCAGAAATCCAGGTGAGCTGTATGAAAGCTAGCAAAGTGCAAATTTACCAAGGTCAGAGCAGGCAGAAGATCCAGGATTCAGCATAAACAGAAAAGTCCACAACCACTTAAAACTCAAAAAGTTGGGAATTCCCTGGTGGTCCAGTGGTTAGGACTCCGTGCTTTCACTGCTGGGGCCCAGGTTCAATCCCTGGTTGGGGAACTAAGATCCCACAAGTTGTGAGATGTGGCCAAACAGAAAAAGAAAGTTTTGTCTGCCTATATGCCTGGATTTATTTTTACTGTCGAGCTGTTCAATTATTTAAATATCACAAGAAGTTTTTTTAAACAGACATTTAAGTTAAATATTAACTTATATTAATTCGGGAAGTTTTATCATCTTTGTTACACTTAATTTTACCGATCAGGATTTTTAGTATTTCCTAAGTGGGAGATATCATATCTCTCCTTGGCTTCTGTCCAATTATCCTGTCACGTCAGAGGAGCTGTAGCTGGAATCCTTGACAAGAGGTTTTCCATGGACATCTGCACACTGTCCTCTCCCTCCATGGGCTTTCTCAGAAAGGAGAGGCCTCAGATGTCCCCAGGAGCATGGGGTGTCTGTGATCACAAGATCTGGGTATCACTTACACAGGCAGGGGTGAAAATGGCGCTCAGTAGAACATGCGTCTGCCTGCCAATCCCAGTACTTGGAGGCTTTCTGCCAGCCTGAGGATGGACAAGGCATCTGAGATAAGAGAGAAAACTCTGCTTTCAAATGTGGCATGGTGTCCTGGAGACTGGGGTGGGATGGGGGGAGGGCTATGTAGAAATGAGAGTAGTGTATTGAGCGGGTTTTTGGATTTTAGTGGCAGCTTTTAAAGAATTGGTCTCTTTTTACCAAATTGGGACTAGAGAACGGGAGCTGCTAAAGAGAAAAAGGCCCAAGAAATTTAAAACAAACACTTAAGGACTTGGTGATGGTGGGGCTAATGCACTGCCTGCGTGTAGGTGCACCTCTAAAACTGGAAGGGAGTAGAACGCACTATTACTATCTGTTCATGTGGTAAAAACTCCGGCCTTAAACAAAGAGGAATGAATTCTGAAAATTTATCCTTTGATCGTATAAGACCATACGTGAACTGCTGAACTTCAATCAAAGACTGAAGTAGACTCATTCATTTTCACGCATTGATGCATCGTTTCCAAAAGACCAAACAAAACAAATCCTATATTTCTCCACAGTTCTCGCTTGGGGCAGCTTAATTAATTAGAATGATACCTTAATTAACAAATTCTTTATAAGAAAGTGTCTTAATAGTAAAGTCCTCATTAAAGGGCACACACACATCACATGCCTTCAGAAATCATGTGTATTCATGCAAAACACTCCAACTACCAGCTCCTACTTAGCTCATGCCAAGAAAATTATGCAACTACAAAATCTGTCTTCTTTTTAACCTGTTTGTTCATTGTAGAAACTGCTTTTACTCTTTAGTGATCAACTCCCTTGGGTATCCACTCTCCTTCCTTTATCCATCAAAATAGAAATGATCTGAACCATTCACTCACCATTCATTCATTCATTCATTTCCTTTTCATCTTTCAGCAAGCATTATTGCATGCCTTCTCTAGACACAAAACACCGTTGGGCACTGGTGATACAAAAATCAGCAAGGTAAGAGTGCTGCCCTAGAGAAGCTCACATGGCAGGAACAGACATACTTGTGCTGCCTATAAGGGTGTTCCAAGGTGGTGAGACAAGGGTCCAAGTAGGGCTGTGGTTGTACTTCCAGGTGAGTGACTTTCAATGTGCTACCTGAGTCAGAACTTGTATTTTTATTTTAGGAATGCTTAGGACACAAAAGTTTTGTTAGAAGGATCTTAGGCATTATTATTTAAAGGAGGTGATTTCTGGGGCAGAGGAGCCCCTGAATCATCAAAAAGATGGTCAGAGGGATTTCTTCTCCCAGAAATCCCTCCTCCCTGGAGTAGTTGGCTCAGCTGTTGCTGGCAGGAGGAGCCTGCAAGCTTTCAGCCCCTGCAGCCTGTCCCCCACTCACAGAGGTGGACACCCCCTTCCTAAAGAGACCCATAACCTCTTCTCTCCCACCCAATCTTAGTACCCCCGCTTTACTTTATCCGCGGCCCCAGCAAGCATTTTCAGTCTTCTGTAATACAGTCAAGCTTATTTTTATGGATGTGTAATAATGTCTTCTGATCATAACCGTCCACCCTTCATGATTTACGGGCTTCTGATTTCACTGAACTACAGCCTCTATGAATAAAACCAATACTCACCTGGAGTTGTCTTGACTGCTGTTCTAAGTGTTGTACATTTCGAACTGGCTTCCCCAGTATTTAGTGTTTCCTTACCCTAGAATTGCTTTTTAAAAATACTTGCTTTATTCCTGTTATTATTTAAATCAGTGTTTAATAAATGTTATCCAAGAGTCCATTTTTGCTCATCTGTACTGTTGAATAACAATATATTGCTGTTTTAATATAGGAAGTCTCTTCCCCCGTATGCTTGCTTTTACCCCATGACCCTTCCTTTTTCAGTCAGCTAGACATTCTGTGTCATGGCCTCAGAAAAAGAAAACATTCAGAAAGCAAAGAAAATAAACAGTCTATTCTTGGCACTCGAATTTCCAAAGGAAGAGAAAGAATTCACGTCTACACAGGAGATTTGGTAGAATACCTGAGGGGAAGCAGAACTTCCTGCCCAGCCCACCCTTCCAAAGATTACCTCAAGTTTTCCCAAACCTGCAGTGAAAGGAAGAGAGTTAGAGAGAAAGCAAGGAGTGATTTGTTCGTTTGGGTCTTGAGGAGATGGGGCCCTGTACTCTCCCAAGCCCGGGGAGGCTGTGAGAAGCCAGGGAGACATGGCTGGGTGGTGGTTTAGGACGCAGTCAGAGACAGCCTTGCAGAGTTCATCCAGCATGAAAGGGAGCAGAACAAATCCCAGGCACTTGCCTGCTCAGGTGAAGGACCCGAGAAAAACCCATTACATTCCTCCTGCCCCTGTGTGGCCTGAGAGCACCAGAATACCATTCTGTAACCAAGGACACCAAAGTCAGCCGAGGGCGAGACCGACCTGAAGAGCCCTGTGGCTGGAAATGCGGCAAGTGTCAGGCGTGACCTTGGCGGGGCAATGACTGAAGACCAGAAGGGAATAAGGGAGGACCTGGCAGCTGATGCCAGCGTGGGGTGATCCAGGCCACGTGCCCTTCCTCCCTGGCCTTAGTGTTACAGACATCCCTGGAATGTAGATGGAATCCACCGGAAAGCGGTGGAGAGAAAAAGGGGACCCAAACTGTTTCTACCACTTGGCAAAAGGGAGCCTCTTCATAGAAATTAAATTGCTTTGCACAGTTGAGTTCGTGGGGGCAGTATTTGTACTTGCTATAGTATTTTCTTAAGTAAAAAAACCAATATACTAAAGGCATATCACAGTTTCGGAAACCACTGTTGCTCATTCTGTCAAGCACATTTCTTTAAGAAGGAGATGCAGACTTAATTGAGAGGGAGAGACAGAGGGAGGGAGTGTTGAGAGGGAGGGCCTTCAGGGCAGTTTACTCTATAAATCTCTGTGAGACTCCAACTTTTGCATTTCTATTAAATGGCTAAACTAAATAGGCACAGTAACTGACTCGTTTAACATACAAGCTCCATGATGTATTAAACACAATAGTTGTTCAATAAATGTTTTTTAAATGAGTAGGGAAATATCAAGCTTCAATTTCTAGTGCACTAGTTTATTTTTACAGTGAACCTATATGATGTTTTATTTATTTATTTTTATTGAAGTAAAGTTGATTTACAATGTTGTGTTAATTTCTGCTGTACAGCAAAGTGATTCAGATATATATATTCTTTTTTATATTCCATTATGGTTTATCTCAGGATATTGAATATAGTTCGCTGTCCTACACAGTAGTACCTGGTTGTTTATCCATTCTATATACAATAGTTTGCATACCCTAACCCCAAACTCTCAAACCATCCCTCCCCCATCTCCCCTCCCTCTTGGCAACCACAAGTCTGTTCTCTATGTCTGTGAGTCTGTTTCTGTTTTGTAGATGAGTTCATTTGTGTCTTATTTTAGATTCCACATATAAGTGATATCATATGGTATTTGTCTTTCGCTTTCTGTCTGGTGTACTAGTTCTTAAATTTTCAATAATGGAGCACCTGGAACCCACCTTAACTTTTGTGTAGCACTATGAAATGTGGGTACATAGAATTTCATCATATAAAGTAGGAGTAAATATACTAGCAGACATATGATTGTCTCTAATGTATGTCCGCCATGTAAAATCATAGCCACTTCAGTGGTGGATTTGTCAGTTTCTCCTGTAGTTGTGACAAATGTTCCTTTATACGTTTTAAGGCTTTGTTCTTAAAGGCAAAGAAAATTTGAATTGTTATATCTTCTTGGTGAATTTAACTTTTATCATTATGTTTTAGTCCTCTTTATCTGTAGTGATATTTGTGCCCTAAATTCTTAACCCCCTAAATGAACAGAGCAATACCTGCTTTTCTTTGGTTTGTATTTGCCTAGTTTATCTTTTTCTACTCCTTTACTTTCAACCATTCTGTATATTTGAGGTATGTTTTCCATAAACTTTTATATTTTCTTTTCCCCTTTTTAAAAAAGTCTAAGTTGATACTCATTCTTTTAGCTGGAGAGTTTGGACCCATTTCCATTTGTTGTGACCATTGGTATTTAAAAATTTTTATTTTTAAATAATTATAGATTCACAGGAAGTTGCAGGGGAATCACTACACATATTTTAAATTTTTACTTGTGCCATTTTATTTTATAATTTCTATTTGTCCTCCTTGTTCATGTCCTTGAAAGTTACCATTTACATTATTTATCTACCATGAATATCCTATGTCAACCACTATATATGTTTCTGAATTACATATTAAGGTGCTAATAACACTACAATGGTTATTAATTATTTTAGGTGGCTACTGTTTTGCCAGGTTCTGAGAATGCCAAGTTTCCTCTCTTGGTCTATTTAGGCACTGAGTATCTCTCTGGACTGTGATGCCAATTTATTTGCTGCTGCAGAAAACACTGACGTCAAATTAATTAGGAACTGACACAGTGGTCAAATATGTGCAGCTTGCTCTGCATAAGATGCTCTCTGGAAGAATTGCTTGAATTTCATAACATTATTCAATGTGGCCACTAGGGGGGGATCACATGTAGCTATTATACCATGTACCAGTTTGTGAGAGATGGCCTAACAGAGTATCAATACCACAGACTGGGTGGTTTAAACAATAAATTAATTTTCTCACAATTCTATAGGTTAGAAGTCCGAAATCAATATGTCAGCAGGTTTGGTTTCTTCCGAGGCCTCTCTTTGGCTTGCAGATGGCTGCCTTCTCACTGCGTCCTGGTCACATCACTCCTCTGTGATGGGGTTGTTCTTATATGTATCTGTGTTCCAATCTCCTCTTCATATAAGGACACCAGTCATATTGGATTAGGGCCTACCACAATGACCCTATTCTAACTTAATTTCCTCTTTGAAGGCTCTATCTCCAAATAGGATCACAATCTGAGGTACTGGGAGTTAGGGCTTCAACATACGAATTTTGGAAGAATACAGTTCAGTCCATAAGACACCAATAAGAGTGAAAAGACAAACCACAAATCAGAGAGAAAATAAGACTTTGCCCAATTTAAAAATAGATGAAGACTTGAACAGAAACATAGACTTCGCTAAAGGGATTATATTCATAGTTTAATAAGCACATGAAAAGGCGTTTGACATCATTACTCACCAGGGAAATGCAAATTTGGTTCAATCGTATAACATTGCCATTTCTGTAAGTCAATTTTCAGCAATTTCATAGGATTCAAGCTAAAGAAAACTCCACAGTGAGATGCCACCACAAATCTCAGAAGGCTAAAATTTAAAAAGACAGACTGCCAAACGCTGGCAGGAAGGCAGAACAACTGGAATCCTCATACACTGCTTGTGGAAATGTAAAACGACACAGCCACTTTGCAAATATATTTGATATTACCCGCTAACGCTACGCATGCGCTAACTCCACCGACCACCATTCCGCTGAGAAACAAAACAAAATACAAAAAACGTCGCAGGGAAATGCTAATAGAATGACCTGGTAAAGAGTAGATCTGTTTAACTATTCTAACCTCTTCGTCCGAAAAGCTGGGTAGAGAGGGACACAGTAAGTCCCCAGAATTTGTTTTGAGAAAGCAGAGACGGCTAGGATGGCGTTAGAAAGCGTTTCCGAGCAGCACCTGGTACAGTACTCGGTCCACGTTGGCTGATTTACCCAGAGAGCAGCGGGGTTATTTGCTTAATGTAGAAAGAACGGAGCTACCTTTAGATTAACCCCTTTCTTGCAGTTACCGTCTCTTGCTAAGCCTTTTGCTGGAGTTCGGGCAACCCCGCTATCCCTGCGTTTGGAGGCGCCTCAAGCGCTGTCCCCCAACCCGGGCCACCAACCTCGAGGCGCAGGGGCGCGACCAGGAGGTCGCGGAGGGCCATGCTGGCGCCCGCTCTGCTATCCGCTCCCCGGTGCCTCCGGGAGGAAGTAGGGCCTGGGGGCGGCGGACACACAGCCCTGGGTGCGGTGGGTCGGCCTCCTGCGCTCATCCCTCCTCTCAGCCCCAGGGCTCTGGCCCGGGCTTCTGGAGAAGTGATGCGGAAGGGGGTGCTGGGGGCTGGGCCCGTTGCCGTGGCAACCCGCACCCGGCGGCTAGCAGGGCCCAGGGCGCCAAGCCCAGCGCCTTTCGGCTCCTCCGGAACAGGAGAGCGGACTCCGGGAAACAAGCAGCCGAGCCGCGCGGCTGCGGGGACGCGGCCAGGGTGTGGACTAGGGGCACGACGGGGGCCGAAGAGAGGTTGGAAGGAAGCCGGGTGGGATCAGCGACCCCTGCGTTCTCGGTGTCTGGTTTTCAGCGCAAAAGCAGCCCAGCGCGCCTGGACTCTCGGCGGCGCCTCTCGGCCGCTAGGGGAGCCCGGGTCAACCTGGAACGCGGGCCCGGGATGCGCGCGCCCCCTTCCGCCCCCATAGTCCCGCCGCGGCGCCCGGCCCGGACCCTGCGCAGCCACCGACCTGGAGAGACGCTGTCCGGAGAGCCCCGCAGTGGCCCCAGCCCTCCGCGGGCTGACCCCCAGTGGCCCCGGCCCACAGGTGCGGGCGTGAGACATCCAGGGATCAACGCCGCCGAGCTTCCGCGGTCCCTCCGGGGCGGGTCGTCCTGCATCCGTGAGACACCGACACATCACGAACGGCATCATGAACTCTCTAAATCCAGCTCCCTACCGGCCCCTCACCTGCCCCCAGAGGTTCTTTTATTCGGTTTTCGAGTCTACCGCCCTGCAGGACACCGATGACTTCGTGCTGCGCACCGTACTTGGCTCTAAATCCATCATCGCGTTTAATTCTTTCAGAAAACCCAGGTAGGGGGTGCTACCTCTGTTTTGAGACTAAGGTGCTCGAATCTGGGAAGAGGCCCTAGCCCTGTATGACCTCTCCAGGCCAGGGCAGAAATGTGAAGCACCTCCAGCCGTGGCCTGATCTCAGCCTCCACAAGAGTGCAGCTGTTAAAAGCCCCGCCATTCATCCTCAGGGTGAATTTCGTTCAATTCAGCAATTGGGATCTAGCAGAAGCCTTTGTAGGTGGCTCTCTCCTTACCCTGCAAGAGGGGACTGGAAACAATCTATTTAAGCTCCTTTCAAACCAGAGATATAATGCATCAGTCATCTACAGCATTACACTTTATTGACATATAATAACCAACTTTTAATAACACTTTATCATTGTAAAGATCTCTCCCTTTCTTTTTTTTTTTTTTTTTTTTTTGGCCACAGCTCAGCATGTGGGGTCTTAGTTCCCCAACCAGGGATCCAGCGGGAGACCCCCTGCAGTGGAAGCTCGAAATCTTCAACGCTGGAATGCCAGGGAAGTCCTCTCTCCCTTACTTTATTACAGTTCATGTCATAATCACAAGTTGCTCCATGAAGCAGGTGATTATCTTTGTTTTACATGGGTGTAAACTGAAGCCCAGAGAGGGTCAGCAGCTTTGCCCAAGGTCACACACCTATAAGGCAGTTGGTTCCTTATTTAATGCCCCCCCCATATCTGCAGTAATATAGACATTCCTGTAAAGTATCACACATTTCAGCCATCACAATGTACACAAATACTATTCCACCTATTATACATGCAATTTTTTCAGGTGCAGAAGTTAAAGAAGTTTAGGACTTAGAAAACAAGAGATTTTGTTGTAATGAAGTTATTTCATTGGATATTTGGATATTTCATCAAAATATTTCATAGTTCCATTATAAAAGTGATGGATATAATTTAGAGGGAATAGCTCATCAAAAGCTAACTACCAAGTGTCACTTTTGAAGTCAGTTCCAGAAACAATCCTTTCTCGATTTCTGGAACAATGTCATATGTATATGTGGAACCATATGAAAATGATGGTATTTGACTGATTTTGGCCTACAAAACCATAATTTCATATGGCTTAACTTACTGTGATGTTAGTTATTTTATTTTACAGTCTTAGCCAGTTTTGGCCTGCATCATTCTTCCTTTTGGGGTGTGGGGAAATCACTCTGACTGGTCTAAGAATACTTTTGTGACGGGAGCCCTGGGTACTATAGGAATCCTTTTCCTTCTGTGCCTCTCCTTTCCAAGAGCTGCATATGACTGTCATCTTAGCAGGAAGCTCATGTTGGTTACACATGGTCACAGGCACATGATGCCCTCACAGAGGTCATACTCAGTACTTTCTACAGTAATAGAACTGTCTTCCAGATGGAGTTTGTTTACATATTTTATATTCAGAGCTAACAAAATAAATTTTGCAGGTGAATTTACCTTGTTGTGTTTTTCTCTCTAAGCAAAGAAGTAGAAGTTAAAAAAATGATTTTCTCATTCAGTCCCACAATGGTGTTAATAATGACTTAGCTGCTAAAACATAAGAATGCCCTTCTGCTTCTCAGGATACAGTTTAGTATTTGAATTGTGTCTGCACCTCATGGTAGGTTGGGACCTTGAAGAAATTACTTAAATTTGTTGCATTTCAGTTTCTTTACCTGTAACATTTGAGAAACTGATGCACCTGTCATGATTGGTGTGTGTGTGTGTGTGTGTGTGTGTGTGTGTGTGTGTGTGTGTGTGATGAATGTGTGTGAAATGCAGGCTCTGGTTAAAGGTCAGCTCCTTCCTTCCTCTTCCCTTCCACGTCTCTCTGACATGCGTGGGGAATCCCACCCATATCTTACTCAGTGTGCATATAGTCCGTCTGTGAGTGAAAACCTCAGTGGTTAGTAAGAAGTGCTTTCACTACACAAATAAGATAGGACAGGTATTATCTTTATTTTTCTGATGGGGAAACTGGGAACAGAGATGGTAAATAATTTGCCTAAGAATAAAAAAAGAAAAACATATAAAACACTAATCTTGTTCAGAAATGCAGTAACAGTAACAGATGCACCAAATATTTATTACTAGTTCAGTGACAGCATCTAGTGGGTTCTGTAAGCCAGATACAAACAATGTGCCTATATTTGTACAGTTAACTACTTCAGATGCCTTGTGGTTAAGAAGTTTCAACTATGTTCTAAATGACTAATAGGAAATAGAACAAACGTGAAGTTTAGTATTTCCTTTTTACTCAACAGTGGAAAAAGCTATAGGGGAAAGTGAGAAGGGAGCTAATATTTCGGTTGAGAACTTAGACTGTGTACCAGAACTTGTGCCAAGTTACACATGTCACATCTTTTAAATTTTATAAATATGTTAGGTAGGCATCTCCATTTTACAGATGACAAAACTGAGGCTCAGAGAAGGTAAATAACTTGCCTCAAATCATTCAGTCAATAAGAAGTAGAATTAGATTCAAACTCATATCCCGGCACTCCTAGACATTGTTGGAGAAAGTACCAATTTATAGATATTTGGAAGGAAATGTTATCAAGAGGCTTAAATATTCAGTCTCTCTGACTCAGTTATTCTACTAATGTAAAGTTATCCTAAGAAAATAGTTTGAAATACAGAGACTAGCTTATTGAATAAAATTCTTCATTAGAGAGTTATTCATAACAGGTAGAATGTGAAATGAACCTAGTAACCAATACTGGGGAAATGGCTAAGGAAACAGTAAGCTGTGGAGCTTCCATGGGATGGAATATTACACAGCTGGTAAAATAATCCTTTCCCCCCAAATTTGTAAAACTGTGAGAAAATGTTCATGTCATAAGGTTAGGTAAAAAGAACAAGATGTTAGGATATATTTTTATCTATTATATTAATTATAATAATGAATTGATAGTTATTAGTAATTAATTATGATAATATACATAATAATCTCAACCATTAAAACATATGCACAGAAAAAGAACAGGAATGCTAAACACCAAAATGTTACCATCAATTATCTCTGGGCAATGAAATTACATTTATTACTTTTCTTCTTTTAATCTTTTATTAAAATTAGTTTTATTAAAATGAATTTTTACCAGAAATTTAACATCTTTTCTGTAAGCAGATAAACTATTAAAAAACAAACAATTGTGTCTGTCTGATTTTAAAGTCTGTGTTTTCGCATCCATGCTGCATTCACTAGTGAGGTCTTGGCTCCTAATTTTATCTTCCTTGTCAGTTCCTTGGCTGTCCAGATCCCTGTCATTGTCACAAGGAATCCGAGCAGGTGACTTGAGTGTGAACATACCCATCCAGATAGGTAATAACAGGGAGGGTCAGGGGTAGGGAGCCTTCTGCCCTCTGCTCTCACCCCTCCCTTCTCTTTTCTGACTGCAGCGCCCAGCGTGGTACCTGGCATATGGTGGACCCTCAGTGAATGCTGGTTGAACGGATGAATCCTAGCCTTACTTTGTAATTTTCTCTCAGCTTTTGCCCCTGTGTTACATTTGGCTTCGAGCTCTGGTCACCTCTAGTCTAGTTCCAACATAGTGTTCATGAAGGCCATTCGCTGAGGGCCTATGAATTGCCACACTCTGTCCTAGGCTCTTTATACAATATACCGTTTACTTCTTAACAACCCTGTGAGGTGAGTGTTATTTCTTCCATTTCATAAGTGAAGAGACTGAGACTCAGAGAGAATTAGAAGTTACAAACTGCAGAGTCAGGACAGAGATTCAGAACCTAGTCATTGTCAAACTCCAGGGCTTGTGCTGTTCAACCACTGTGTTGGTACTGATTCTTCATATGTTGCATTTCTAATCATGACTTCAAGCCAAAAATGATTCATATATATATATATATATATATATATATATACACATATATATACATATATATATATATACAAAACTGAATATATATATATATTCTTATGCAGATTCTTTTCCCTTATAGGTTATTACAAAATACTGAGTATAGTTCCCTGTGCTATACAGTAGGTCCTTGTTGGTTATCTATTTTACATGTAATA
>NW_006793664.1:1592252-1649049 GCF_000442215.2 Lipotes vexillifer | reverse complement strand
ATACTTATCTAAACAAAAAAAGTGATATATATATATATATATATATATATATATATATATATATATATATATATATATATATATATATACTTTGGATATCAGGAAGGGCAGAATGAACCCACTAACAAGCCAAAGGTTTATTAGTCACCCTCTAAGGGCAAGGCAGGAATGAACCCACTAACAAGCCAAAGGATTATTAGTCGCCCTCTAAGGGCAAGGCAGGAACAGTTAGTTGTACTTCTCCATAATTATGTATGTAAAGGTATATGTGGTCCCGCATACAGTGATAATATGTTTTTTTCAAGCCCCAAATCAGGACATATGATCTGCCAAATAATTTTTTTTTAATATTTATTTATTTATTCATTTGGTTGCACCAGGCCTTAATTGCAGCAGGCGGACTCTTTAGTTGCAGCAGTCAGTCTCCTTAGTTGTGGCATGCAAACTCCTTTTTTTTTTTTAAGAAGTTAGAATATTTCTTTAAAAACAATTTTAAAAATGCAAAACATTAAGGAACTTAAAACACCACATTTTCGTTAATATAGAAAGAATTTTCACTAGAGTTAGGCAGCCACCCCAAAACAGCATGGCAAAATGGCATTGGTATAAAGGAAATAAAATACTACACAAAAATCCAAAAAAAACTAAAAACATTTCAAATTAAACCTGGAAGACTAGAAGATTCCAACAGCAGATTTCTGTCCACTACTGAAACATTCCAAAATCCAAGCTTCAAAGGCACCTAAATGTATCTTAAATAAAAATTTTTTTGTTTTTTAAGAAAAAAAAAGGAAAGAAAGCAGTGAACCTGGTTATAAATCCTGCAATATATTACATTTAAAAATATCCTAGTACAACAAAAACAAATTATAAAAGAAATGAAAGAAACAAACAAATAAAAACAGTAGCTACAGAGGTTACCTGTCTGAGCACCTACATTTTCTTAGGACGGGATGGTGTCTCACCAGCCATATAGCCCATAAACCTTCTCAAAAAAGAGTGAGCCAGGAGAAAAATGTAACACAAGATTTGATTTCACAATGTCTCTAAGCGCCCCAGACGCCAAACTGGGGACTCACTGAATGAAGAGAATTTCTTTTTCCTTTGTTTTCTTCTTGAGAAAAAGAAGGGATGATCTTGAAAGTCAATTACTTCTTTCAACGTCTTTGATACCTTTTCAAAAGTCTGATAGAGCACTTGATGAAAGCAAATCTCTTGATGGATTTTTCTAATGTTCCAGGGTATTTTTTTATTTGATAGCATATACAGAAATATTTCAAAGTTCAGTGGAGTTAAAGCCAGCAGAAATGACCAATCAAAAGAAAATAACTATTAAAAATTTTAAATGGAATAGTTCGTATTAGTGTGTTTGTGTATATACATAGTCTGCTTTTCATCGTGGGTGACATAAAAACAGTATCTAAAGAATTACTTTTAAATACAATTCAGAATTACAATTTTAACAATGTACAATAGTTTTACAATAATTCAGATTTTTGCATGATAAAATAACAACTATGCATATTTGATCAATATACATTTCTACCTCTCATACTAGCAAAGATTTTAAGAAAGTTACTAAACAATATGAAAATATATTTAACTTTCACTTAATATCTGGGCTGTTTGGGTTCTTCCAGTATGGTTTGCTCATATTCTTTGCCTTACTTTTTGAGGGAATTCAAGAGGATATTCATGTTTTTAAACTCTAAGATGTCCATTCTTGTCCATTCAGTGTACGATCCAGAAATAGTTTGGTAAGGCTATGTTTTAACATAGTGTGAATGCACAAAAGATGGATAGTGAGTGAAACTAACAGTGAAATAATCTCAGATATTTCTTCTAATGTACTTGGTTAATTTGATAATTTTTTTAAAAGGCTACCTACATTTTTCCTGGTGCCTTATCCCACCCAACAGAAACCTTGAGTTTTTCATCAAATAGAGAGGGTGTTCTATTTGTGTTTTAAAATTCACTAATCTATATACATGTGATATGTAACTATTCAAAGTATATGTATCATAATCTATGTGGCAACCAGATGGTGTCTACACACATATGAATGATGATTTAATTAAGCGTTTAATTAATAAACCCTTGTTTATTTCTCTATCCCGAATAGTGTGCATCTTCCAAAGTATGGTCATTTAGTAAAAGAAGTACCAAGTGAGCCAGAGGTACTTATATATTCCACAATATGTTACACAATAACCCTGTACAACTCAAATTCTTTAGATGAGATGAGAATATCCTAAAATAAATTAGAAACTCCTCTTATGTATCTTTTTCTAAGGTGAAATGAGACACTGCACAGATCAGAGGTACTATTCTGTTTGTCAACAATCAACCTTTCCCTCCATTTTAATATTATTTAATTCTATGGAAAAAACAAGTTTTATTGCATTCCTTTTTTAAAATGGGGGGAAAACTGTGCAAGTAAGCATGATCAAACATCTGTTAGAGCTGGTTAATACTGATCTTATTGCCTCGAAGTCTCTCTAGTAGTGTCCAAGAAATTATGTTTAAGGTCCATCTGAAGGAAAAAAGGGCTGGAGAGACAAGAAAGGTCTTGGGTAAAAAGCTTCAGGGGATTGTAGGGAGATGGAACTTGCTGCTTAAAAAAATTACGTTGAGCTCTGGGGCATCTCCATTTCTTAACACACCTTCCAAACCATTCACTGGGATAGTTTTACCCATGTTTAAAGGCTCTTATTATATGCAGTTTGGGGGCTTTTATAAATTCAGAAGTAAAGTAATATAAAGAGCAGAATATTGAAGGCTTCAGAGTAGAAGAGCTAGAAGAAACTCAACACTGCTAAATAAGTCCCCAAACAAAAACGGTCAGTCCACCCCAAAACCTATGTGTAACAGGAGAAGATGCACAGCAAGAAGCAGAGGAAAAGCATGTAGCGTGGAATAAATCACACACTGAACAGTCTAGAGCCAAAGGAAAAAAAGCAAACAACATACATATACACAAAAGCCTAAGCAGCAGCTATTCTCCTCATGTCTTTAGGTGAGTACCTCTACCCGGTAGATTATAGTTATGAAAACAACTCAGTTGTTTTTTCTTTTTAAAGTAAAAAACTGTTTCCCATCATGCTCCATTTTCTAGAATCTTTTTGATTGGTTAGTGTAAACAAAAAGCAAAGCACATAAACATGCAAGCGTGCACACGCACATGCACGCACACACACACACACACACACCCTCCTAAAATGTGAAAAATGCAGACATATAACTCTGGTATAAGAAATCACTTCAACTTTATACTTAGGAACTTATAGACCCTTGATTCGCCCCCCAAAATATTTTTCCTTGTCCTTATTCTTTAAATGCCCAACCACCAAAAGAAAAAAGGAAAAAAATAAAAGGCTTTAAATGCACATGTTTCAAGTCAGTGCCTTGTTAACAAAAATAGTAGCATTTTCTTCACTTTGCATTGTTAAAGATGCAGGCATAGATCAGGGAATGTTAAGACTAGCATGTATTAAAAAAAAGTGCAACATAAATAGGGCATATATCTTTCAAAAAAGGCTAAAACACTAACAAATACAAGTCAATGCACATATTTTTAACTAGTGCAATTGTATGTACAATGGAGTAAATGTTATTTTGTGTGCCAGACATTGCAATACTGTTCATTCCCTTTTATCATGCAAACATGCCAACTTTATCATTAAAAAAAACCTTTATTGGGTCACATTCATGTTGCCCTCCTACCCAAATTAAGGGGGAAAAAGTCAATAAAAGAGCTCCTCAAGATTTCATAGCTATGAACATAAAGCTCCTAGATAATAGTGTATAGGCTGAATTTTCAGATTTGTATTAAAAAAATTATAATTTAGGTAGATGTCTTCCTCATGGATTACAACACAATGTGAAGTTACACTACTCTGAAATTTGTACCAACTGTACAAAAACAAAAGCAAGAGACCATGAAAAAATTATGTTCTTCGTGGCCTGAGAGCCTACACATTTTTGAGTAATTTAAAAGGGTAACTATGAGAGCCTGACATTTTTCTGTATCTCACCTCTTCTGCCTCTCTGTCTATAGGATCTGTAAATCAAAGTCAGTAACATCTTAGTAGCAAAGGTCTCGTCTATCTCCCCCTCCTTCCCTCCTAACTAATCCTACTCAAATTTTCTCTCATCTTCCTGAGCATTTTCCATGAACAGCATTGCAAGTTGGTTTAAAAAAAAAAAAAAAAAAAAAGGAAAGAAGAAAAAGAAAGCTTTACAAGGGTTTTGTTGGTTAATTATTTGCTGGTGGAATCACTCCACCAGGAGTTTGATTTCATTGGCTAGCAGTTGGTTTCCGTTGAATAGGCTCCCTGCGAGCTTGGTGAGCAGCTCTCGCTCCGTGGTTTCAGGGTCGCTGTCAACAGAGCTGGAACTTGCGCTCAGGTTGTCGACAGCAGTGTTGGCTGGGAGGCCCAGCTCCGGCTCACTAGTCTCACTGGCCATGGACACTGCGGAGAACAGGGACATACGCCAGGTGAGCCGGCCAGAGGGCAGAAGGGAGGCGGCCTAGTCCACTATGATACCAGCTACATCCAGATTACAAGCCTTATCAAACCTACATTTGCATTGGCCTCGCAGACACAGAAGGATCCGTTGTCTTTCATCAACAGGTCAATGCCACACACATTCATTCCCAGGATATTAGACACCTGGATCTAGCTGTTTCCCTTGTTCACTCAATGAGCACATCATCCATACACCACCCAGTGAGCAGTTGCTTTGCATCCTCCCATCTGTTGAGCAGCGTAACATGGTGCCAACCGCACGGCCTCCCACAACAATGACACGTACATCCCTTCCATGAGACTCTTTAACACACTTCTGAAACAGGTGAAGCCCTTGTGAAAATTTTTGAGGTTGAGTCTGGGCTTAACAGAAATAATGCTGTGATTAATAGAGTTGCTGGTATGGGCCCAGGAGGTGAAATCTGTGGCCCACATGGCTCACATTTGCCATCTCAAGATCATGTACTTGTCAGTTTTATAAAGCTTATATGTTACATCACATGTATCATTTCTACTAAGGCAGGTATGATGAGAACAGAATAGGTGTTCTCAAAAGAGATGGAATTCGGGGCTTCCCTGGTGGCGCAGTGGTTGAGAGTCCGCCTGCCGATGCAGGGGACACGGGTTCGTGCCCCCATCCGGGAGGATCCCACATGCTGCGGAGCGGCTGGGCCTGTGAGCCATGGCCGCTGAGCCTGCGCGTCCGGAGCCTGTGCTCCACAACAGGAGAGGCCACAGCAGTGAGAGGCCCGCGTACTGCAAAAAAAAAAAAAGAGATGGAACTCAAAAAAATTGGGGATTGAAGATCACAATGCATCATCCTAAAACACCAGTGTTTCAGGTATAAAAACTAAACAGAGGAAGAAAGCTACCTATGTTGATTATTTGTCACTGTAAAGTATCATATAATAAAAGTCACCTTTCTTTTTTTTTAAATTTATTTAATTAATTTATTTTTGGCTGCGTTGGGTTTTCGTTGCTGTGCGTGGGCTTTCTCTAGTTGCGGTGAGCGGGGGCTACTCTTCATTGTGGTGCGCAGGCTTCTCGTGGCGGTGGCTTCTCTTGAGCACGGGCTCTAGGCGCACAGCCTTCAGTAGTTGTGGCATGTGGGCTCAGTAGTTCTGGCTCGTGGGCTCTAGATAGCAGGCTCAGTAGTTGTGGTGCACGGGCTTAGTTGCTCCACAGCATGTGGGATCTTCCTGGACCAGGGCTCAAACCTGTGTTCCCTGCATTGGTAAGTGGATTCTTAACCACTGTGCCACCAGGGAAGTCCAAAAGTCACTTTTCTTAGTAGAACAAAACCAGAACTTCCAAGGTGAAGAGTGGAAGGAGAATCTCCTTGATTGAGTCAGAGACTCTGTTCCTGAGACGCACTTTTGCATCGAAGTCTCATTAATTCTTGCTGCTGCCACTGTGCCCTCCATAAGGACTGGTCTCCCCAGCTGTGGCCTAAAGTCCCACTATGATTCTCTGAGGCACAGCTGACACAAAGCTGATGGTTCAAAAAGACTTTGCCAAAGGGCTATGGATTACAAAAGAGAAATAAAAAGATATACCATCATTTGAGTACTCCTAATCAGATAGAGCTTATCTCTGGGACTCATAGACCCGATCCTTCCTTACATGGAATTCTGCAGCAATGGAAGGGCCTCTCCTGGGTCCTTTCTACTGATTTCTAGCCTCTACCCACAATGAGGGCAGAAATTAGCTGAATATACACCATTTGGGAGTGCCCCGACACCTAGCCCAATGGAGAGCACCTGAGTTCCCCATCCTGCCACAGATCTGGATTCTTAGGTGATGACATGCATTTCCCTTCGGGACTGACTCTGGAGGTTATCATGCCAGGGCAGTCCTACCTTAATCTAGTAATGCAGGAGCCGCCAAATACACAAGACAAAAGGTAAAAGTTCACAGTAACAAGGCGGGGGTCATTTGCAAATTGCAGTTAGTCTAGAAACTAAGTAAGAAAGATACCAGGAGCTTTGGTTTATATACAAAATAATTCTGAGGACATAGGTTAAATAAGAAGCAATGGCAGTATTCTGATTTAAGAAGTTGTCTTCTAATTTTTACTTGTACATTCAATTCAGTTTAGTTAAATCTTTGTGTTATTTTTCATTGGTCTTTCTTGGATTTCAGATAGAGTAACCACCATCCTGGTTTACCTAGGACTGAGAGGTTCCTAAACTCAGGACTTTCTGTGCTAAAAGCAACAGTGCTGGTCGAACCAGGACAGCTGTCACTCTGATTACAGCCCCAACTGAGAACCTACTTAAACTATGAACTCTTTTCCAAGGAAGAGGCAAAAACACTTGATATTTTGTGTAAAGGTTCATGAACTACCTGAAACCCACTTGTGAACCCCCAGATGTTCATGGAGCCTGGGTTAAGAAATCCAGACTTATATAAATACATTTTGGATTTTTATGTAAACTTATTTAAATCTTTATTTCCTGAAGTAAAATCATACTTTATGCAAAGGGTCAAATCCAATTACCTTTTTGAGATTTTATATTATTTTATTTTATTTATTTATTTATTTTTGGCCACGTGGCATGTGGGATTTTAGTTCCCCAGCCAGGGATTGAACGCACGCCCACTACAGTGGAAGTGCAGAGTCCTAACCACTGGACCACCGGGGAACCCCTGGATTTTATATAATTTAAAATCAAGACTTACTTTGGTGTTTTTCCTTTTCAGTCATATCTAGAGACCATGTTAGAAAATATCAAGAATAGAGGAAGAACAAGAAGATTTACTTAATGCTGAGAAGTGGCCGGAAGGATTCAGAAACTTGAGAGAAGAATTTGAAAACTATGACCCAGAAAAAATAGGTAAGAATCATACTAGGTCCACATTTAATTATTTTGTACTTAAGAATAGTTCAGATTAAAAATTGTACATATTCACTGTGGAAAAATTAGAACCTACAGGAAAGTATGACCAAGAAAATATATATCACCGAATAATTCCATTACTTGGTGGCCATCACCATTATCATATTGGTATATTTCTTTCTTTTTTTAAAAAAACAAATTTATTTATTTATTTATTTATTTTTGGCTGCGTTGGGTCTTCATTGCTGCGCGCGGGCTTTCTCTCGTTGCGGCGAGCGGGGGCTACTCTTCGTTGCGGTGCATAGGCTTCTCATTGCGGTGGCTTCTCTTGTTGCAGAGCATGGGCTCTAGGCACGTGGGCTTCAGTAGTTGTGGCACGCGGGCTCAGTAGTTGTGGTGCACGGGCTCAGTCACTCTGCAGCATGTGGGCTCTTCCCGGACCAGGGCTCGAACCCGTGTCCCCAGCATTGGCAGGCGGATTCTTAACCACTGCCGCACCAGGGAAGTCCCCATGTTGGTATATTTCTATCAAGTCCTTTAAAAAGTAAACAAATAAATAAAACAAAAATTAGGGTCAGCCCCAATTACTTTTATTTGTGAACATAGTTACTATTATATTGTGAACATTTCAACAAAGCATTAACTAGAATTTTCACATGAATTTTAAAGTCTGCTCAAGATTTTATCAAATGACCATAAAAAACCCTACCTTTTTCTACTTTACTCTCAACACTCTATGCTCCAGTATTTCACTTCTTGTCACCAAACGTGTGTGGGTTTTATCCACACCAACCAATTCTCCAGTTCTCTGTGGGTGTCACCAACTGGGTGTCCTATGATTTAAATCAATTCTGCTACCTGGAGATAGCATCAGAGCTCTCGAGTTACAGGCTTAGTCTCACAAGAATGCCTTTCCCCACTCCAGACACCAAGTGCAAAGTCCAGGTTGTCACCTGTGCTTCGGACAAACTGGTCATGAATCAGAGGTTCCCATGACCCCTCCTCAGGTTCAAGAATTTGGTAGAATGGCTAACAGACCTCAGGAAAACAGGTTACTTACTAGATTACTACTTTATTATAAAAGGCTACAACTCACGAATAGGCAGATGGAAGAAATGCAGAAGATAATGTATGGGGGAGGGGTTCGGATCTTCCATGGCCCTCTGGGTATGCCACCCTTTCAGCACCTCCATGTGTTCATCAACCCACAAGCTCTCCAAACCCTGTGCTTTAGGGATTTTTATGGAGGCTTCATCACATGGGCATAATGGATTATTAACTCAACCTCCAGCCCCTGCTCCACCAAAGATGGGATGGGGCAGGGCTGAGCAGCCCAAGCTTCTAATCATGGCTTGGTCTTTCTGGAGACCAGCCCCCATCTAGGAGCCCAGCAAGAATTACCTCATTAGAACAGAAGACATTCGTATCACTTAGGACATTCCAAAGATTAGGTTCATCAGGGGCTCTGGGTCAGGAACTGGGGTCAAAGACCATATATTAGAACAAAAGATGCTCCTAGCACTTTTTTTTTTTTTTTTTTTTTGTGATAGGCGGGCCTCTCTCTGTTGTGGCCTCTCCCGTTACGGAGCACAGGCTCCGGACACGCAGGCCCAGCGGCCACGGCTCACAGGCCCAGCCGCTCCGCGGCATGTGGGATCTTCCCGGACCAGGGCACGAACCCGTGTCCCCTGCATCAGCAGGCGGACTCTCAACCACTGCGCCACCAGGGAAGCCCTCCTAGCACTTTTATCACTTAGGAAATTACAAAGGCTGTGGGAGCTCTGGCCAGGAGCCAGGGATAAAGACAAAATATGTGTTTCTTATTATATCACATCACAATTCTCCAACTAGTGTTGGGCATGTAAGTTATTACCAGTTATTCACTATTATATTTATTATATTTAATAGTTCAATGAATATGCATCAATTTTTGTGTATTTATTTCTTCAGGACAAAAAATTGTGACTATCTTTAGGAATATTGCCATAATTGCTCTTTAGAAATTCCAATTCACATTCTTACTAACACTATATACATACACCAGCATTAGCTTCCCTGGCCTACATTGGGTGTATTAGTTATCTATTGCTGTATAACAAGTAACCCTCCCACCCCAATTTGTCAGCTGAAAACAGTAAGCATTTGTCATCTCTGGGTTTCAGTTGGTCAGGAAGCTGGGCTGGGTGTCTCTGGCTCAGAGGCTCTCATGAGACACAGTTCAGCTGTCAGCCAGAGCTGCTGAATGAAGCCTCAACCTGGGGAGGATCCACTTCCAAGTTCAGGCACTGGCTGTTAACCAGACACATTCATTCCTTGTGATGTAGGCCACTCCACAGGGCAGCTCACAACACAGCAGCTGGCTTCCCTCAGAGCAAGCAAGCAAGACAGAGAAAGTACCCAAGAACGAAGGCTCAGTCTTCTTATAACCTCATTTTGGAAGTAATGTCCCATGATGTTGCCATATTCTGTTTGTTACAGAAAGTCACTGAGTCCAGCCCACATTCAAGGGGAGGGCATTATACAAGGGCATGCACACCAAGATCTGGAGACTATCACAGTATTTTCATTTTGATAAAGCTTTGCCAAAACTAACAACTCAATTTTATTTTACTTTGCTTACATTTGATTACCTGTATAGTTGAACACATTTTTTTCTAAGTTAATATTTTATCTAGTAAACTAATGTTTATTGAGCATTTACAATTAGCCAGACACTGAACTAAGCATTTTATGTACATTTTTTCATGCAGTGTTCCCAACAATCCAGTAATGTAGGCACTATTATTAATCCCACTTTACAGATGAGGAAACTGAGACACGGATTTTTTTGTTTGTTATCAAAGATTATGTAACTGGTAAGTAAGGAAGCTCCGCAGTCCATGCTCTTAACTAGTCTTGTCTTATATGTTTCTCATGCCCATGTATGTATTTGTACTTTATACATATGTATATATCCATAAATAATATATACAACTTTATTTAAAAATTATACATACATATCACACTGTACAAATACTTTTGAATTTTTTCGCTGAACATTGTTTTTGAGATTTATCTAAGTGGATACATGCAGATACATTAGTTCAGTCATTTTGGCTACTGTGTAGTATTCTGTGGTGTGAACGAATCATTTATTTACCTCATTTCCTATTTCTTTAAGACATATTCACATGGGTATTATTTATTAGAGATTTTAAAGATAATGGTTATCTTATAGGTTATTTGCAGTGGTTTTTTTTGCGGTACGCGGGCCTCTCACTGCTGTGGCCTCTCCCGTTGCGGAGACCAGGCTCCGGACGCTCAGGCTCAGCGGCCATGGCTCACGGGCCCAGATGCTCCGCGGCATGCGGGATCCTCCTGGACCGGGGCACGAGCCCACGTCCCCCGCATCGGCAGGCGGACCCTCAACCACTGCATCACCAGGGAAGCCCTATTTGCAGTGTTTTGATTTCTACTTATTTGTATCAATGTTCTCATAAGGGAAGGTTAGTTTCAATTTCTTCACATTAGACGTAATGCTACACTGAACAGCTTTCTATACATTTTCTTGAGCACATTTTCAAGACTTTCTCCAGGGTAGACACCTCAAATGGAATCATTGTCCAAAATCGTTGTGCAGTTTAGTCAATGGCAATATATAAAATTTTCTGCTTTGCCTATATCCTTGCTATGTTAGTTTGCTAGGGCTGACATAATAAAATACCACAGTCTGGGTAGCTTAAACAACAGATATTTATTTTCTCCTAATTCTGGAGGCTGGAAGTCAAAGATCAAAGTGTCTTCAGGGTTGGTTTCTTCTGTGGCCTCTCTCCTTGGCTTGCAGATAGCTGTCTTCTCCCTGTGATGTCATTTGGTCTTCCCTCTGTGAGAGTCTGTGTCCTAATTTCTTCTTCTAAGGACACCAGTCGTATTGGATTAGGGCCCAACCTAACAACCTCATTTTACCTAAATTACCTCTTTAAAGATACTTTCTCCAAATAGACACATTCTGAGGTACTGAGAGCTAGAACATCAACATCATCATATGAATTTTGGAAGGACACAATTCAGTCCCTAACACTTGCAATACTTGGGTCTATCAATCTCAGTAAATCAATTTAATGGTTGTAAATGGTATTGTGTCATTTAACCTGTATTGACATGTCTATTTTCCATACTAGACAGTAGTTCTTGAAGCTAGGGCCTTTGTCTTACTGATCTTTGAGACCCCACTGTGCAACACATAATTGGCATTTAGTAAATACTTACCACTTGAATTACATTTTTAAATCAACTTGAAGACAAAGAAGCTAGTAGGCTCTTCAGGCTTAGCCTGGTTAGAATTCTTATTTTCTTCTAAGTTGTTTTTATTAATTTCTTAAAATTCTATTAAATTCTTTTGTTTTTTTTTAATTTCAAGATTCATAAGGTACATAGTTGTCATTCATGTAAATAATTCCCCGTTTTGATGATCCAGTTTGCATCTTATCAAGGAGTTCTGCTTTCTTCTTCTTTTACTGTGAGTCTCTGAAAAGCATTTCCCTGATTTTTAGAAATCTCAAGAAGTCTAGGCAAGGTGGGGACACAGTAAACAAAATGCGAAGTCAACCTAATTTGCTTTGGTTTTTAGCTCTGCCAAAGGTATGAATCAGTTGAGTTAAATGAAGATTGAGAATGAACCTAGAGATTAAGTTATCAATTGCAAAAGATACTTGATCTAAGTGTTGAGCATTTGTTTGTATATATTCTTTCATCATTTTATGAATGACATAATTTTATAAAATTTTAAATTAAGTTAGTCTTAGATAGACAGGTTCTAATTAGAAAGAAATAACCTTTCACTAAAAAATTTCACAGCTGCCTTCCTATTTCTGGATGTTTTAGCAGGGAATGAGCTCTCCCTCTCTGGACTGTTGTAGCACCTTATATGTAGTTGTTATCTTGTATAAATGACTATTAACATGGAGTTTTAATTCTCCAGTTGTAATATAAACCCCAAGAAGATAATCACTATGACTTTACAGCCCTATTGTGTCTTATACGTACACAGTAGATACTCTAAAAAAAAATATGCTAAATGCAGTCCCCAAATTGTTCCCCACCATCCTCTCCATGACTCTTAACAGGAAGAAAAAATTTAAAAACCCAGACCTATGATTTATGTGGCAACTCTGTAAGTAGCACTGTGTGGTTCTCTCTCTCTCTCTCTCTCATTCCCTCGGAGGTTGGAAAGAAAGATTTCAGTCCTAAAAAAGTTGGGCTTACATCTGCAGGAGGAATATTCTGATGATTTCCTGTAGAGATACAACCTTGTAAATAGTCCCAATGGCATTAATTATTTGGATCTTCTGAGAAATGTGCAGGATCACAATGGTGAAGGAAGGGATCACACACAAAATCCTCCCTAAGCCCATCCACACACTCCATATTGTTATTTCCTTTCTTCTAATCCACTAAGTCCTACCAGACTATTGATAAACTTTCAAGGAGACTCAGCTCCTTAGGTTCCTCACCTTTGTGGTGCTATGTCTTCCTGGAGACCTTGAATTGTGGACAAGGGGCAGTCTGGTCCATAGACGGTCCACGAGAAGTTGGCCTTTAGGAGCAAAGGTGTTAACATGAAACTACCCTGCGTTATTACTAAAATTATTAGTATTGTTATAGCAATGACTTTCATGGAAGAATCAGTCTGCCTTCGCTAGCTGAGGAGGTTACCACAGTGCATGGGAGGATACAGAAGTGCTAATCTGGTCTGACTCACTCCGTAATTTTCCCAGCGCCACACTTTATTTTTAGCTTTGGTCTTCTGCAGCACTTGACCTTTTGCCTGGATAGAGCAATGTACTGTGGAGCTCAAACCCATAACCCTCCCTGTCCCATGCAATGTAGGGCATGTATGTGTTAGATATGCCTTCTTTGGAAGATCTGCAATCCAGAATGGTCTTTTAGGACAAAGCAAAATGGTTTATATTCACACACACACGCACAGATACTCATGCATGCACACCTCTTTGGTAACATTGCCTTGCATGTCTAGGGACTTCCCTGGTGGTCCAGTGGTTAAGACTGTGTGCTTCCACTGCAGGGGTCATGGGTTTGATCCCTGGTTGGGGAACTAAGATCCTACATGCCGTGAGGTGCAGGGGTGGGGGCAAAAACATTAAAAAAAACCCAAAAAACCATTGCCTTGCGTGTCTGGTAAGACAATGTTTTTTCTTTTACATCTCTTCTGCCATCTGCTGCAAGAAATTAGTATAATCTTAACATTCATGAAAATATTTTTTAAATGTGGATAAGGCTCTTATGCAAAAATATGCATCCCACTTGTTTATTTTATTTTATTTTTTAACATCTTTATTGGAGTATAATTGCTTTACAATGTTGTGTTAGTTTCTGCTGTATAACAAGGTGAATCAGCTCTATGTATACATATATCCCCATATCCCCTCCCTCTTGCATCTCCCTCCCCGCCTCCCCATCCCATAGGTGGTCACAAAGCACCGAGCTGATCTCCCTGTGCTATGTGGCTGCTTCCCACTTGTTTTAGAATAACAAAAACTTAGAAGCTTTTCCCTTCAAAAATAGAAGAGTAGTTAAATAAATCATGGAATATCCATACAATGAGCTACCATGCAGCCTTTAAAAATTATTTCCTGGGCTTCCCTGGTGGCGCAGTGGTTAAGAATCCATCTGCCAATTCGGGGGGCACGGGTTCGAGCCCTCGTCCGGGAAGATCCCACATGACGCGGAGCAGCTAAACCCATGCGCCACAACTACTGAGCCTGCGTCTAGAGCCCGCGCATGCCACAACTGCTGAAGCTCACACACCTACAGCCCGTGCTCCACAACAAGAGAAGCCACCGCAGTGAGAAGCGTACGCACCAGAAGGAAGAGTAGCCCCCGCTCGTCGCAACTAGAGAAAGCCCACGCACAGCAGCGAAGACCCAACACAGCCAAAAATAAATAAATAAAATAAATTAATTAAAAAAAAAATGATTCCCTGGGAAAGGTCCTTCTCTGTGCTTCCACTGCCTTCTGTATGCCCCCTTATGGTAGAACGTATTGCTTTTTAGTGTAATGGCTGATTTTCTTACCCATGAGAGCTGGGTCTATGTCTGTCATGTCCACTATTTTGTTCTGTACCAGAGTGTAGGCACTCATTAAGTGGTGAAAAATAGACCCTGACCATATCTGGCAGACAAGTATCACGTGGTTAATAGAATTTTTCTCTGAGTGATTGAATATTGGATGGCTTAACATTTCCTCTTTCTTCTTATACTAAAACAGAAATTTTTATTGAGGTAAAAACATAATATTGATTTTACCATCTCAACCATTTTGAAGTGTACGTTTCAGTAGTGTTAATTATATTCACACTGTTGTGCAACAGATCTCTGGAACTTGTTCGTCTCGCAAAACGGAAACTCCGTAGCCACTGAACGCTGATTCCTCCTCTCCTCTTCCGCCAGCACTTTCCTACTTTCTGTTTCCATGATTTCGGCTGCTTTAGATACTTCATGTGAGAGGAATCGTATGGTATTTGTCCTTTGGCGATTGTCTTATTTTGCTTAGCATAATGTCCTCAAGGTTCATCCATGGTAAATCAAATTTTTGATATGAATTCTATTACCTCTGTAACCAGACAAGAAGCTTTGCATAGAATCATAGAAGATAGAATAACTCTAGAACTTATCTAGACCAATTTCCCCCACCCCTAACTTTACTTTTTCTAGACAAGAGACCCAGACATAGAAAAGTAACTCATTCAACGTTAAACGTTAAATAACGGCAGAAGTGAGCCCAACAAATATAAAAATAAATAACAGAGGTAAATGTTTAGTCCTTTCACACAGTTTACAGCCCTTTTAATGCTTTTATTTTCTACTCTGTATTTAGCTGTTTAAAAACAATTGTGTCTTCTAATATATTCCATTTCATCTTTGAAACAAAATCATCTGCCCAGGTTATTTCTTTGTTCAGAAAGTACCCAGCGCTTTGTTAGGGATTGTGATTCTTCAGCGTTGTTTGTAAAACGCATTCCACGCGTGGTCGAGACTTTCCATTCTGGGCATGGGACTCCTGTTGGCAGGATGAACGGATTTTTTTAGGTTAATGGGGAAATTTGATTCCTGAGCCACACAAATCTAACAGGGTGGAGTCACCAGCAGAGTACCAGAGATATTTTAGTTCAGCTGCTTGCTATTATGTAGCATTCTCTCTTCCTCCTCTGAAAGAGAAAAAGGTCCGTAGTTATAATTTATCAAATAATTGCCAAAGAAGAGCCTCTTGTTCTTAGTGCCCAAATTAATTAATTAGTTCAAGGAACATGTATTATGAGTTTACCATGTGCCCTATTGTCATTTAGAGACACTTTAATACACATATTTCCTGAGATGATTAAAAAAAAAAAAGAATCCGTGATTTTTAGAGCTAAGGGTTAAGGGCTGTTAGCAATCACATAGTCAAGTTTTTGACTTTTTATTTATGGGAAACTGAAGCCCAGAGAGGGACTCAGAGTCAAACAGCTAGTTAGTAACGTTCTAGAACTGAGAGGCCTGCTTCTGACTTCCTGGCTGGGGCTCTGGGCAGTGCTCCCAAGCACAGCACATCCATCAAGAAGGATGTCATACAATCCCGGATCATATGTGGGCTTTGTTTGAAGGGGGACACGGAGAATCTCACTCAGCTTTGCCTTTTTATCAACAGTTTGTTCGGTTTTTTCCCCCTAATTTACTTGTCAGCATGATTTTCAGTCTTAATACCTGCCCTGGTTTTGAATCGTGAGCAGAAACCTCTGGAGATTCCCAGCCCGAAGTGATGTCAAGCTTGACAGTGTGTTCCAACCCTGAGGGATTATTTTTTCTGCTCTCCAATGGAGAGAACCAGGAAAGGAAATTCCAAACCTCACCTGAGACTGGGCCCTGTGATGTATTATGCATGTCCTTCGGTTGATGTCAAAGGATGACTAAAATCGGCTCTGAGAGGGGCCTTTGGCTTGGTGCTTTCAGTTTTGTTTATGACTGGAAGGTAGGAGTTCTTCTCTAAGTGTGAGGTTACAGTACATTCTGGCAATCTTTCTAACAGAAACACAACATTTTACCTGTTAGGATTTGAGGGAGAGGAGCCTCTCCAATGTTTTACTGTGATTCTCCCACAGCATCCTCTAAAGCATGGTGAAAATGACTTCAGGAATTTTTTTGGTAAAGATTGCTTCACACTTCGTACTACTTTACAACTTTGTGAGTATATATTACTGATATGAAACTTAGTGGATATATGTACAAATAAACTATCATAATTCTCAGAAATGTAGGAAAAAATTATGTCATTATTATACCTTGTTCTGTAGAGTTCCAAAAGTCAAAATAATATTCTTTGGACAAAAAGTACCCCAAACTGGGCTTCCCTGGTGGCACAGTGGCTCAGAATCTGCCTGCCAATGCAGGGGACATGGGTTCAAGCCCTGGTCTGGGAAGATCCCACATGCCACGGAGCAACTAAGCCCATACGCCACAACTACTGAGCCCGTGCGCCTAGAGCCTGTGCTCTGCAAGAAGAGAAGCCACCGCGATGAGAAGCCTGCGCACCGCAACGAAGAGTAGCCCCTGCTCGCCGCAACTAGAGAAAGCCAGCGTGCAGCAACGAAGACCCAACGCAGCCAAAATAAATAAATGAATAAATAAATTAAAAAGAAGGGCTTCCCTGGTGGCGCAGTGGTTGGGAGTCCACCTGCCGATGCAGGGGACACGGGTTCGTGCCCCGGTCCGGGAAGATCCCACATGCCGCGGAGCGGCTGGGCCCGTGGGCTGTGGCCGCTGAGCCTGTGTGTCCGGAGCCTGTGCTCCGCAACGGCAGAGGCCACAGCAGTGACAGGCCCGCGTACCACAAAAAAAAAAAAAGAAAAAAAGAAAAAAGTACCATGCTCCACCTTCTGCTTTCCCTGTCTGGGCATCTGTCCAAGTCATGTAACTAGAAAGCATCCTAGACTCCCCATTCTTCCTCATCTCACATTTAAAGTCACCAAGGATAGAGTCTGCTTCCTGATCGTCTCCCTCACCTCTGCCTTCACTCAGGTGCCGTGTTGTCACTGTGTCATCTTGCCTCGATGGCAGCAGTAGCCTCCTAGCTGGCCTTCC
Organism: Lipotes vexillifer; assembly: GCF_000442215.2. Taxonomy (NCBI): domain Eukaryota; kingdom Metazoa; phylum Chordata; class Mammalia; order Artiodactyla; family Lipotidae; genus Lipotes; species Lipotes vexillifer. Next base: position 1,631,565 of record NW_006793664.1, on the reverse strand, counting down.
TGCCTCAGCCTGGAGGCCTCCACCCTGCTGGATGTATGATGCTTCTAAACTGCAGATGTAATCGTGTTGCTTCCCTGTTCAAAATCAATCACTCCCCACTGATTTAAGAACAAATTAAAAACCTTTTGGTTTAGCATGCCAGGTCTTGCATTATCTGGATATACGTTCCTCATCTCCTTTCACTCCCACATCCACCCTCCCTCTCAGCCACTCCAAACCAGATGTAAGTTCTAAAATGTAGTGTGTGATTTCTTACCTCCACTTCTCTCCATGTGCTGTTCTTGAAATACTCTCCCATCCCTCCCCTTTTTTCTAGTTAGCTCATTCTCATCCTTTAAATTCAGTTTAAGTGTCACCTCCTCCAGGAAGACTTCTTGGATCCTTCCATCTGATTTAGACACCCTGCTCCATGTTCCTGTAACTCTCTCATAAAACTCATTACATACTCTATTATAATTGTGTCTAAATTGCAAACTCCTTAAAGACTGAATTCATTTTTGACTTGGTCTATTTATATTGGATTTACAAATTTTACTTTAATTTTTCCAATTAATTGAGCATACTTATCTAGAGCACAGGGTGATTATGCCCCAAATTTTACTTGCCTTCTATAGCTCCAGGGGCCTGGAGACAGGAGCAGGATCCATCTTCCACTTCTCAGAGCCAGGAGGTGCACTCACTGCCCCCTTCTCACACCATGCCATCTCCTCCCTTCTCTTGTAAGTCCCATGGCCAAGCCGCAGCCTCGCCAGGAAATGAGATGTCAGGATCCCCCTGCTCCTGGGCCTCCACAGTTCTGCATGCTATTTCCTTGGCCACCCATGCACAAAACTGCCCCCTCTCCTTGGGCAGGTGAGATGAGGTGATGGGGCTAGCCTCTCTTCATGCACACTGTGCTTTCTCCTTAACCCAAGTCCTCTGCCATATTGACGGGGCTGGATTGAGGGGATGGGGAGGGTGTTGATGCCAGTTCTGTTGACTGGCCCCTTTGGGGTGATGACTGGCCCCAAGACATGGTGCTTCTCTGAGCTTAGAAGGTGGAAGACTCAGCAGCTTTCCCCCCCTCAGTCAATTCCAGAAATGGCTGTGATAGCTGAGTGCTTACTATGTGCCAAGAACAATTTTGAGTGCCTTACATTGAATCCTTAAGCAACCCTGTGATGACTATATTAATATTATTCTCAATTGACATATGAGGAAATTGAGGCAAGAGAGGTTAAGTAACTCGCCCAGAGTTATCAGCTAGTAAGTGGGAGCCCAGATCAAACCAAAGGAGAGTGGTGTCCAAGTCCATCAGTATAGCCACCTGGCCCACTGCCTCTCCCCACACGGCCTGTGCAGTTAGACACACTCACTCCCGCTAGTGACTGTTCACCTTAGTGTGTGGCAGGCAAGAGTCTTTCCCTGTGCCCTGGTGACTCGATGAGCGTTTGTGCTGCCCTCCTTCACCACTGTTTAGTTTTACTTGCTAGATGTGGTTTTCAAGTTATATAATTTCTGGGCTGATCCAGTACGGCTTTTTTTTTTTTTTTTTTAAACATCTTTATTGGAGTATAATTGCTTTACGATGGTGTGTTAGTTTCTGCTTTATAACAAAGTGAATCAGCTGTACATATACATATTTCTCCATATCTCCTCCCTCTTGCGTCTCCCTCCCACCCTCCCTATCCCACCCCTCTAGGTGGTCACAAAGCACCGAGCTGATCTCCCTGTGCTATGCGGCTGCTTCCCACTACCTATCTATTTTACGTTTGGTAGTGTATATATGTCCATGCCACTCTCTCACTTCGTCCCAGCTTACCCTTCCCCCTCCCCGTGTCCTCAAGTCCATTCTCTGGTAGGGCTGTGTCTTTATTCCCGTCTTACCCCTAGCTTTTAAAACAATGTTTCTATGAAAAAGAATGATTAGTTATCTATCTTCTATTTATTTACCGTTTTCATACCATTTACTTTTTTTTTTTTTTTTTTGGCTGCACCGCATGGCACATGGGATCTTAGTTCCCCGACCTGGGATCAAACCTGTGTCCCCTGCAGTCAAGTGTGGAGTCTTAACCACTGGACTGCCGGGGAAGTGCCATACCATTTACTTTCACTGGTTTTTACTAAGTACTCTTTTGTTTTTTAATTGAAAAAGTAATATATACACAGAAAGATATTCAGACTGCACAAAGTGTTCAGAGGAAAGTAAGCCTCCTCTTCCAGACCCCCAGCCTCCCCGGCCCTTCGCCCAGGGCCAACTGCTGTCACTTTCCTAGGTCTTTTTTATGAAATATTGTATGTAGCAAGGTCATACATTTAGCTCACGTTACAATTTAGATGTGTTGATAAAATGTATGGTCTTTATTTTATTTATTTATTTATTTTGCGGTACGCGGGCCTCTCACTGCTGTGGCCTCTCCCGTTGCGGAGCACAGGCTCCGGGCGCGCAGGCTCAGCCGCTCCGCGGCATGTGGGATCCTCCTGGACCGGGGCACGAACCCGTGTCCCCTGCAACGGCAGGCGGACTCTCAACCACTGCGCCACCAGGGAAGCCTTGCTCTTTACTTTTGCCTGTAATGAATCTGGCTTTGCTTCTGCTCCCGCCCTGGCTCCACCATTCCACCACCCCTACTCATGGGCTAATGGCAGAAAAACTAACCCAGTGTCCAGTTTCGTTTAAACCCTAGTCTACCTGGTAGTTTAAGCTGCTCCTTTAGGAGAGGTGTTCAGCCTTACTTGGATGAAAAATGTCAGTGTCTCAATAGCCTGTCGTTCACCCTGCACCTTTCAGGAAGGCGGCGGGGCGGCGGGGGCAGGGGAAGCGGGGCAGCTTATGTGACCTGCAGCCAATATTCTCAAGTCCACTGGGTGTGTGTCAGCTGGCCTCTGGCTCCCGCCTCTGGGCCATGAGCTTTATCCCTCTGGTCAGGGCTACCCTGCAGACTTTTGAGGAGGGTCAGTGGCCTGCTGTTGGCGCACCACTCCTGGTGGCTGCCCTGGGCTGAGCTGAGTGCAGCCTGGCTTCTGATGGCCCTGTGGCCCTCCTGGGTTGGGCTGACATGCCCCCTTCTGCAGCCTTCCCCACAGCAGTTTGCTCTTGCCTGGCAGCTGCCTCGGCTCAGCTGCCCAGCCAGGTTCTCAGTTACTTCTGGGACCTGTCAGCACGTGAGACCCAAGGGCAGCTCAGCAAAGCTAACCCTGGCATTAGACCTTCCACCTGACCACAAGCACGATGATGCTTGTCCTGCTGTGGCCGCACCAGGTTGGAATGGGACACCTCGTGAGGTGGTGCCTCCCAGAGTCAGACAGAGGATTGTGGAGCGGGTGCAGCTTCCCCCACTGCCCTCACTGTCACCCGTGCTTGTCTAACCTCCCCCTGCACCAGAGGTCATTTATTAAAAGATAAACACATGGTCTGATTGTCCCTGACAGAGGTGCTAACTTCTTCAACATGTGGGGATCCGAGTGAACATGGGTCCTCTGACCTTGGATGCTGATATACTCAAGGGACAGATAAGGAAGTTTGAACATTCTTTTCTTGGTAAATTTCTGTTTTTATATATCAATAATGGCACATTACCTCTGTCAGTCTTTAGACATTCCTCTGTAATGTAGAAGTTAGAATGATTTTGGCTAAGTGACAATATCCAACTAAATGTGGCTTAAACAGTGAAGACATTTAATAATCTTACAAAACAAAAACTCTGAGGGTTAAGGGCTTCCAGAGTTGGTTTGTCAAGTCCACAATGCCATTCAGGGCCCAGACTTTGTGCTCTGCCATCCTCAGCGTGCTGATGTCTCATCTTCAGGTTTATCACCTCAAGGTCGCAGGATGGCTGCAGCTGCTCTGGACATCACTTCAGACAGCCTCATTCAAAGGCAAGAGAAAGGGGACTTTCATAATAAAGAAACATCTCCCCATGTCTCTCTACTTTCTATCATGGTGAAAAATCTTTCCAGAAGCAGTTCCAACAGATTTCTCTGCATTTCATATTATCCATAACCATGTCACATGGATACCCACAGCTGAAAGGAAGACTGGGGAAGAAAATGTCAGGCATTTCCACAGGATCTATTGTGGGACTATCTGTCCCCGTGGAAGAAGGTGAAGATAAAGTGTAATTGGCTAAGTCACAATAGCATCTACCACAGGAAGCAGATCCAGTCTTTCTCCTGGGCAGGTAGATACCTTAAGTGTCCTAGGCCTGTACTCAGAAAGACAAAGAGAAGAGTCCACTAATAATTTTAAAATATGATTCCCTTTATACGGCTACACATACACAGATGAATATATGCCAATATATTCTTTTGCACTTTGTTTTCACTCAAAAATGCCAGCATTATCATGTACTCACTTCCACATGTACTCCAGTCCTTTTCTACTATTGCTAAGGTGTCTAGTCACATGTAGCATGACCATCTTAATTACAGTAACTTTATGTTTTACTATCTGGTAGGGCTGGTCATCTTCACTACTCTTCCTTAATACTTCCTCAGTTATTTTTGCAGGTGTATTTTTGTAATGTTAACCCCATTTAGTGCTGAGCTATACCTTCAAACCTTGTTTATATTCACACACACACACTATATAACACTATATACACATATATTAATATATTATTTTATTAACATAATATGTTTAAATACATTGGGCTTTTTCTTTTAAGGATCATCCATAATACAAGCCAAAACCCCAAATAAATAACCAAAAATCCCCCACCAACTTCTAGAAGAGAGTTCTTGTTTTCATTATGAAATACAAACAATGGAAAAATTAACCAAGGTAAAGCAAGGAACCAAAAAAAAAATGCAGGTAGTAAGAATTTACATATATACTTTTTCAATAAAGTATGGAATCTTTGGTAATTTCAATTTTCTACAGTGCACAGAAATGGATCAAAACTTTTTTTTCTGTTTCTCCACAATAAAATGACAGAGAAATTTGCTTTTACTCAAGTTCACAGAATAAAATTGTATTAACTATCATTTTAAGCATTTCTGAAATTAGTTGATCTTAGGTGAGAGATTTTAGATATTTTCTTATCCTGTAAAAAACTACCAATGATACTTCCCTGGATTTGCAGTGATAATATTCAGAATCAATCATTTTGCTTCCTTCTCTGTATCCATACATTTTGTAATCAAGGAATTCATCTCCCTGATTCTGTATACTATGAATCAGTTCATCATCACGCCTGGTCTGAGGAGAGGTTTTTATTCCTGTCTAGTGACCATGAAAATTTCTAAGCCACCAGGTGGCAGAGTATCCTTGGCTTAGATTAAACAGTATCGCATTTTTCCCCTGATCGCCAAATGTAGTTTATAGCTAACGTGAGTGGCCTACAAACCTTTCATTCATGTATGTCTAAAATATTTTTAAAATCATATACACCCTCCACAAATTTTAAGTTTATGTATAAAAGTATTCAAGAAAAGTTTAAATAAGTAAAGAGAGGTAACTTCTGGCAAACTGTAAATACTGAAATTTAAAAATAAGATTTATGGCATTCCTTTAAATAAATCTAATTGAATACAAAATATTGTAGGGGTTTGATAGCCATCATCATCTATTTAAAAAAATTCCAAAATGAGCTTGTCTTTTCACTCCTTTTTCTCCTTGGCATCTTATTTTTCACTGTATTTCCTTCACAGAATTTTATACTAATAGAAAGTGTTTTATGCTTAAAAGATTTGACCACCCTATTTTTCTTCTCTGCAACAAGAAGAGAACAACATTTATGTGTATAAACAAAATAAATTGTTTTATATTTCCTGTGACCATAAAGTAATGTGTAATGTGTGAAATTCTTATATTTCTAAATTTGTCCAGGATACATTTATTCTTTCATTAATTTGAAAAATTCTGAAAAACATAAAAACACAAAAATGACCCTTAATCATACCACTTAGATATTTTTAGAGAACAGTAAATGGCAACCCCTGTTATCTTCTCTCTCCCTACTTTGTCTAGATTCCTTCTGTTAATTAGTTGATGCTCATTCATTCATATTTCTTCTAAGTTTATAAAGATCTACTTATACCTTTAAAATTTGAAATACAAAATATTGAGGTGCTTCCAAAATTGCCTTTTTAAGAGATTCTCTCTCTCCCAGCATTAAAAGCAGTGTTCCATTGTGGGTATTGTGTGTGTGTACTTGATTACATGCACAGATGTGCAAACACATACACACACATGCATACATAGTAGATAAGGGAAAACGACCACTTTTAAAAAACAATCACCTTTATGATATTGCTAAAATTTAGAGCTAACTCTTTGGGAGTTTTGGAAACTGCAGAATTAACAGGAATACAGTTCTCCATAAGACCACTCTCACTTCTGACACTAATTGCATGTGCAGAGTGGGAGCATTCCCCAAAGTACCCTCAGGTTCGATAATTTGCTAGCAGGACTCAAAAAAACAAACTGAAAGCTCTTAAACTCACAGTTATAGCTTATTTTGGGGAAAAGATACAGATTAAAATCAGCCAAGGGAAGAAGAGCACAGGGCAGAGTCCAGGAAAAGTGCTAAATACAGAGCTCCCATGGTCCTCTCTCCGTGGAGTCTTGTATGCATTATTTTCCTGGTATGTGTGTGTAACACATGGAATATTGCCACTAGGGAAGCCTGCCTGAGCCTTGTGGTTCAGAGTTCTTACTCAAGTTCCATTACACTGGCATGACTGGTTGCCTATGTGGCAATGGTGTGTGTGTGTGTGTGTGTGTGTGTGTGTGTGTGTGTGTACATACATATATGAGAGGGCTGAAAGGAGGCAAGGATCCAGGCCTAGGGGACCGGAAGGATCCAGCCAGAGGGGCTGCCACTTCTCCTCACTGCCCCGCCCAGCGAGGGGCAGCCTGCCCGTGCCCCCTGCACCCCTCATCCCACTTGTGTGCTGATGAGACTGAAGGCTGGAGGGGCTATGGCCAATAAAGGGCAAAGATGACCCAGCAAAAATCATATATATAAATATATATATGTATTTATATATGTGTTTATATATAACATATATTTCATTTATTTTTAAAGGTGTTTTATTTATTTGGCCATGCAGCATGGCGCCCCTTGCAGTGGAAGCATGGAGTCTTAACCACTGGACCACCAGGGAAGGCCCCTATGACATATATTGTAAAATTTATATCTATCTATCTATCTGAGAGAGAATCACAGTATGTTTTATTTGATGTCTGTCTTCTTCCACTCAGCATGTTTTTGAAATTCATCCATCGTTCGGCAGTAATTTGTTGGTGCTGGGTAGTATTCCACTCCCTGTATATGCAACAATTTGTCTATCATTCATCTGTTGAACCTTTGGGTTGTTTCCAGTTTTAGGCTGTTACGGACAAAGCTGCTGGTCTTTGTGTAGACATATGTTTTACTTTCCTTCGGGTAAATACTCAGGAGTAGAATTGTTGGGTTGGATGATAAGCATTGGTTTAATTTATAAGACACGGCCAAACTGTTTTCCCAAATGTAATATTGTAATACTTTATGTTCCCACAACAATGTTTGAGAATCCAATTCCTACAACACTTGATATTGTCAGTCCTTCTAATTTTAGCCATTTAAATGGCTGTATAGGGTAGTTACTCATTGTGGTTTAAATTTGCATTTTCTTCATGACTTAGGATGTTGTGCATCTTCTCATGAGTTTATTGGCCATTCATGTATCTCCTTTTGTGAATCTGGTCAAATCTTTTGCCCATTTTTAATTGGATTGTCTATCTTATTACTGAGTTATAAGTTCTTTATATTTTCTTCTTTTTTTATTGAGGTGTAGTTGATTTACAATATTATGTAAGTTTCAGGTGTACAATATAGTGATTCACAATTTTTAAAGGTTCTACTCCATCTACAGTTATTATAAGATATTGGCTATATTTGCTGGCTGTACAATATTTCCTTGTAGCTTATTTATTTTATTTTATACGTAGTAGTTTGTACCTTTTAATCCCCTACACCTACCTCCCCTGTCCCTTCACTCTCCCCACTGGAAACCACTAGTTTGTTCTCTATATCTGTGAGTCTGTCCCTTTTTTTTGTTGTATTCACTAGTTTGTTTTATTTTTTAGATTCCACAAATAGGTGATATCTTACAGTATTTGTCTTTCTCTGTCTGACTAATTTACTAAGCATAATTCTCTCCAAGTCCATCCAGGTTGTTGCAAATGGCAAAATTCCATTCTTTTTATGGCTGAGTAGTATTCCATTGTGTGTGTGTGTGTATATACATATATATATATGTGTGTGTATATATATATATATATATATATATATATCACATCTTCTTTATCCATTCATCTGTTGGTGAACACAAGTTGCTTCCATATCTTGGCTGTTGTAACACTGGGGTGCATATATCTTTTCGGATTAGTGTTTTCCTTTGCTTTGGGTATATACCCAAGAGTGGAATTGCTGAGTCATACTGTAGTTCTATTTTTCATTTTTAAGGAACCTTCGTACTGTTTCCCACAAGTGGCTGCAGCAATTTACATTCTCACAGTGTACGAGGGTTCCCTTTTCTCCATATCCTCACCAACACTTGTTATTTGTGGGCTTTTTGATGATAGACATTCTGACAAGTGTGAGGTGATAGCTCACTGTGGTTTTGATTTGCATTTCCCTGACGATTAACTTTGTTGAGCGTCTTTTCATATGCCTGTGGTCATCTGTATCTCTTCCTTGCAAAAATGTCTATTCAATTCTTCTGCCCATTTTGTAATCAGGTTATTTGTTTCTTTGATGTTGAGTTTTATGAGCTGTTTATATATTTTGGATATTAACCCCTTATTGGTCATACATTAGCAAATATTTTCTCCCATTCAGTAGGTTGCCTTTTCGTATTGTTAATGGTTTCCTTTGCTGTACAAAAGCCTTTAAGTTTAATTAGGTCCCATTTATTTTTGCTTTTGTTTCCTTTGCCTTAGGAAATCCAAAAAGAAATGTTGCTACAATTTATGTCAAGTGTTCTGCCTATGTTTCCTTCTAGCAGTTTTATGGTTTCCTGTCTTACATTTAGGTCTTTAATTCATTTTGAGTTTGTTTTTGTATATGATGTTAGAAAATGTTCTAATTTCATTCTTTTACATGTAGCTGTCCAGTTTTCTCTTTATATATTTATTTGTTAATGTAAGTCTTTTTTCAAACATATGTTTGTGGCTTGCTTTTTTCATTTCTTAATGATATCTTTTGAAGAGTAGAAGTGTTAATTTTAATGAAACAGAACACACTTTAAAATAGTGCTGTGAACTCCAAGTATTTTAAGGCTATTTTGCTGCCATCCAAAAATTCTACAAATGTTATCCAACTGATGTATTATGAGGACATATCTACTTACAAAGCCTTTTTTTTTTTTGATGAAGTAAGGTGGTATCAATAGTAACATTACACAGTATCTCATATGTTATTATCAGAAAAGTCCTTCTTTGGTGGGAAGGGTGAGTACTTTCTGGGAATTAGGTATTAATTCTATCTTCTATTCTATTCTATTTGTGTGTGTGCATGGGGTGGGGAGAGAGAGAGAAGACATATAAAGACCAATCAGGAAACTTAACAATAATACTACTGGTACATTCTTCTGGTTGCTACATTCCAGGCACTGGGCTAAAATAAATACTCCTTATGGTGACTCTGTGAAGTATTGATAGATATTTTTGTCCTCCTTATTCAGATATTCAGATGAGGAAAATGAGGTTCAGAGAAATTAAATATCTTGACTGAGATCCCACAACTAGTAAGTGGCTGAGCTGGGATTCCAAGGGAGGTTTGTCTAACTCCCAAACTCACACTCGTCATGGATGCTCTGTTCATGTTCTGGACTCACTTGATTTCAGATATATTGAATATAGATTTTGGCAGGGTGTGGAGAAAGCAGGGGCTGGGGGGAGGGGAGGGGAGGGGAGGAGAGAGATTAGGTCCAGGACTTATTTTGGTGGGAGCTGTTCATGCTTCCAGTTCCTAATCCCCTAGATAGCCTAGGTAACTTCACGGAGGGTCCAGGGTAACTAAGCCAAATTAGACCAATATAAATACAAATCCAGAAGCATAACTGCCTTAGATAACCTAACCAGTTAGCAGGCCATTTGGCTTAACACATCGTCTGCCAACATTTCATAAGGTCTTCCTTTTGTTAAAGAATATTCTGTAGTGACTTCCTCAGCCCTTTACTATGTGAGGGCTTGATTTATAATTTTACATGTAATCAACTCTTGTAGTCAACTCTTTTGTTGGTACCGCTTATTTCAGATCTCCTCATTAAAGCCATGTAGTTATTTGGAACCTTATCCTAGTGATTAACACTATTTACACTCAACTCCCTTCTGAAATCTTTAATACACTAATGTTTCCAATTTGGCAAATACGAAGTTTCTATAGTTTACTGGAGCTGTAAGTTTGGGCCATTGGCAGTCTCAGGTTACTTGTCACAAATTCTGTTCAGGCCCTTCCTTCTAATTGATGGCCTGAGTCTCTGTAGTTTGCACAGCAAAGATGAAATGCTTGGTGGGATCATTAAATTTAATCACTTTAATCAGCAATATGATATCCACTATTGTATAGTTCTACTGAATGCTGAGTCACTGGGCTTTCTTTCATGACAGTGAAGTGTTACCTTTGAAAATTCAAATGATGTTGATTGTTCAGACTGAGATGAGTTATGAGATTGTGTATAATCTATGAGAAGTTACGCACTTATTAATAAAAGACAAATTTGCATTTTCCCCCTTCCTTAAGAATCAAAGGCCAAAACAATAGTGTATTGTTGGAATTTATTGATATGGTATTAAAATTCATCTCGGGGCTTCCCTGGTGGCGCAGTGGTTGAGAGTCCGCCTGCCGATGCAGGGTATGCAGGTTCGTGCCCTGGTCCGGGAAGATCCCACATGCCGCGGAGCGGCTGGGCCCGTGAGCCATGGCCGCTGAGCCTGCATGTCTGGAGCCTGTGCTCCGCAACAGGAGAGGCCACAACAGTGAGAGGCCCACATACCGGAAAAAAAAAAAAAAATTCACTGGGGAAGGAAGAACTAAATTAGAAAGTAAGTGATACTAATGGATGCTTAGAAATGGGCTGTTTTCAACTAAGGAAAAAAAAGAACACTTACACATAGCCAAGGCTCTTTTTTATAATTGAAAAACAAATTTAATGACAGTTAAAACACAATTTCTCATCCTTTTCTTTTACCATGAGAGCTGCAACTTTCTGAAATTTTATCCCTTTTAAATTCCTAATATGTTTCTTTATTTTAAACCTGAAAAGCATTAAAACACCTTTTTCCTAAGGAGTTCAGTGTCATTTAGATTTGTTCAAACCATCCCACAATCTGTCATTTGATTATTAGAAGGCAATTGGCATTTGGTATCAAAGTTACACCAGTGTTAAAGTTGGAAGGTTCAGGGAATTCCCTGGTGGTCCAGTGGTAAAGAATCTGCCTTCCAAAGCAGGAGACGCAGGTTCAGTCCTTGGTCGGGGAACTAAGATCCCACATGCTGCAGCGCAACTAAGCCCGCACGCCACAACTACCGAGCCCACGCACCTCAACTACCGATCCCACGTGGCGCAAACTACAGGCCCCACACACCCTGGAGCCCGCACGCCACAACTAGAGAGAGAAAATCTGCAGGCCACAACTAGAGAGAAGCCCACACGCTGCAATGAACAGCCTGCGGTGCTGCAACAAAGATCCCACATGCCATAATGAAGATCCCACAAGCCACAACGAAGACCCGATGCAGCCAAAAAAAAAAAGAAAAAAGTTGGAAGGTTCAAATACAGAGAGATTAAGACGTTGGCCCAGAGTCAATCAAACACTGAGTTGGTTTAGGGTTTTGTTTTTTCTTGACCAACTTATCTATGGCTTAGAAGAATTACTCTAGGGCTTCCCTGGTGGCACAGTGGTTGAGAGTCCGCCTGCCGATGCAGGGGACACGGGTTCATGCCCCGGTCCAGGAAGATCCCACATCCCGTGGAGCGGCTAGGCCCGTGAGACATGGCAGCTGAGCCTGCGCGTCTGGAGCCTGTGCTCCGCAACGGGAGAGCCCACAGCAGTGAGAGGCCCACGTACCGAAAAAAAAAAAAGAATTACTCAAATTTTCTTCTAAGTACCTAACTTACTATCAGACAGGAGTTTAGTCTCCCTATAAAGTTCTTTTGCTTATTTGAATGTTGCCACTTGAAACTAGCCTTAATAATCATATAAAAATTCCAGAGAATGTTTCAGGTATAAAAGAAATTTGAGGAACATAAAAAAAATTTAGATTAAAAAAAATGACAACAGCCGTGTCTTTCTCCCTCTCTGAATCCACCCCTCTCCCCTCAAAAACAAACAACAACAACAAAAAGCCACCAAAACCTCTGCTGGTCTCATTGGAAGAAGGTCTCATTGGAAATAAATATAAATATACTGTTGTGTTTCATAAATAAGAACTAATTCATGGGAAGGAATAGGTATGTATAGCAGGAAAAACCAGAAATGAGTTGCAGATATAAACAAAGGAAGTCAGTTAAAATATATGTACAAAAAAAGAAGAGACATATAAAATAAGAAACTGTTTCTCTGGAATTTTATTTTCAAAGTGTTTTTATAGATTTCCATTCTTATAGTGTTCTGTGAGTTAAGTGGACAGTTAATATTCTTAACTGGTATTTGATAACTAAGATCACAAAAAGATAAAATATACTAACTTTCTGCACAGACTCTGAGCCTGCAGCTGAAGCAGTAAGAGAACCTATGTCCTAAGACTCAGCCTTGTACTTTGCCCTTGTTCTACTCTCTGCCTGTGGCACTCTGCCTAGGGGATGGACAGAGCCATCCCAGCCTATAGGCGTTAGCTAGGCCAACTGAGAAGGGGCCATGACAAAGAATAGCATAGGCGTGACTCCACATCAGGCATAGAAAGAGAACTAATGGGTAAGAAGAGTCAAGTGATATTGATTGGTAGCTCCCCAGGGTTGAATTCAGAACATGTTCTGCCGTCTCCTGGGTGCCGAGATTTGACAGAAAGGGCAAAGGACAACTTGAACAATGTGGGGTGGGTGGGTGAAATCTCCATCCATTGTGGTTCACGTGGGAATGGAGTGCTCAGAATGAGGGAGATCTTGACAAGGCTCCCTGCTGGTAGCAGCCCCTTGTTTCTTATCAGATACCTGATATTAAGCACCTCTTTTTCTTCACTGCTGGGGTTGGGAAGAGTGTGAAGAGAGCACACAGGTACTAAAGAGGAGAGATTTTGTATAAGAGGTTTTTTGTACTTAATGGGGGAAAAAAATAGGAGAATAGAAAGAGAAGATTCAAAACGAAAGGACAAGACCTGAAAGTCAGAAAAACATTTCAGAAAACAGGCTAAATGAAAAAGGAATGAAGTGGTCCTGGTCACTAGAAAACACAAAATTTGGGGTGGTGGTGATTTGCAATGGAAAGGAAAAAAGACACAGCTCAAGAGGCTGAAATGTAAGGAGAAATTAGACACAACCAATATATACATTAGAAAGGGGTTGGTTTTGTAAATTATGGTACATCCACACAAGGAATACTATATAGGCTTTTAAAGAGAATTAAGTATACAAATATTAACACAGGTATCTGGAGACTGATTTAGTGGAAAAATAAAATGACAGAATAATTTGTCAAGTATAATTTGATTTTAAAATAATAATATATGTTAGTATATATATATGATAAAAAGTCTGGAGGATGAAGCATCAAGCAACCAAAGGTATCAATAGTTATTTCTGGGTGAGGAAGGGGACCTTTATTGTGGAAGGGTGTTACGTTTTACATTACACATTTTTGTGCTTTTCCAGACAGTTTTTATAAAATTCATATAATTTCCATTGTATAGTAGGAAAAGAATCAATAACAAGTATAGAAATAAGTTACATTGCAAAGAAGAAACAGTACATGTAAAGTTGAAGAGATATATTGCAGTAAAACTTAACATTGAAGTAATTTATACAGAGGTGTGTCTATATCTATACTTACATCTGTATTTTTATCCATGAAATGGTGATCCCAAAGTAAAAGTTTTAACTGCATTTAAAATTTTTTGTTAGTTTAAAATGACATGTGTTAGACTTTTAATAGATGATGATGATTATAAATGTGTTCTGTATTATACTGTATTCACTCTAAAATAGAATATTAGACATAATCCATAATTTACCTACTGATGTACTTAATACTTTGTCAATGATTGAATTTTTTTTTTTTTTTTTTTTTTGCGGTACGTGGGCCTCTCACTGTTGTGGCCTCTCCTGTTGCGGAGCACAGGCTCCGGACGCGCAGGCTCAGCAGCCATGGCTCACGGGCCCAGCCACTCCGTGGCATGTGGGATCCTCCCGGACCAGGGCACGAACCCGTGTCCCCTGCATCGGCAGGCGGACTCTCAACCACTGGGCCACCAGGGAAGCCCAATGATTGAATATTTTCTTCTGATTAACTTGGATTATTCCCTTCAACTCTTCTGCTATATTTTATTCTTCCTATATTTTATAGGTTACATATAAGAAAGAGAGTAATGATGATAATTCCACCTGGGAGTTAGGATATTCTTTCACTTACTTAAGAAAACCTCCAGTGTGAAATCAGACCAAGAACCTATCCAGTGCATTGTCAATCTCAGGCACAGTCATATAGAAAGAGAAAGAGAGAGAGAGAGAGAGAGAGAGAGAGAGAGATGATGGGAGAGCAAGTAGGAGAGAGAGGAAAAAGTGTAAATCCTTTTTCCTTTGTTGTGTTCAAAATGACCCAGAAGCTGTGTTCCAATTTGTTTGCATATTGCAGTCAGGTCCGATAGAGTTCTATTTAATAGGATTTCATCTATAATCCACTCACATAGGGCTGGGGCTCAGCCCCAAATTAACACAAGCATAAAATGAATTTTTCTAAAATGAAAAAACTTACACTGGGATTTAAAGTATGATTTTGGAAAGTTTTGAGGGCTTGGACTATCCATTTCAGGTGGAAAAGTAAAACTTCAGAGACATTTCTCCCCACAGTGTGGTAAAAATTTAAAGCCCAGGTAGAGAAGGCTTAACGAGCCAGGATGAGGAAGTCAGTACAGGTGGGGATTGTTAACATTCGGAACAGTGGGAAGAGGACACAGGAAACAGTCCCCTTTGGGCCATCTGGACCAAGCTGAGGTACCAGGGAAACCCAAACGGGGAGACATCTTTGGAGAAGAGATGCTAGTTGGAAACAATCCAAGCTGTCTTGTCTTGTGAGAACAGCTCTAAAATGGACACTACTAGGCCAATTTTACTTCTGAGATAAATGCTGCTTCTTTTTTTTTACGTGCTGCTCCAGGGCCATCTCTGTCCCGTAAAGGTCCCAGGGCCCTGCATTCCACTCTTCCTCCCTCAGGGTCAGCACGACAACTTCCCACCAGGCCCCATAACTTTCCCAGTAGGCCCCGCACCTTACCGGCATTCCTCGCGTCTTCCCGGCGTGCTGCGCTGCAGCAGACTCTCTCTCGGGGGTCTAAGGGCGTCTCTCCACAGCAGTCTTGGGGCAGGTCCGGCTGACTGGAGTTTTCCTGCTGCTGCTACTTCAGGAAAAGGGCTTGTGTGTGGTAACAAGACTTCTTCAAGGTAAGATTTCCACCCAGGCACTTAATACTTGGAAAATCTCCCTGACCTCCTCCCACAGGATTTCCTGTGACGGTCCCAGTCCCGAAAAGCCGAGGCCCCAAGGCTTACCCACCCGGGAACAAGCCCTATTTTCCAAATTAAATCATCTTCAGGTTATACAGTCTAGGGAGAACACCTGCTCAGGATCAAACAGCTCCTCATTCTTTTGCACAGATCCTCAGCTGTATCCTGTCTGGGCTATTATTCATTGTCTAATTGCTTTGTTTCCCAGTAACTCAAATTAAATCATATTCTTCAGGAACCAGGTTTTACTTTGTCTGGAGGAACAGGGAATACAAAGGGAGTGTGAGGAAACTAGCCACGCACTTTCAGTTATAGTGTTGAAGTGGATGCAGACTTTACCCAATGGTATTGTTAAGATTATGAATGTCGGACGTCAAGACACGGCTTTAGGAATTATAGAGTAGTTTTACATGTTTATTAACCAGTTCGACCCTAGAAATAATCCTGTAGGTGGGCAGGTTAAGTGTGATTATCTTGCTCATTTCACAGATGAAGAAGCGATCTGTCAGATTGAGACGTGCTAAAGTTGCACATCTAGTAAGTTGCAGAACCGAGGACTTCCCACTTTATTACCCATGCTGAAATTCCTTAAAAGAAAAGAAGCCATTATTCAAAGTGCTTCACTGGTGTTCATTTTGGTTAACGTCAGTAAAAGACTACCCTACAATATCAAATATCTTTTTCTTTTTGAGGGTAGTCTGATTTAAATAAAAAAAAAAAGCCAACAGCAACCCCCCCCCCCAGATACCTATACATCTCTTATCTCCATCTGTCTACCTATCTGTCTGCCTATCTATCTACCTATCTGTCTATGTGATATGGCTCAAAAAGCACCTGGAAGGTCCTCTGGGGATTTGGAATGGCCCTGATCACTTGTGGTTGATGATACAAGCATCACAGTAGTGATTCACACATCTTAGGCTCAGTTCCGCCTGGTCCCCCAAACCCTTCAAGCTCAATCCCATGGATCTCCTAGGGTAGTTCAGCTTGACTTTGGAATACAGGATGGAGAAAAGACAATACATATTACTCAGGACAGGTGGCGGGTATGTCATGTGCCAGGAGATCTGGCATACTTGGTCTGGATTAATGGGTTTTCTGTCACCCTGGGTTTGATCAGTGTTTTTTGATATTGTGCTTTTAACATCTAATAAAGTTAGCAAAATATATTCCTGGAACATTACCTTAGATTATTTCTCCATTTTGAAGTAAAGGCTTAAGAGAATTTATTTTATAATAGTACACAGATGTTTTCTGAGAGAACATGGTATTAAGGATTTTGACAATAATGAAGGGAACAGGGATGATGAAGAACACTTTTTTTTCTGCACTGTATATCCTTGTCTATATTTTAAAGATAAAGTGGTCTAATTGGAAAAAAGCTTGATGTAAGAAGTTAAAGTTGTAAAAACAAACACCAAATACTGCTTTAAAGAAAAGAGTATCATTCTTAAGTACTTTTTGAATACTGAATGTGATTTAATCACACTAAAATAATTTAAGTGTCCAGTTAAAGTTAGATTAATCAGGAAAATATATGGTTCCATCCCCAGGTATTTGGTTGAAGAATAAATGCTAAAATACAATGAAACAAACCTAAATTTATAATAGCAGACATAATTTTATCTCTACTCCAAAATATATTTAGCTAATATAGATTCTACTCTTTTTTGTTTCTGAAGAAGGTCTTTTAGTAACAATTATAGTCCTTACTGAAGAGCTCAAAAGTAATTGGTATATAAATACTTCAATTTTAAGCTTTCCTATTGTAGTTACCTGTTGGAGTAAATAAAAGATCTTCATGAAGTGTGAAGCCTCACACCACATTTCTATTTAAGTCCTTTAGTTTCCTTGGAAATGCCACCCACTTAAAGCAAAGTTTGATTGCTAAATCAACATTAAGATAGAATCCAAATGCGGTTTGTTTCCTTGCTGAATCTCTACTTTTTAAAAAAATTAACGTCTTTCTAAAATTAATTAATTAATTAATTTACGGCTGTGTTGGGTCTTTGTTGCTGCGCACAGGCTTTCTCTAGCTGTGGTGAGCAGGGGCTAGTCTTTGTTGCGGTGTGTGGGCTTCTCATTGTGGTGGCTTCTCTTGTTGCAGAGCACAGGCTCTAGGCACACAGGCTTCAATAGTTGTGGTGCACGGGTAAGTTGTTCCGAGGCATGTGGGATCTTCCCGGACCAGGGCTCGAACCCGTGTCCCCTGCGTTGGCAGGTGGATTCTTAACCACTGTGCCTCCAGGGAAGTTCTGAATCTCTACTTTATATTACTTCTTGCGTTCTATACACAGACAACTGTAGTCCCCCGTTATCCACAGTTTCATTTTCCATGGTTTCAGTTACCAGAAGTCAACCTCAGTCTGAACATATTAAATGGAAAATTTCAGAAATAAACAATTAATAAATTTTAAGTTGCTCAGCGTTCTGAGTGGTGTGATGGCATCTCTTGCCATCCTTCTCTGTCCTGCCCAGACGTGAATCATCCCTTTGTCCAGTGTAATCCATTTTTTAGTCACTTAGTAGCTGTCTTGGTTATCAGATCAACTGTCAAGGTATCACAGTGCTTGTGTTATTAAGTAACCCTTATTTTACTTAATAATGACCCAAAGCACAAAAAGTAGTGATGCTGGCAATTCTGTTATGCCTAAGAGAAGCCGTAAAGAGCTTCCTTTAAATGAAAAGGTGAAAATTTTCGACTTAATAAGGAAAGAAAAGACATTGTATGCTGAGGTTGCTAAGATCTACGGTAAGAATGAATCTTGTATCCATGAAATTGTGAAGAAGGAAAAAGAAATTTGTGCTAGTTTTGCAGGCGCACCTCAGACTGCAAAAGTTACAGCCACAGAGCACAATTAGTGCTTAGTTAAGATGGAAAAGGTATTAAATTTGTACAATAAGGTATTTTCAGAGAGATCACATTCACATAGCTTTTATTACAGAATATTGTTATAATTGTTCTATTTTATTATTATTGTTAATCTCTCATTCTGCCTAATTTATAAATTATACTTTATCATAGGTATGTATGATAGGAAAAAACATAGCATATATAGGGTTCTGTGGTTTCAGGCATCCACTGGGGGTCTTGGAACATATCCCCCTTGGATAAGGGGAAACTACTGTGCTTTGATATTTTAAAACCGCTAACTAACAGAAAAGGGGGATTTCTATAATGGGTTTTCTGCTCATTTTATAAGTATGAAAGCTACTTTGATAGTGTTTTTTGTTATAAACATAAAAATGTATGGAGCTAAAAACAACAACAACCCAAGACATCGTCTGTTACAGAATTTAAAATGTCAAGCCTGACAGTAACTTATTTTTTGTCCTCAGCAAGAAATATCAGAGGCTAGTTTCCACCCTGAGGACAGAATAAAGTTATTGTGTGACAGATGATTTATTATTATTATTTTTTTACAGATGATTTTTTTAAACACACTGGATCGTGCTAAAATACTATGTTTGGAGCATATGCCTTAAGACTATCTTCTAAGTAAGGGATATCTTTGGGTACTGAACAATGTAAGCTGTCTTGGATAAAGTCCAAGATGACCGTCCTTTTTTCAAAATCCACTTGTAGAGTATATTGTTAAAGGTTAGTTTCAGATGTATTGCTATTGTCATAATCTGTCATTAAGTTTCTCTTAAATGTTAATGTATGGAGAGACCTTTTTCTGCTAGAGGAAGTGTACAATATAGGAAAGACAATTGTAGGGAGAGAAATGACAGCCCTGATCAAGTAGTAAGAATAACAACATGGTAAGCTTTAGGGCTCCAGAGTCAGTGAGCAGGGCTCAAGTTCAAGGTCTACCAGATACTAGCTATTTAAAATTTCACTGTACAATGGAGATGATAACAGTACATACCTTATAGTGTTGTTGTATGGATTAAATAAATTAATACATGTAATGTGTTTGACATGTAATGTGTATTGACTGTAGTAAACAGTCAATAAATATTGGCTATTATTACAGTCTGAGAATTCAAGTTACTTATTTAAATTGTTGCCTGTAGAGACAGAATGAGATATGAGCTAAAAATAGGGGCTGGATGGTTCTGTTTGAAGGTTTCTTCTAAAGTCTAAATCCATGTGGCCATACACCCATTTTCCTTATCACACTACCCGTGATGTAACGCCCTCACGTGTCTAACCTATATACCCTCTCAGTGTTCTCCTATCCTAATGTTCATCTGGGCTTCTTGTTCCCACTTCCAAACTCTCACTCCTCCCTTCCTTCTAAAATCCTCCCACTGTGCCTGTCAGAACACCCAGTGCACGAGGAATAAACTTTGCTACATCCTCAACCTCTTGTAAGTGTTACAGTCTAGTTTAACCCGAAAGCTGGTCCCCGGAAGCCTTCCAGTAGCAAGCTGCTTATTGCCCTCACCCCTCAGTGCCAATTCCAGACCTCTTCAGGCACCTCACATCTCACTGACACTACCAGGACAATGTTGGGGACAATAATAGTACTTAATTGATAGTTGTAGGGATTATATGGGGACAGTGCATGCAAAATGTTTAGCACAGTGCCAAGAACATATTAAATTCTAAGTAAATATTAGTTTTTATTCTTATGTCTGTTTGCCTCTCCCAACAGAGTGTCATCATCCAAAATAACTACAACTATGAAATCATACTTTCAGCCTATTCCTGGCTAATATCTTCTATCTGTTCTAGGCCTTTGACCCCTCTGCTTTTCCCCAACTCTGTCACTATGCACCTGTTCCCACTTCCCTCTCTAAGCTGGAACACCACTTAGATTTTATTCTCCCACATGTTATTCATTTTCTTGTCAATATTACAGACTCTCTTGCTTTGTTGTCTTTCACTGACATCTATCTGGCAGATGCCCAGACCTAGATGAGCCCAACTGTCCATCTTGTCGTCACCTGTGTTCAGGTTGCTGGGGAAAATCACACTACTGAGGGGTAGATTTATATCACTGTAAATTCAGTGTCACCAACCTCACCTGTGCTCTCAACATTTTCTGTCCCTCCCTACTGTGTTCTCTTAGTCAGCTCTATATCCCATTCTCCACTGTGCTTATTTCAGACCTTTTTCAGTTTCTTCAAAACACATACCCTCTCACTTACCTTCTTTCCCTGCCTCACTCTCAGTAAATAAACTTGCATCTTCACAGTAAAAAGGGAAGCTGATATTTAAAAGATTACAGACCTATTGTTTCTTCATTTCCTCTGTCTCCCTGTGTTCCTGATCTTTCTTTCACCAATCCATCAATAATTCCCTTTCTTCTCTGTTTTTAACTTCTGCCTTGATACTGCCCCTGTCAACATTCAACAGTTTAACAGTGCTTGTACTACTCATCTAAAGGAAAAAGAAAAAAAAGACTCCCTTTTTGACTCCACCTCTCCTTTCTCTTTGTCTTCTCTTTCCCTTCTTATCTAAACTTCTTGAAAGAGATCTTCATTCTCTGTTTCTATTCCCTCAAGTTCCACTCACCCCTTAATCCACTACAATACGGTTTTGAACCCCATCACTCTACTAGAACTGCTCTCACCAGAGTCATTGACCCCATATGTCCCAATTCAATAAAAATTCATAGTTTGCTTAACCTTTTGACTGCGTTTGAAACGACTGACCACTGCCTTCTTCTGGAAGCCCTCTGTGTTTTTGGTTTCCATTTACCATTTCTCTTTGCTTCCTTTCTGTCATTCATCCTACTACTTCTTAGATTCTCTTGCTAGCACCTCGTTCTCTGTTCATTCCTTAAATAAGGGTTTCTTATTTATTGTCTGTCTTCCTTGCTACAGAGTAAGAAGATGTCTTATCTCTGTATTCCAAGCATTTAATATGTGTCTAACATATAGTAGGTGGTCCCCAAATATTTGTTGAATAGCTAGAAGAATGAATAAATATGGTTTTATTATTTAGAAGTCTGGTTAAATTTGTGAATATAAGATATCCATACTTAGAAGTGTAAAATGTATTCCAAATCAAACGTATCTGACTTTAATTTTTTTCACTGTTATGGGTCATCCAGATACCTTTTGTTAGACTGAGTAATAGAATGGTAGCTTTAAAAAGTTCCTCTTTTTAGAAGTACATATACCCTTACAGGAGACATGAGCTATTCATTTGTTCATTTATTAAATATTTATTGAGCACCTTCCAGTCATTGTTATAGGTTCTAGGGATACAGTGGTGAGCAAGACAAATAAGGTGCCTCTTTTCATGTAGCTTACGTGAGAGGTGGAAACAAAAGACAGTCAGTAACCAGGTAGTCAGTAAACCAATAAGATAATTTCAGGCAGTGATAAAGAAAGTAATAATAAAAACAGTGTGATATGGCAGTGACTAGGATACAGAGGTGGGATTGAAGTTAAGTGTTAGGGAAAGCCTCATTTTATATATCAATAAAATGAAGGTAGTTTAACTGTTAAGAAAGTACATTTCCCATTAAAGAGAGTATGTGCATATTATATATATGTATATTCGCTTGTTCAGTTTTAAAAGTAACCTTTCTTTTTATAGATACAGAAACCGAGGTTCAGGGAATTAAGTAATATGAAGCCACATATAGCTGCTAAATAGCAGACCTGGGATTCAGCTGCTGGCCCAATTAATCTGAAACCCATGCTGTCTTCATCACATCATACTACCACCCAAAAACAAGGCCTCTTGAGGAAAAGGGCTCCTTGTGTCACTGTTAGGTTTAAGCAATCTATTCTAATATTTTTTTGAGGATTTTAAAAAACCCATACTCTATATCAATAATAAAAATGCACAATACATAATGTTCATATGATACTTGCTGTTTTTTCAAGGCACTTTTATTTTCATTATCTCATTATCCTGTGACCACTACTAATTAAGATAAAGAGAACTTGTAGACCATTTGAGAGTTGAGAAAACTGAAATATGAAAGTTAAGTGATTTTGCCATGATTACACAGCTCTGTAATGGTGGATATAGACTAGATTCAGTTCTCTTGACTTTTAGTCTGGTATTTTTTCCAGTATGTCTATGAAAAACTTATTTTCTTTTTTAAGTACTGAATTTAAGAGTTTAAGTACTGAGTTTAAGTCCAGATAAAACCTGAGAATTAATTTTAATTTCTCAGGCAAAGTGCCAAACGTTTATTCATTAGTACTGGTAACTTCACTGTTACGAAATGAAAAAGAAAAGAGAATAACAGAGACTAAGATAAGAAGTGTTATATGTCTCATTAAATACTTGATTCTATCCATTTTTTCTAATTTTATGAGAGTGAAAAAAGGACACCCAATTGCAAAGTCCCTGAGATGCTGTTCAAATTCACGTACTTGTGAAATACAAATATGTGATAACTTAATTCTTTGCAGCCTATTAGAAGGTCATTTTTGCTTGTTGCATTATTCTTGATGACACATATGTTTTGTTTTATAATTATTGAGGAATTAATAAGGAAAATGGAAAAAAAACTTTTTCATGTTTTTGCCGAAAGAAAATATATTCTTCTCTTTTCCAAAAGTCAGCTGGGTCTTATCAGCTTTGCAAAATGATGAATGAATGCCTTGTTCATTATTATTGCTTAGGTCATTCTTATTTATGCTAGTAATTCAAGGATTATGTTTTGATTGTTCTTGAGAGATGAAAACACTTTCTTGCTGATGAATAAACACTGCCACTTTAAAAATATTTGTATGCAGAATGTCTTTAAAGCCATTATGAAATGCTTTGCAAAAGCATTAGGAAGCTGTTTTTCAAAAGGCACTTTTTTTCCCTACCTTTTCTTTCATGCTAAGCAGTCCAGTTGAAAGGCCTTTCAGAGTTGTTTAAGCAATACCAGTGTTTTAGTGTAATGAATAACTTTTTATAGAAGACAATCACACACAGTTCAGCATGCCGGTATTTCTATTTCTGTGCACCACCAATGCAGGGATTCTGTGGTAGACTCTCATTCTTTGAGAAAGCTGAAGCGATCAAAACCCTGATTAACCTCTGATATTCACGTGGTGCTCTTGATCTTGAGGACCACAGCAGTCACAAAGCGTTAATGGCAACCATATGCTTAGGGTATTGTGGTTATGGGTCACCCAAATGTGAACTTGGGGGTGACTGATGCTAACTGCTATTTGTTTCACGTTTGGTGTGGAGATTACTGATGAAGAGTGTGAGTTGCTACTTGACAGAATCCCCCTTGATGAAGATGGAAGTGTCAGATACCTCCAATTCATGGCCATGTTTGATTCGCGGTACTCTTCTTTCACATTTTCTCATTCCTTAGTAGTTTTCTATTCTTGATGTTTTTATTTTCATTTTTATTATTTTTCTTTTTTATAAATTTATTTACTTATTTATTTATTTTTTGGCTGCTTTGGGTCTTCCTTGCTGCACGCGGGCTTTCTCTAGTTACAGCAAGCAGGGGCTACTCTTCGTTGCAGTGTGTGGGCTTCTCATTGCAATGGCTTCTCTTTGTTGCAGAGCACAGGCTCTAGGCACTCAGGCTTCAGTAGTTGTGGCTTGCGGGCTCTAGAGCACAGGCTCAGTAGTTGTGGCGCACGGGCTTAGTTCCTCCGCGGCATGTGGGATCTTCCCGGACCACGGCTTGAACCCGTGTCCCCTGCATTGGCAGGCGGATTCTTAACCACTGCGCCATGAGGGAAGTCCCTATTCTTGATGTTTTTAATTCAGAGAATAGACCCCCAAAAGAATTAAGCTTATTTAAAAATTCTCTTTAGGGATTTGTATCTCATTTATTAATATTTTACAAGTGACAAAGATTTTCAAAATAGCAATGTTAACAAGAAAGTAGATCTTTTAACATCGATTCATGGCAATTCATTTAAAATTATTTAATACCTCAACATCTGAAAAACTGACATGAGAAGGGATAGTGTAACTGAGGTCACAAAGGGAGAGGAATGTAAACTGCAGAGCTGGGAAGAGAATTGTAAGTGGCAAAAGTCAAGTCCTGGAGATGCCCCCTCACTTACCTCCCAGGTGCGGCCCATTTACAAGACTTCTTACTACTTCCTTCCAGTGGGGTCCAGGTTGGACAGTAGAGTACATGGCTGTTGCCAATGATTGTGTTAAAAGCAGAGCAAGAATGCTTCCTAAAATATTCCCAGTCTAAATTCTCTATCATGGAACCCAAGTTTTTACTGTTTTCTAAAATCTTTTATTTCACAGAGTAGTTCAAAGCTTAAGTATTAAAAATTCTGATTAGTATTGACCATTATTCCTCAAATACTGTAAGGGATATTGCAATCCCAGACATCTGCTGTCTTTTGTCTGAGACACTGAAAGGTGGTCTCCTTCTTCCTAAAGGCAAGTCTTTTCTCCAAGGCAGTTTCAGGAAATAACTGTCTTCATCCCATACATCTCCTACACCATCTTCCAAATCACATAACTGTACTCCTTAACCATGAAACCCACCCATCATTTCCTGTTAGCTTTTTGATAGCAGAGTAGACCTGATTTGATTTGAAGGGTATGACAAGACACATCTCTCCAAAATTATTTTCCATCATCCCTATCATAGGGTCTGAAGTTCTCACCTTAAGAGACCCAGTTCTTGGAGTCAGAAGGTACTGATCTGCAGAAGAAGCTGTTAAGATACTAATATCTCTGAGAGGGGTGATACTTTAATTTGTCAGTCTTTAATGTTTACTTTAGCATTTCCTAAAGTGTATCAGAGGAACACTGGTTTCATAGGATGGTCAAAGCTCTGACCCTTAAAAAGGTTCCCGTGGCCAAATAAGTTTGAGAAACTTATTAAATGAAGTTTCTAAAAATGAATTCGTTTCCTGAAAGAAAACGAAGGCTTCACATAACCTTTAATATTGCTAGAGTGTGTTGTGAATCTCCAAGGGAGAAGAAACAGATCCTAAGACAAGTAGTGTTTGTCAGCGATGATCCCAGGAAATACTAGTAAGTTATCGGGGAAGTAAGGTGACAGGGAAGAGAAGAAAGCCAATGTAGGATTCATTAATGAGCAGGTTATTGGTGTGGGCATCTGGGGCTCTCTCTTGCCAGTGACCTCTGGAAACTGTATAGAACCGCCTCAGACCTGTGCCAGCTGGGGACAAGAAAGCTGGAGTAGATCTCCATCAACTCCCACCTGCCGTTGGTTGAGGGCTACTCTCGGCAGCATAAATACCTGGCTCTGCACAGAGTCTGGCAGAACGTGCTCCCAGTCAGAGAGTGTCCTGAGGCCGAGTCCGTAGGTGCTTGCAGTAGAAAGCCCTCAGTGTAAAAGGGTACTGGGGGTGTTGAGGAGATATGGGTAGGCCTTATCTAAAGGTGTGGCATCTGCTACAGTGGGATTTACTACACAACATTTCCCAAACTTACTTGACCTTCTTTCATGGAGCATCTTAGAGGCTAGTTTTCCACAGAACATAATTTGGGAAAGCTACCGTAGTTAGATTAAGTTAATCCGTTAAGTAGTCTTTACCTTAGAAAGTCAAGAGCAGGTGTCTGAGAAAATGAAGTGAAGGAAGGCAGAGAGTTTTCAAAAATATGGAGCCTTGGGCTTCCCTGGTGGCGCAGTGGTTGAGAGTCCGCCTGCCGATGCAGGGGACGCGGGTTCGTGCCCCGGTCCGGGAAGATCCCACATGCCGCAGAGCGGCTGGGCCCGTGAGCCATGGCCACTGAGCCTGTGCGTCCGGAGCCTGTGCTCCGCAGCGGGAGAGGCCACAACAGTGAGAAGCCCGCGTACCGCAAAAAAAAAAAATATATGGAGCCTTATAGAGATGCTCAAGCAGGGTGCTTTGGGGGCGTTTCCTGAACACTCAGAGGCAGCAGTGTAAGGGCACTTAGGCTGAAGTGTCAATGCCACAGGAATGGAGTGAGGTGGCGAAGGAGTGGAGTAGAGGGGTGATAATGGTACAGCTGATGTCAGCCTGGCCTTTTCAGTTTGGGGTGGATAAGTTTTAATGACAGGAGACAGCTCTCTTAATTCTTTATATTCTTGCTTAAAGATACCAAATAACAGACTGTAGCTTCATTATTGATATTAACAAATACTTCTACCAATCTGATATTTGGCATTCCTTATCTCATTATTATTGCCATCTTGCATGTGAGAAAACAGATGCATAGAAGGATTAAGTGATTTTCCCAGATGACATACAACAGTGAGTAGACACTGCCAGTTGAACCCAGGTCCATCTGACTTGAAAGTCCACAGGCTTTCTACTATTCCACAGTGTAACGCTGAATTACACAATAACAACGAGAGTAGTTCCATTTAACTCGTGTTTATAATTTGCCCCACGTTGTGCAAAGAGCTATATATGCATTATTTCATTTAATGGTAGAGACCGTTCTTCTAAATTCTGCTTAAATTCACTGATTGATTGCCAACTGTCCACCTCATCTGCCAGACAGGATGATCATATTTATTTCTTGGTGTTGTCGGATAAGGGCCCCTGAACTGGGTTTCAGGAGTGACGGGAGTTATAGTTTGAACTTGCATTTAATAGCTCTGTGGCGTTGGTCGAGTCTTCAACGTTTCCTTGCTCTGGTTTCCTCATCTGTAAAATGAAAAGTTTAGGCCAAAATATCTCCGAAGTCCTTTCTAGGTTTAAAGTTCTGCTTGAAGCAGTTTATTTATTTATTTTCTTCCTTACCATATTTATTCAAAAATACCTTACATTTATATATAAAATATATACTCACATATATTTTAATTTTTAAAAAGATTTTATAGATAATCTTCATCTGTTCCCATGGAGTGGTCTGGGGAACCTGTCTCAAACCTCTCTTCCTCTTACAAAAAACACCTCCAAAACTACATTCAAATTTGGAAGAAAACAAGGATTGAAGCAGTTTATATTCTTATGAATATTAATGGAGATTTGAAGGGGTCATTTAATATACTTAAATGATGCTCTAGTAGAAACATTTTTTCCTGGTAAATACAGAGAATTAACAAAACATAACATTGAAATAAAAGTATTTTAGAATCACCAGATTAAAATCAATACAGTAAACATGTACTGAGTATTTTCTGTGTTTTCAGTCAGTCAAGCACTCCTGAATCGGGAAAACAAATATTTCTTTTAAAGAAATTATTTCTTTGCTAATTTTGTCACAAAACCTGCATAATTAAAATTTTTTTTTAATGTATACATATGTGGAGGAAAGGAATGGAGCTGTCAATAATTTAGGAGAACAAAGAACTGTAGAAAACTATATAGAACAGTTAACAGTGCCAAGAGTATTAAAAATATAAAAATCCATATCACTTTAGATTATTCTTTTTAACTTATTTGTATGCCCCACCTTTTAGTGCCCTAGTTTTTAAGGATATACAGAAATACTCAAACTTCGTAAAGAACCCGATTAAAATTAATATGTTTTGATCAAAATAGACTGGAAAAAAATGTGGCCCAAAAATTACCAAGTCCATTAAAAACAAAAGCTAGACTTTGTGATGTGCTCACACCAGTATAATTTCCAAGGAACCAATGGAATTGTTTCTCTGGGTTTGTGACTTAGCTCATTCATTTTACAGGCAGCTGTCCCACTAAGATACCATCTCCAAGGGCAGGATTCTCCTTCAAAAGTGTATATATGGAGCTAGGGACCAGCTTAAGATCCCTTTGGAACATGGGACTGTCCAGACTTTATAAAAGCCTCCATTGATTCTGGGAGACTTTGCAGTTGCCATGTTGTCAGTCATCCAAACCTTGGCGGTTTGTAAGACAAAGTGCTTCCTTTTGGGTGAAGAACCCCGTTTCCTGGGGCTGCCATAGCAAAGTACCACAAACTGCATGGCTTTAAGTAATAGAAATTTATTCTCTCATCATTCTGAAGGCTAGATTTCTGAAATCAAGGTGACAGCAAGGCTCTACTCTCTCTGAGACTCTAGGTAGAATCCTACCTTGCCTCTTCATAGCTTCTGGTGGTGACTGGCAATCCTTGACATTCCTTGTCTTGACACTGCATCACTCCAGTCTCTGCCTCTGTTGTCACATGGTGTTCTCCCTGCATGTCTCTGTCTCTAATTTTTCCTCTTATAAACCAGTCATATGGGATTAAGAGCCAACCCTATTCCAGTATGACCTCACCTTAACTAATTATATCTCCAACTACCATATTTCCAAATAAAGCCCCATTCTGAGGTACTAGGGGTAAGGACTTCAACATATCTTTTTGGCGATAATTCAACACATGACAAATCCTGTTACAGACCTAATGTGTTGGATGTCTTACAAATTTATTTGGGGGAAGGCACAAATAAGAGTTAGTTCCCACGTGTTCTGTGAGATAGCTACAACTATAGCTAACATTTAATGCCTGCTACTTGTCAGGCACTAAATATTAACTCATTTCATTCTTAAAACAGCCCTATTAAATATTTTATGTATAAGAAGCCTGGGGCATAGGAAGTCAGTTACCCCTTGTCACCCAATTAGCAGTGATGGAGCCAGTGTGCAAACCCAGCCTGGCTGATTCCTAATACTACCCTGCCTCTGTGGACAGTAAGTAGGAGCAATTTGCACTGACCAGTAAGGCTTCATGTGGCTATTGAGTACATGAAATACAAGAGTCAGAGATTGCAAAAAAATAATGTTTTCTGGCCACTTATTGTTATGATTTTTTAGACCCAAATTGATATTTTTTATAAGTGTAAGATACCAGGTTTCTAAGATGTATCATTAAAAAAAGACTGTTAAAATATCTCATTAATGATTTTTATGTTTGATTACATGTTGAAATGATAATTATTTGGATACATTGGGTTACATAAAATAAATTATTAGAATTAATTTAACCTTTTTAAAAGCTTTTTAAAATGTACTGTTAGAAATGTTTAAATTACTTATGGGGCTTGCAATGTATTCCTATTGGGCAGTGCTAAATTAGACAGCAAACCTTTCTAATTAGAGTAGGCAGCATAATGGGAAGAAGGAGTTATTTCAGTCATTGTCTGACTTCAAATAAACCAGTTCTTAAAGTCCCTGTGCCTTAGTTTCTCTATCTGTAAAATGTGATAGAAAAAAATTTTTCCTCACAAATTTAATTAACAAATTGAGCAAAAGTAATTATGAATCATTTTGCACACTGTTTACAGAAAATTAGACAATTATCTAGGAAGGTAGGAATGATATAAATAAGTAGCTAATCTAGCTTAAATACGAATTTGAAGCATTTACTTATTATTTTCTTTTAGCAAATTGATGTGCAGCTTTGAACTCCAGATACACAAAATATTTTTGTGGTGTGGAGGGTCACTGTCATTTCTGGCTTTACAATTTTGGTAAAATCATTATTTTAATAATGATCATTTACTTTAGTATAGGTCTATGAGGTGGCAAGGGCAGGTATTGTTATCTCCATTTTACAGATTTAATAAGAGATTTAGGTTAAGGTGCAGGGCTCTCACTCTTAGCTCTGAGGCTAGTACTTTTCTCGCTATACTTTCCAGATAATGAAAATTATACTTAAATTTTAGGTGTGGTAGTGTTCAGCTATGATTCCCATCAGGAATGGAAGAGGGAAATAGGTAGATCAGATGAGATTAAAGCTTCTATGCTTTTATTTGACATGATGTATTAATTTGTTTAGCCGATTTTGACGTAAACCAGAATCCCAGCACTTTCAGTCTGAATTTGCTGTGACTGTAAAGTTGCCACAGTGGCACCTTCATATGAATAAGTTTCAAAAATATGACCACTTAAAGAGGATAAGAGATTCAGATTTCCAAGCAATCCATGTTTTTGGCCACTTATTTTTATTATTTTTTAAGTTAGAAAAGCAACACATTCTTATTGTAAATATCCAAATATTATAGAAGTATCTCATATAAAGTCAAAAGAAGATTTGGAGATGGCCTCACCATCTTCCACCAAATCCAGTTTCAACAATAACCGGTTAGGACTTCCCTGGTGGTGCAGTGGTTAAGAATCCACCTGCCAGTGTGGGGGACACAGGTTCGAGCCCTGGTTCGGGAAGATCCCACATGCCGCGGAGCAACAAAGCCCATGCACCACAACTACTGAGCCCACGTGCCGCAACTACTGAAGCCCGCATGCCTAGAGCCTGTGCTCCACAACAAGAGAAGACACCACAATGAGAAGCCCATGCACCACAACGAAGAGCAGCCCCTGCTTGCTGCAACTAGAGAAAGCCCGTGCACAGCAATGAAGACCCAACGCAGCAGAAAAAACACACCAAAAACAGCTGATTATTAATTTTAATATGAAAGAAGTCAATATATTAGTCTTACAGTTCTAAAATTTTTCATAAATTGTCATAGTGTTCAATATAAACCTTTATATTGACTAGAAAATATTCTTTAAAAATATTCTAGGGCTTCCTTGGTGGCACGTCAATTTGCTAAAAGAAAATAATAAGTAAATGCTTCAAATTCGTATTTAATTCGCAGTGGTTGAGAATCTGCCTGCCAATGCAGGGGACACGGGTTCGAGCCCTGGTCTGGGAAGATCCCACATGCCATGGAGCAACTAAGCCTGTGCACCACAACTACTGAGCCTGCGTGCCACAACTACTGAGCCCACGTGCCTAGAGCCCAAGCTCCGCAACAAGAGAAGCCACTGCAATGAGAAGCCCACGCACCGCAACGAAGAGTAGCCCCCACTCACCACAACTAGAGAGAGAAAAGCCTGAACGCAGCAACGAAGACCCATTGCAGCCAAAAATAAATAAATAAATTTATTTTTTTAAAAAAGTCCAGACTTAAAAAAAATTCTGCATATACAACTTTTTGTTTGTCCTTTATAGCCATATATTGGTTAAACATATATATCTCATATTCATCCAAGATGGCAGTTCTACTAAAATTATGTATAATTTCCCAAAGATTTTTTTTCAAACACTAAAGAAAAATTGATTTAGAACAATTATCTTCTCCAGAGATATTTGTTAGAAAAATCAGATTTTTTATGTGACAACTTCATTGTGTGCCAAGCTCATTTATTATATGGTTTAGAAAGATTATGTGGTCCATAAAATTATAGTAGCTATTGGTTTTGTTGAGATTTGTTTTAGATGGCAGAGAAGTGGCATTGCTTTAAAATGTTAATAATCCATGGAAAAGAAATAATTAGGTCAGGATGATGTTTAGAGTGTAGTTTCTCTATCATCATTAGTTCATTCACAGCAAGTCATTTGAAGTGTTAATGTAAACATGTTTATCCCACACATAAAATTATATAAAAATCATAAATGTATTTCTTCATGAAAGTTACCTTCCTTGTATAAAGGGAATTGTCTATGAGTAAATAGGTTTGACTGTTAGGGGAGTCCCACAGTATAGTGAGTCGTAAGATTTTCTCTGCTCGAAAGTATTTGAGTCGGGAGAGTATTTGAGTCATGTCAAATGGGGAAACCACTGGTATCTCAGTATCATTAAGGAGATTTTGGAAATTATTGACAAATTTTCTAATTCTGAACATGTTATCTGAGAGCAAGAGGACAGTATTTGCAAGTCAAATGATAGAAGAATCTATTGTCAGACAATTAAAACATCTTCACTGAGACCTACCGAACTAACCTTTGTGTGGTCTTGTTCTCAGATGGAAATGGTTCCTAGTGACAGTTGACAGCATGAATTTTGAGTTGGCACTAAATGTGTGTGGGAACTTGCAAAAACAAATCTAAAAAAAGATTTAGGATCAGCGTTTTCTTTGCCACTTTTTTACCATGATGGGGTGGGAGCAGGAGCTGGGGCCAGGGCGTGGGGGAGGCTCCAGAGGGAAAGGTGACGTTAGAGATGCTGGTAAAAGTTAGTCGTGGTCAAGCCTGGGGGGAACAATGACACAGTGTTGTTGTGGGCTGCCTCCACAACTTAGATATTCTTCCCATGTCAGTATAATCACTACTGGGAGGTAGCTCGATTAAGGATTACCATATCATTAATAGTATCCATGACTTTTGTTCAAAGGCTACTTGTGCAATGTTGCCTTGTGGATGAAGCGCCATAATCCTCTGAGCCGCAGCTGTAGAGAGGGAGGCTCCTTAGAGCCGCCCACACTGACTTCCCTGTCCTCTCGGATCAGTTCTAAAAAACAGACAGAAACAACAGTCAACTCAAAGCCAGAAAAAAGAAACATCCATTCTACATTTCCACATTCATCCCCAAGCTTCAATCCCTGCCAGTGTCTCCCATTCATCTCTTCTCTAACATCCAGATCACCACTCGGATGGTGGCCAGATTAAAGGGGAACAATGCAGTTTTAAATGTAAAGTTTGCATCTAATTTTTTTTCTTTGCATGAGAAAAAGCACATTGATTCTATGTGTCTGTCTAATGCTTAGCCTGTAGTTTGTCAGGTCTTATTTTCTTTGGCAACATGAGGCATGCTTGTGTCTCTCAACTGTCTAGGGCTTCTCAGTTTATTTGGTGAAGACACTTAACTTTGAAATTTGTATTTGAGTAGGAAATTATATACATAGTTAATAAACAGTGGGGTTTTACTTCATTAACATTATTGCTGCTAAGAAAACTTCTACTCCTAATGGGTCTGAGCGCTCAGAGAAATCTAAAAACTTAGCAGTAATTTAAAACCTAAGCAAACATACCAAGATATTGGGGATTGGGCAGAAGAACATAACTGAGTGAATCACATTTGGTAAAAACTCCAGGTGGTAGAAGACAAGAAAGAATGAATGTAAGCTTTAGAGCACTTTTCCATTTCATTTCATAAAGATCACCCCCTCAGAAATCAAAAGGAAAAAAAAAACTTTATTTATTTGGCATAGGAAAATGTGAAAAGTAAAATGAAGCCTAGAGTTAAATTTCTTGTTTTATACCTTAATAATCACACTTTTATTCCAAATTGAAAAGAAGTTATGCCTTGACTTACGCATAAGTCATTATTTAGAAAAGAGTTTTAGTCTTACATTTTTGTCTCATTGCTTCATTTAAAATCACTATAGCATTATTTTTATAAAAAACAAAACAACTCTTTTATCTATCCTAAGTTGTTTTTCAGATGAATCTGTAAAAATATTTGGATTATTGCCTGTGGATCAAAATGTCTTAAATTATTTCTGGTTGCCAAAAAGTTATGTTTCTGTAAAGTACATGGGAAAATTTACTTTTTTATATCTTGTTTAATGGTAACACCCTCTTTTCCCGTCTCTCTTTTCTCTGGCGTTGATATCCAAACTATGCTGTAATTCTAATCTCATCAACATCTCTTTTCTAAGAGGCATTTATTGGAGTAGAAATTATGTAAGCCTTGCTACTTGGAACACAATAAGTATAGGAACTTTTACCTCTTAGACAGATGGAAAAATGAAGGACTAGTTCAGAGACTTCCCTAGGCTAAGAGTATCCTTTCAGCAAAATTATTCATATTTGTCAGGAAAGACTTGACAGTGCTCATCAGAGACTTTAATTTAGATCTTTGTGTCATGAATTTATAGTCTCAAGAGATATTGTTTATGTATAATGCTGCTTAATCTTGTGTGCAGTATTTGAGGAAACCAGGAAGATTGTACTCTTAACTATGGAAAACAATCTAGGTCTGATCTTCGGTCAAGGTACTACCCAACACTAGGAAATAAACTGATAGTTTTTGAAAGCATGGACCACCGTTTCCATCCCCATTCCAGGACCTGCCTTTGTTGAACAGCAGGAGTAAAGGTAGACGTTTCTTAACTTAGAGTTATCTTTAAAAGGAGCATTATTCCTCACATAGATTACAAGTATCTGAGGTTTTTTAAAAACAATTTAAAATGTTAGGAAAGCACTTGCAGGTGAAGGTAAGAATTAGCTGGAAGAAGAAAAGATGAGCAGTGTTCCAAGCAGAGACATTAACATATGCAAATGTTACTGTACTAAAATGTGGTACCTGTTTTTGTGAATATAAATCACGCCTCAGTGTTTCATTCATTAAATGTAAATGTAAAGAAGTTTACAGATTAGGCAGAATTTTTTAGTAATAAGGAAAATTTGTAAAATTGGTACTCTGCTAAAATACAACATTTTTTGCAGGACAACGAAGTTGATGCTCAGTGTTGTGGAGTAATATTTATTCAGGTAACACTAAGATGTTCTTTGCCTTTTTCACTCTCATTCTGACAGGTGTAGAGTGAAGTTTCCAGAGGCTTACATGATGTGTGATAACATCATTGCTCTGGTAGCTACTGGAAAGTGTTCTTGTGTATTGTTCTGTTATTGATAAATATTGATAACTGTAATGAATGTATGCATTCTGGACTTCTCAGTAAATAATTAAATATAAATAATAGTTATATAAATATAATAATAATTAATATTACTATACCAATTGTAATAAAATAGAATAATATTTACATTCATATATTTATATATATAAAATCTTATATAACTCAAAACTCTTTGGGGGTCCTCACTAATTTTAAGAGTGTAAAGGGGTTCTTGGACCAAAATATTTGAAAATTGCTGCTCTAAACCTTAATGGGAAGGAAGTGCTCTTGCCTAAAGCGGGACAGCTCTGTTAATAGAAATGTGTAAGAGTTCCCTCAGGAGGTAGTTTGCGTTGTTCAAATGGGAAAAAAGTTCAGGACTGGTAGCTCTGTGATCTTGGACATCTCAATTTACCCATCTGAAAATGGAGTGGATGAATTCAGAAGCCAGTGTTCATTGAGGGTCTTCTGTGTGCTGGGCACTGGTTCCCAGGCAGTGGGGGTATGTGTATGAGCAACCCTCTCACTGCCGTTTAGACTCTCACAGCCAAGTAGAGGGAACAGGCTGATGAAGAGACAGTGAATAGAGAAGGGCAGGTGTACATGAGGTAGTACAGGAACACAGATGGGTACCTAATCCAGGGAACAAGGACAGGGGTGAGCACGTTAAACTGGGCCTTGAAGGACAGGTAAGAATGAGCCAGAAGAAAAGGAGAACAGTGTTCCGAGCACAGACATTAACACATGCACAGATCTAAAGCAATGTTTTTCAAATGGGTTGGGACCCATTAGTAGGTCACGAAATCAATTTAATGAGTCATGACCAGCATTTAAAAATTAACAAAATAGAATAGATGCCAGAGTACACTTCACGTAAGGTGGTAAATATTCTTTCGTGAAACGTTTCTCCCAGTTGTACGTATGTGTGTATGTGCGTGGGGCTGGGGTGGGGAGGAAGACAGTGCACTGGGCTGCAGTGTAAATATGTATTTCTTATTGTTGGTTGAAATAAAAACTTTTTAGAAAACCACCAGTCTAGAGGCATAAGAGAGAGGATTATGTGTTCAAAGAACTACAAGCAGTAATTCAATATGGTTATAACATGGGGTGCATGAAAGTAGTGCTGCTAAAAAAATAAGCAGGGGGGGCTTCCCTGGTGGCGCAGTGGTTGAGAGTCCGCCTGCCGATGCAGGGGATGCGGGTTCGTGCCCCGGTCTGGCAAGATCCCACATGCCGTAGAGAGGCTGGGCCCGTGAGCCATGGCCGCTGAGCCTGCGCGTCCAGAGCCTGTG
This sequence comes from Lipotes vexillifer, assembly GCF_000442215.2. Taxonomy (NCBI): domain Eukaryota; kingdom Metazoa; phylum Chordata; class Mammalia; order Artiodactyla; family Lipotidae; genus Lipotes; species Lipotes vexillifer. Next base: position 1,595,551 of record NW_006793664.1, on the reverse strand, counting down.
CTCCGCAACGGGAGAGGCCACAACAGTGAGAGGCCTGCGTACCGCAAAAAACAAACAAAAAAAAAAGCAGGAATCAGATCATAGAGAGCCTTAATAACTTGCTAAGTAGTTTGAATATTATCCTGAAGGCAATTAAGTACCATTAAAGGATTTCAGGAAGAAGGGTGACAAGGTCAAGAGGTATTGTTTGAATAAAAATTGTTCTAGCAGCTATGAGAAAGATGGACTGAAGTGACAGTGATAAAATCTGATGCAAGGAGATCTCTTTTATTAGCGATCTTTTAAACAATTGTGTGACTGTTCCTCACATGGCATTCTGTTCTAGTTTATAGATACATTATACACAAGACTATAAGCTACATGAAGGCAGGAATTTTTCTATCTTTTTTAAACCTCAGCTCCTCAGAAATGAGAATAATGGCTGTGTATATGAGATGCTCAATAAATCTTTCTTGAATGAATGATAAATATATCTTCTTGTATCCTAAGAGGATATTAATTATAGGAGATTGCTTTAAGTTTTCTTCTCCCTACATTGTCTCTGTAACCTCCCTTCTTCTTTTCTTTTTCTTTTTCTTGCCATTTTATTTTTTATTATCTTGATGTTTCATGTTAGAGACTTTCCTAAATGTTTAGTGGTCTGTATTCATTTACATTTAAAAGTAAGGTATTCAAGTCAGTTAGTCGAATGCTCCCTATGGTTGGTGGAAACATAGTGATTGTTGAGGGTCCAGTCATTTCACTGGGTGACCCCACCTCCCAAATTAATTTCTATGTCTTTTCTCTTGTGTGTATCACTTTCTTAATGGAGAATCTTCTCATCTTCTGCCTTGGGAATATAACCCTAGCTACCAGTATTCTGGGGGCCAAATGGGATAAAGCATTTGGGAGTTAAACTATTGAGCGGATAGACTTCCACTTAATTCTTGTATGGCACCTGACCTTGGGCCCAGTTTCCCTAACATCTCTTTGAGTCTAGAACCTTGCTGGTTCAGTTTCTCTAAAGATTAATTTTCTCTTCTCTTGGTGGGGAGAGGGAGGATTGTTTAAAATGCCCAGAGAATTGGATTAAATATAATTATCTGGTTTGTGTCTTTTGATGTATGATTTGAGGTATAATTTACACACAATAAAATGTACCCCTTGTACGTATACAATTCAATGGATTCTGGTAAATGGGTACCACCATCACAATTAAGACCCAGAACATTGTCCTCACTCTTTATGGTCAGCCCTTCCTCCAGCCCCAGGTAACCACCAGTCTGTTCTCTGTTCCCATACTTTACCTGTTCCAGAATTTGTATGATTTTAGCAATAAGAATATATTGGAATACAAATTAACATGGGATGATTAAATACATGAGGAGAAGTATTACTTAATGGGACATCACAGCATGATGAGTCACTGCTAAGTGTGCAACTTTGATTATGTCTGTCCAGTTAGTTCTTGTTGATAAGCTGTATGGGTTTCAGAGAGATTTAGGATTTCAGGAACTTAAAATGTATCTTATGGGAGGACTTTAGATTCTCAGAAGGTCAAAGTAAATAGCTGTCCTTTGATCTGTCAGCCTAGGAGCTTCCCAGCCACACTTTCTAATTTCCAAGCTCCTTTAGGTTGCTTCAGTGTAGGCGAGTTATAGGCATACTGACCAGAATGATCACACACTGAGTTTTAAACTGTAGGCAAGAAAGCTAAACAAGCCAAAAGCAGAAGGACTTTGTGAGCACTTTATTCCCACAGGGTTGCATTTAGTTACCCATTAGGATTAGCTCGGAACGTGTTTCTCTTAGCCAGAGCAGATATCCCAGGGTATCTGTACCAAGTAGGTCTCCTAAAAGTATTAGGAATGGACAACCAGTTATTTGCCAAGTCCCTTTTGATTTCAACAGTACCATGTATTTGGAGTTTTACCATAGTACTTTGTAAACTTTAATGATCTAAAACAACTAGTAACTTGAAATCTTAAAGGAAAGTTCATTTGTCTCAGCATCCAAATCATTTACACTTACTACATTAGGAAATACGTTAGTTTATTCCCAGAAAATTTCTCTTATCTGTCTGAAGACAGTGTACTTACTCAACATGCATGCTACTTTTCTGTATATTTTTATCTTGTGTTACTCTTAGGAGAAAATTCATATTCTAGGATTCTAGCACTAAGAGGAGCCTTCGAGGTCCTGTTGTCCATCTTCTTTCTGGTACCAGGAAGGACTCTGAGACTCAAAAGGTGACTTCCTAAGGCCTCTGGAGAAAAAATCAATTTCAGGAATTAATTTTTTATGTGAGTCTAAATACTTTTCTTAGTCATTTAACATTTCTAAGCCTAAATTACAAATACATCTGCACTAGAGCCCAAACTACCAACTCACATTTATCCCACCAGGCACTAAGGCGTATACTTTGTAATATTTCTTCACTGAGGACATTGGTATACACATTATCTTTTCTGTATTATAACCACACCACCATTATAGTGGTTATAACATCATCAAATTTGTCTCATCTAAAGCATTCATTCAACGCTTATCTGCACATAGTACTAAGATAAGCACTATATTATGTTCATTAAAGAACACTAGAGAGTGCCTAGCACATGTAGGCCTCAACACCTGGTGAGTCCAAGTCTGAATGTACATAATTTAGATTAAAAAGTCATAGAAGACAGTAGATAATATACTCAACTTATATATATCCAACAAGTACTGTATTCTTAAGAATTTTAAGTAACTTCAAATGGTTTGAGAATTTTGTGTTTTGATGGAATGTTCTTCTGATTAGATCAGAATTTCAGGAACTCCTAGATGGACTTAGCTTTTACCTTATGATAATTCTCCAATCTCTGGGAAAGATAAATCAGGTTTAGGAAATGAACATTTGCTATGTGTGTGTATTTACCATTTGCTGCCTCACTAGGCAGCAGTCATTAAGTATAGTTCTATAAATCCTATTATTGAGATGACTTCCAATATAGAAGCTGTAGTCACCGTTACCATGACTACTGAGTATCACTGTATCCCCTCTGCTGAGGCCTCACAGACATGTTGCTGACAGCATTAGGATTTTACTTCCTTGCTCTCCTCTTTCCCCTCATTTCTTAGGGAAATGATTCCATTGGATCCTTTTTCTGTTGGACGGTGTGTTGGGTTGAGGTTCTGTGTGAGTAAAAGAGACTTGGCTCCTGTGTGTTAAACAAGATAGAAGTATTTTTCCATCCCATAGAAGAAGAATGCAGGGCTTCCCTGGGGTTGAGAGTGTTGAGAGTCCGCCTGCCGATGCAGGAGACGCGGGGTCGTGCCCC
>NW_006793664.1:1573130-1592130 GCF_000442215.2 Lipotes vexillifer | reverse complement strand
GCACCCCAAAAAAAAAAAAAAAAAAAAAAAGAAGAAGAAGAATGCAGGCAGCCAGCTCAGAGCTGATATGGCATCTCCCAGGTATTATTAGGGATGCAGGGTGCTCTACCATTTTAAGCTTGTTTTTCATCCTTTAAAGGTCACCTCATAATTCTAGTGGCTGTTGAAGCTTGGGCCTTTATGTTCTCATATCAGGCCTGAAGAAGGGGAAGAGGCAGAAGGGCAAAAGGGGGGTTCCTTTCAGCTGAGTCTGTTCACCTTAAGCATCATTCTCAGAAATCTCACACAATATTTCTGCTTATAAGAATTTAGGCATATAGATAGACCCAGCAGCAAGGGTGGCTGGGAGATGTAGTCTTCTATTCTGAGTAACAATGTGCCCTGCTAGGAAGGGAGACAGGTGGAAGGGCAGATAGATATTGTAGTAGATAACTAAGCACCTGCCACAGTAATTTAGGTGGAATATTCTATCCATATCTGTGAAGGCTTTGCTGTTCATAGTAACCACTATTTTCAGAAATAGTAACTATGGATACATGATTGATGCAATTAGCTCAGTAGGCAGTCATCTGGATGTCCTCAGAGAAGCTCTGGGATTGTTCTTATGTCATATGATCACATTCACAGTAACTCTTTGCTCTTTACTAGAATGCTTTCAGTTACAGGAATTAAAGTTTAAAATAAAATCACAAAAAGATATCCACCCCATATATTTAACAGAATCTTAGGGAATATAATAGACTGAAGAGAAAATTGAGAAATCTAAAACACAGTAAAAGGTAAAAGGCTGTAAAAGTAATTATTGGCTTCTTATGAAAGAATCACTTGAAGTATGATTGCTTAATATAACCACCCCAAATAAGCTTTTGTTAATTCTTAGTGAGGTTGAGGAAATCTAGTACCAAGTTATATTCCACTTCCTACCTTTTAAAATAGATTTAGTAATTATAGATCTTTCAAAATAACTTTCCTTGATGTTTTGTACTACCATTTACCAGGTGTCTGATTTTTACGAACAGGTCTATTGAGGTATAATTCCATACCATAAAATTCACTCATTATAAGTGTGCAACTCAGTGATTTTAGTACATTTATAGAGTTATGGAACATCACCATTATCCAGTTTTATAACATTTCCATCTGTTTTCTGTTTCTATAGATTTGTTCTTTCTAGACATTTTCTATAAATGGAATCATGCAATATGTATCTTGTGTCTAGCTCCTTTCCTTTAGCATTATGTTTTCAAGGTTCATCTGTGTTGTAGCATGTATCAGGAATTCATTCCATTTAGTTGCCAAATAGTATTTCAGTGTATGGATATAACACATTTTGTTTATTCGTTCATCAGTTGATGGACATTTAGAATGTTTCCAGCTTTTGACTGTTGTGAATAATGGTGCTGTGAACATTTGTGTACACATCTTTGTGTAGACATGCATTTTCATTTCTCTGAGATTCCTAGGAGTGAGATAACTAGACTATATCCTAAGTTTATGTTTAACTTTTTAGGAAACTGGCCAACTGTATTCCAAAGTAGTTGTACCATTTTACATTCCCACTAACAATGCATGAGGGTTTCAGTTTCACCATTTCCTTACCAACACTTCTTGTCTATCTTTTTGATTATAGCTATCCTAGTGGTATCTCATTTTGGTTTTAATTTGTATTTCCCTAATGACTAATGATTTTAACCATCTTTTCACGTACTTATTAGACATAGTTATATATTTTTTGGAGAAATATCTATTCAGATCTTTTGCCTATTTGAAACTTTGGTCACTCATCAAGCACTGTCTATTTATTGGTCATTGTAAAAATTCTCTATATATTCTGATATGTCTCTTAACAGATATATGATTTGTACATATTTTGTCTCAGTCTGTGTTTTTATTTTCTTAATGATGTCTTTTGAAGTACAAAAGTTTAAAATTTTGATGTTGTCCAACTTACCAGTTTTTCTTTTGTATTGATTAATGGGTACAGAGTTTCTGTTTGGGGTGATGTAAAAGTTCTGGAAATGGATTGTGGTGATGGTTGCACAGCAATATGAATGTGCTTACTGACACTGAATTATACACTTAAAAATGGCTAAAATGGTAAACTTTATATTATGAATATTTTACCACAATAAAAAATGAAAAAAAAGAGAATGGATGAAGTAGTATATAAATTTAAGTGGTAATAACAATAAAAAATGTATAATGAGAAGTTGATGAATTAGCCCCAGGGATAAAGTTAGAAGTAGACAGATTCTGCTTCCTTCCTGGTTCCTTTATCCTACCACTTATACCTATCAATTATTATAAATTTATTCTCCCATTTCTCCACTCCCTTGTTTTTAGGCATGGAGAGTTATAAAGTGTAAAATAAATTGAATGCATTTAGCCTGGGGAAAAGAAGATTTGGGGGAGGCCATGAAAGCTGTGCTTATATTTACAGGGCTGTCAGGTAGAGGAAAGAGGGGGCTTATTCTGTGTGTTCCAGAGTCAGAAATAGGATTTCATGGGAAGCAGCTATTTCCTGCTTCTGAAAAAGGGATAACATTTTAATAAATAGAATAGTCTCAAAGTGGAGAAGACTCCTTGGAATGCTGGAAATGGGCAGATAGAGGCTGGGGATGTTGCAGCGGGGACTGCTGCATTAGATAGGATGTTGGACCAGGTGGTCTCTGTATTAGAATCCCAGCAGGAAAAAGGAACTTTCAGCTGGGATTTTGAAGAGTGTGTAATGAAGGAACTATTTTCAGAGGTGTGAGCAAGATTGCGGGAGCCTGTAAGGGATGTTGAGGTACCCAACAACTACCAACAGTGGGAAGGCCTTTACCGTCAGGCCTGAATTGGCAAAGGGAGGCAGTGCTGTTCGAGGATCCCAGTGGAGCTGTGGAAGAGGAGTCTCCAACAGTGGAAGGAGGCCACCCAGGAGGAGCTGGTAGCCACAGAGGGAGCAGCCACTGGCAAAGTTGTGCACCAAGGCAGAGAAACAGCAGAGTAGAACTTCCTCCCAGCCTTCCATCTTCTGCTGTTATCTCTCATTGGCAAACCCACCTGGAAGCCAGAGGGTACGGGAGATGAGGTACTGCAGGTTGTAGGGAGAGATCAACTTCCTAGGGCTCTGAGCAGAGTAGAGAAGTGTGTCTCTAAGTTTCTTCCATCTCAGAGATCTATAAGCTCTGAGGCTATGATTTTCATAGCAGACAGGCCAATTCTACATCCCACTGCCAGTTCAAAAAGAGCAAAAGACCCAAAGACTATACCTGATACTCTGTGAATGACCAGTACCTCATGTGAAAGTAAAGAGGTGCTTGGATTATCTGGCCGTTTCCATGGGGTCAGGGAAATGGCCTTGAAAACTGAAAGATGGGAAAGAAGCCATCCATTAGTCAACGTGTATTTATTGAGCACCTACTGTATACTAGGTACTGTCCTGAGTGCTGTAGATTTAATGGTGAGTAAGGCAGAAATTCTTCTCTTACATAGTAGAAGTAGGAGGCAGACAGTTAAGACATAAATCATTCAAGGTGCTATCACACAATATAGTAAATTGGTTAGATCATGAACTGTACCATTTCCTAGTTGTGTGCCCTCCATTAAGTTACTTGACTCTGTGTCTCAGTTCCAGATCTGTAAGTGGGGATTAATGATTATACCTGCCCAGTAGTGTTGTTATATGGTTATAAATAGTTAATATATGTAAAGTGTTTAGATCAGTGCCTAGCACATAGAAGTGCTATGTATAGATGTTTGTTATTATTATCAGGCACTATTGTATACTAGATAATAGAGGAGATAATAAAGCAGAAAATGCAGAAGAAAGAGAATGGTGATTATGAGGATTCTAGTGGGGATAGATGGAGATCAGGAGGGCTGGTGAGCGGAATCACTGACCCTGGAGAAGGACCAGAGGCTCTGGGTTAAGGGAAGAAAGCAGCCCCTTGTACCCTCATAGAGTGAGGTCAGTCTTCAAAGATAAATCAAGTGACCCTACAGAAAGCACACCGTTATGGCCTGTGTAATGATAAACACAAGGCTGAGTAAGTTAGAATCCATTTTGCAGTATGGATTCTAATAATTTTTAGTCATTTAAAGGCAAAAGGCAGAAAGAAAAGATGCTTAAGAGAGGCAGAAACATAGTATCTGCGAGCTCAGGCTCTGGAATCAGACCAGTACAAGTTCACATCCAGCTCTGCCATTTACTGTTGTCCGACCTGGGACAAGTTACTTAAACTTGTTGATGACCAGTTTCCTCCTTTGGAAAATGGAAATAATAATACCTACTTCACAGTTATTTTGAGTCTGAAACGAAATCATCTATGGTAATTGCTTAGCACAATCCCCAGGACATTCTAAGGCACCAGTGCATGTTGTTGCTTTTGCTTACTGCCTGTTATTACAGAAAGAGAGAATGAACACCTATACAGAACTTGAAAAGGGTGAGCACAGTAAAATATTGACACCTTTTTGCTTTAGTTGCTCTGTACCAGGTCAGGGCTTATAAAGGACAATTTTGAGTGCCTTTGCCAACTCTGAATCACCCTGAGAGGCAGTGTCCTACGAGGCACTCATCGAACCAGAGCATCAGCTCGTGTTCTGCACGAGCAGTGATCAACAAATAGCTCTCCCAGCGCTCAATGAAAACGCAAAATATTTTAATGATTAAATTTGGTACGTGAGCTATATTTATTTTTGAATGATTATTTTGACATTTCAAGCTTACAAACGACATAAGTAAAATGGGTATTGATGGTGAAAATTAATTGGAAAATTGTTACTTCAAAATTTTGTGTTTTCTTTTCAGCTAACTTCTTTCTGAGCACAATCTATTCCCTGAACAGTCTTATGGTGCTGATTTTAAAAATGAGTCTATTTTGATGATACCTGCTAATTTCTGCCCTGGTAGTTACCAGTAAATCACCCTTCATAGATTAAAAGAGAACATGAAAATGATGGAGATTTTCCTCTTCTCCCCCTCACCCCATAAAACATTTTGAGGTTGAAATACTTCAGCTGGAACTTTTGCTTATAGCACATAAATTAATAGATGAATCTCTTTTTTTTTTAAATGACATGTTCTATCTTATAGCATGAATAATAATCTGCTCTTAAGTAGGTGTTTTTGTAAAATTCATTGGGATAAATCATTACTTTTACTCATATGTTCTCTATGTATTATTAAAATAAAATTCTCATTAGTCTGGAATAATGGGAAAGAAGGCTCATCTGTTCAACATGGAGAAAAATTTAAATGTGCCTCTTCATTACCTCAAATACATCACTATCCGAATTATGAATGAAAACCTCACTAAGAATAAAGTATTTTAAAAATTCCTATTCGGGGGCTTCCCTGGTGGCACAGTGGTTGAGAGTCCGCCTGCCGATGCAGGGGACGCGGGTTTGTGCCCTGGTCCGGGAGGATCCCACATGCCGCGGAGCAGCTGCGCCCGTGAGCCGTGGCCACTGAGCCTGCGCGTCCGGAGCCTGTGCTCCGCGGTGGGAGAGGCCCCAACAGTGAGAGGCCCAAGTACCGCAAAAAAAAAAAAAAATTCCTATTCGGGACTTACTGGTGGCGCAGTGGTTAAGAATCTGCCTGCCAACGCAGGGCACACAGGTTCGATCTCTGGTCCGGGAAGATCCCACATGCTGCGGAGCAACTAAGCCCGTGCGCCACAACTACTAAGCCTGCGCTCTAGAACCCGAGAGCCACAACTACTAAGCCCACATGCCGCAACTACTGAAGCCTGCACGCCTAGAGCCCATGGTCTGCAACAAGAGGAGACACTGCAATGAGAAGCCCGTGCACCGCAACAAAGAGTAGCCCCTGCTCGCCACAACTAGAGAAAGTCCACGCACAGCAACGAAGACCCATGCAGCCAAAAAAAAAAGAAATTCCTATTCAAAGCAGGCGTATATTATATTGCAGTGTGCCACAAACAAAATAGAACTTTAACATATGAAAATTAATGATAGGGGCTTCCCTATCATTGGTTAAGAATCCTCCTGCCAATTCAGGGGACACGGGTTCGAACCCTGGCCCGGGAAGATCCCATATGCTGCGGAGCAACTAAGCCCGTGTGCCACAACTACTGAGTCTGCGCTCTAGAACCCGCGAGCCACAACTACTGAGCCCGCGTGTCACAACTACTGAAGCCTGTGCACCTAGAGCCTGTGCTCCGCAACAAGAGAAGCCATCGCGATGAGAAACCCGCGCACTGTAACAAAGAGTAGACCCTGCTCACCGCAATTAGAGAAAGCCATGCGCAGCAATGAAGACCCAATGCAGCCAAAAATAAAATAAATAAATTTATATTAAAAAATTGATAGGATTCAGAGGTTGAGAATACATCTGAGGAATTCATGATTTTTTGAGACTTTGGTTTATAACATATTGGTTTTAGACCAACTATCCCCTTACTCTCAGGTAAATCCAAGAAAATTTATGAGGGGAGAAATTATTTTGACGTTTTTATTCTTTACTCAGTTTGGTATTTAGTGTCAAAATACCTACAACTTTCAAAATAGTAGAGAATAAATTAATGATGTTCAGCAATATAGAAAAGCCCTCTATATTTTTCCTTTTCTCCTTTTGAACTTACGTAGTTTATTTAGTACTTGGGTGCTACTCTGTCGTATTTTAGGGACCAAGAACAACTGAATATGTAAAATTAAACCTTGCTATTATATCTGAAGACATTTCCTTTGGTCCTTCTTTTCTTTTTCTTCCTTTCTCCCCATTTTGAGGAAAGCTTACCTCTTTGTAGTTCAAGAAGAGTTTCTAATTCATCTTGAGAGGCAGCTATATATTATAAGATGCAGTGTTTCCCAAGTCAGATCATTTGCTTAGCATCCCTTAGCAACTGAGTAGAAAGATTCTCCTCCAGGCACCTTGGAATGTCATGTATCTCTTGCAAAGTAAGCTGGGCTTTCTCCTTAAGGAGAACTCACTGGCATGAAGTTTCTGGCTTCAATGTGTGTGGCTTCTTGTCTGAATGCCCCATGCTGAGTTCTTATGTTCTCCTCCTCCAGAGGTCATGTCTGACACAGCGTCCCCACCGTGCTGGGTCAGCAGGAACACAGGGTGCTGGGTCAACAGGAACACAGGATGACCACTTTCCTTTTTCATTATTTGCCTAAACTTAGAGAAAATGATATCACTATTGATTTTACCCTTGGGTTTCCCTTACAAATTATGTTGATATGCACAGTAATTATTTGTTTTCATGCCGTAGACATGTATGAGAGATAAAGGTGGATTCTCTGCTTCTCTCTTTGAATAGGACACTTGAATAATGAACACAGTACAGAATGGTTGATAAAAATCTCCTTATTTCTTCCAGTAGTCACATTGAAACTATTTCAAGCATGTACAAGATCAGGCATCCATTAGACCCTTTTTATTTTTTTGTAAGTTTTCTGTGAGTTTCCATAGAACTCCAGAAGTGCTGTGTCCTCTTTCGAAAATTAAATTAATTAAAAAGGGAAAGAAAAAGAGCCTGCATTTTCTGGGGTTTCCCCAGAGGCTTTTTATCTCTTTAAACTAACCAGGGATTTTTCACATATTGACATAAGCATTCATTTGCTAATTTCTTGGACATTAAACTGCATGGAGCCTTCCCCAGAATCTTGAATGAAGCTGGAATACTTGGGTCCTTAGGGCTGCCTAAGTCCTGCATCATTCCCTGCACACATATGGTTTTTCCCTCCTCTATGTCCTTAGATAAAAGTCAGTGCTGATCGCCTTAAGGAAAAGAATGAGTTAAATGGACCAATATTCTAGGCCTGGATGTAAAAAACCCGGCCTTTTCAGAAGCCCCTTAGCACCTGCAGCAGCAAGGTCATTTGCACATACATAAATAAATAAATTAACAATGAATAAATAATTTAATCCCAGCCACACAATGCCACCTTGCAGATTTGATCCTTTGCAGCTCCCTGTGAATTTGTCCATTTCTAATTCTTTTTGATAAAGTCCTCAGATACTTGCTGACTGTCAGGCTCATTTTCTTATTGTTTTCGCTTGATTACTTCTGTATGACCTGAGGTCGCCCTTAAAATCCACATCTCCCGTGAAGACTCCGAAAGGCCTTCTTTATAGCATCCTCCTAAAAACGGATGGAAAGTGCCTGCCGTTTCTCCACACAAAAGCCTGGAAGGTTTTTCATCACTAGCCTCCTGAAACAGCCCAAGCGCAAAAATAACTCATTAAGGGGTACCATGTTTTTGAGGCCTCTTTATCTAATGCACTTGGGTGTGCCTGTGTCAGGTCTCCCAGGTCCTGGAGGAGCTGGGCCACCTCCCCTTCAACCCTGCTAGCCACCCTGTCAGTGATAGCACCGGGTCGTGTGCCTGCCCGCCCACACCGTTGCCCCAGGCTGTTCCCAGGGTCTCTCAGTAAGGATGCTGGCCTTCATGGGGGCTGGGGGAGGGATGGGGAATTGCTTTTTTCTCTCTTTTAAGCTGGCTAGGGCATTGCTGCCAGTTCCTCATTTTCAGGGTGCAGTTTAGGCTGTAGGCCCAGCAGCAGGAGTCCTAATTCTCAAGTCTCTGTGATCCCCACGTCTTAACCTTGTGTAGCCGAGGCCTCCTCACACAGTATCACCACTGCCCACTCACCAGTCATTACCCCAGCAACCCCCCCACCAAGAAGTCAACTCGTTCAATGGGGGAGGGGAAGGAGATTGAGACCCTGTGTTGGCTGAATATAATAGCCTTCAGTTAATGGGAACCACATTCCTCACTTCTGTTTTTATTGAAAAATTCACAAAGGCTGTTTAAATCAGTTGTTCAGTATCCTTTAACAGTTCTGATAAAGTTTCCCATGATTTTTGACAAGTTTTTTGGATTTTCAAAAATATTTTCTTTGTAATTTTTTTTCTCCTTCCTTCTTCTGGACCATGGAATAAAAACTTGCTATATTATGTAGGGTCTTACAATCGTTACTTTTTAGTAACAGTGAGTCTCTGGAGTATTTAAGGAAGATGTTAATGAAAATTGTAGTACCATATGAAAGTTTCAAAAAGTAGGCTCCAATACCAACATGGAAATCCACTACATAATTAAGTTTTATCATATATATAATAAAATTTTGGGAGTGGATTTTCATATATTTTGGTGCATTTCAGCAGTTTTCCAGAAGGACAGATTACCTAGGCTGAACTATCAAAGCCCTCCAAGTACTTGGTTCCTCCATCTGAATCCTAAAAAGGTAGTCTTGGCCCCAGATGAAGTCATGATACCTTGTCAATGAAACCCCTTGGCTCAGGAAGCTCTGGAAGAGCATGCTGATGTGTGTAAGGGGAGCTCTCTTACCAGAGTCATATTTTGTGTGTTGATGGCCTTCCAGCTCAAGCAAACCTTCAGGCAGCACGAACCAAAAGTCATGAATTACATCAGTGTTGTCATCTCTGAACCATTTAAAACAACAACGACAACTTTCATCCTCTGAAATAGCCATCATCTTGGGACGGTAATGGCAAAGAGAAGATATAACTTCAAATGCTTGCATTACCCGTTTGTGTTCAATGTGCATTGTTCTCCCACGTTACGCTGGGCACTCTGTGAGACACTGGGGCCATCACAGTTTCACATTACTAAAGAAAGAGAAGGCCTTTTTGAAATGATTGTACCTTTCTTTTAAGGGGAGAGTTACCCAGTCTTTTTGATGAAAAATCTGTATTGGATGTTTTCTGAGCTTTGTGAAGAGCAATTTATGAAAAATCAGATTAGTCTACACTCCCAGAAAGAAGACTGTAGCAAACAGAGACCCCCAGAAATGGTAAAACTGCTACAAACATCACATGCTAAGTCTTAACAGCAGTTCTAGCTTTTCCTTATTTTGGAAGTTATAAAACATTTCAAATTTACAGAAAAATAGTGATATAGCAAGCACTTATTTACCTACTACTCAGATTCAGCAGATGTTAACATTTTGCATATTTGCTTCAGCTCTTCAAAAAAAAAAAAAATTTACAGATGCAACTGAAGCCCTCTTGGTCTTGCTTCCTGATCATGTTCCCTTCTGAGCCTCCCCAGGATAACTTTCAAGATAACTGTAAAAAAATCTACAAACAATAAATGCTGGAGAGGGTGTGGAGAAAAGGGAACCTTCTTGCACTGTTGGTGGGAATGTAAATTGATACAGCCACTATGGAGAACAGTATGGAGGTTCCTTAAAAAACTAAAAATAGAACTACCATATGACCCAGCAACCCCACTACTGGGCATATACCCTGAGAAAACCATAATTCAAAAAGAGTCATGTACCACAATGTTCATTGCAGCACTACTTAAAGTCGCCAGGACATGGAAGCAATCTAAGTGTCCATCGACAGATGAATGGATAAAGAAGATGTGGCACATATATACAATGGAATATTACTCAGCCATAAAAAGAAACAAAATTGAGTTATTTGTAGTGAGGTGGATGGACCTAGAGTCTGTCATACAGAGTGAAGTAAGTCAGAGAAAAACAAATACCATATGCTAACACATATATATGAAATCTAAAAAAAAAAAAAAAAGGTTCTGAAGAACCTAGGAGCAGGACAGGAATAAAGACACAGACGTAGAGAATGAACTTGAGGACTTGGGGAGGGGGAGGGGTCAGCTGGGACGAAGTGAGAGAGTGGCATGGACTTACATACACTACGAAATGTAAAATAGATAGCTAATGGGAAGCGGCCGCATAGCACAGGGAGATCAGCTTGGTGCTTTGTGACCACCTAGAGGGATGGGATAGGGAGGGTGGGAGGGAGACCCAAGAGGGAGGAGATATGGGGATATATGTCTATGTATAGCTGATTCACTTTGTTATAAAGCAGAAACTAACACACCATTGTAAAGCAATTATACTCCAATAAAGATGTTTAAAAAAAAAAGATAACTATAGTTTTTAAGGAACGTTTACTTCCATTCTCTTTGTTTCCATAATTTACCCACTAGAATGAAAGTATAATTCCAATTTTGTAAAAATGTTGTATATACACATATACACAGAGAGTGAAGAATGTAAATGAAAAGGTCAACAGTTGATTTTTACAAAATTTGGGATTTTTCTTCCTTGTACTGTTGACCTAAAACAAATGGACTTCCAGTTACTTCTCCAGCAAAAATGGGTTTATCTGGGATCAGCAAAGAATTGCATTTCCAGGTCTGCAACCATGGCGAGCCAGGAGCAAGGCCCTGCACAGCAAGGAGAGAACTCTTTTAAAGAGGGGAAAAGGAAGTTGGGAGGACTATAGTAAACAAAGAGTCTATTGGCGGACTTGAGAGTTCCAAGTGTAGTGGGTCTTTATTGGCTGAGTTGTGACAGTCTCTCATTGGCTGAGCTCTTGTCAGGCAAGAAAAGGAGTCTTTTTCCTGTTGGGCTCTGCTGTCTTCCTAGGGCATGAGAGCTCCCACTTCTGACCTCCTGACTCTCTTTAATTGAGGTTTCTGTTTATTAATTTATATAGTTCTTTTATGTATTTTTACATGTTATCATTGATCATATAGTTAAGTAATGACAAGTAATTATAAAGTAATAATTAGGTAATAAATAAGTAATGATAAAAATGTTATGAAATAATACCCTTTACTGTTTATAAAAATAAAAGTATTACATCATATGTAAAAGTATGCCAAGTCTCTTTCTTTTTTCTTTTTTTTTTTTTTGCCATGGTTAAATAGGTTTTTTTGGTTTAGTTTTTTTTTTTTTAATTTTTATTGGAGTATGGCTGCTTTACAATGTTGGTTAGCCTCCACTGCACAACAAAATGAATCAGCCATACACATACAGATATCCCCTCCCTCTTGGACTTCCCTCCCATTTAGGTCACCACAGTGCATTACGTAGAGTTCCCCGTGCCCTACAGTATGTTCCCATCAGATGTGCCAAGGCTCTTGCTAACACCTAAGAGTGTGGGAAGCCTTCCTGTACCTACTCCTAACTTCAGGATCTCTTCCTCACCTGGAAGACATAAATCAGTAACAAAACAATCAGGCATAGATTTAAACCAACAAATGGCTATCAAACTGGTTTCTAGGAGATGAACATCATTAGCCTGTGATTCTATAAACCTGTTATATCAGCACATATGATAAGTAGCTAAACCCGTGTCTGATGATAAAGAACAACATCTAGACATATTTAAGAATAGGGCCAAGAGCAGATGGGAAATTCTCAGAAAAATGGTAAGGAACTGGAACTGGAAGATACTGATAAGGAAAATGCCAAGATCTTGTATCTGCAATGAAGGTTTATTAGGAAACCTTACGAGGACTGTTCTAAGTGCAGTGACAGGTCAATCTTCGATACATATAAATATACTTCATAAAGTAGATGGCTGTTTCATCAAAATGGGGGAGGCGGCCTGTCCAAAAGAACTTCTAGCTCAATGTCACCTTTGTATGAAGTTAAGAAAGGTATCTCCCACCTCCTGGGTGGACACAGCTCCACATCGGGATACAACACTTAGAGTGCAGGGGGGATTTTCAGCCCCCAGAGATCCCTGTTCCCTGTGCCTTTGTGCAGTGCCAGTGTGTCCAACTGTATAAAGCAGTCCTGAGGTCTAGCATCTTTTTTTTTTTTCAATTTATTTTTTAATTTTTGGCTATGTTGGGTCTTCGTTGCTGCGCACAGGCTTTCTCTAGTTGAGGCGAGTGGAGGCTACTCTTTGTTGTGGTGCACGGGCTTCTCATTGCAGTGGCTTCTCTTTGTTGCAGAGCACGGGCCCTAGGCGTGCGGGCTTCAGTAGTTGTGGCATGTGGGCTCAGTAGTTGTGGCTCGCGGGCTCTAGAGCACAGGCTCGGTAGTTGTGCACAGGCTTAGTTGCTCTGCGGCATGTGGGATCTTCCCAGACCAGTGCTTGAACCCGTGTCCCCTGCACTGGCAGGCGGATTCTTAACCACTGCACCACCAGGGAAGTCCTTAGCATCTTTTTTTTTTTTTTTTAAAGTCTTTACTGAATTTATTGCAATATTGCTTCTGTTTGATGTTTTAATTTTTTGGCCGCGAGGCATGTGGGATCTTAGCTCCCTGACCAGGGATTGAACCTGCACCCCCTGCATTGGAAGGCGAAGTCTTAACCACTGCACTGCCAGGGAAGTCCCGTAGTCTAGCATCTTTTACACTCCTTTGCTATCATTTCCTCCTTTCTCTGGTTCTTTGGAAATGGCCACATGTGCTCTGGCTCCATACATTGGAGTATAGATCTGAGACTTGGGTGTGTGCTCTGGGTGTGTGGAAAGCAGGTTGATCTAGTCTTACAACCTGCTTTAGTTCTGCAGTTTACACTGATCAAACTTGGAGAAAGGAAATTTTTCAAGTTCAGGCTAGCTCACTCAAGCTCTGCTTTAACGGTTAGGGTAGAATTGTATGCCTTTCAGATGTGTTTATTTGCTCTGTTTCATCATCTTTGTCTACATCTTCCTCAGAATCCCTTGAAAACAAGTGTGTAAGGCAGGATTAGGGTACTCTTATTTATCATATCATACCTTAGTCACACCCCAATACCTCAACATTTGTCATAGTCACTGAAGACCCATTTAGACAAAACTTACATCAGGACCTTTCAACTCAACAGAAGGAATATCTCATCTACTTTTTAAAAAAATAATTAATTAATTACTTTGGCTGCACCGGGTCTTAGTTGTGATACGTGGGCTCTTTAGTTGCGGCATGCAAACTCTTAGTTGAGGCATCTAGTTCCCAGACCAGGGATCGAACCCAGGCCCCCTGCATTGGGAGTGTGGAGTCTTATCCACTGGACCACCAGGGAAGTCCCTAATCTACTTTTATAGTGAACAATAAAATGTCCTTGGCCTTGTGGGGCAGAGTAAGGCAATGTCCTGGCCCATCCCTACGGGGAACAAAGAGGGAGGGCGAGTGAGGAAAGACCCTGAGCTCCTCTAGAAGCTCAGAACTTCAAATAAAGTTCAACTTTATTTGAACTTACAGGTCCTTTTCTGGATCTTATTTCCATAGCGATAGGAAACAGAAAACATGTCCTTGGACCAAAATCCTGCCTGACCAGTAGAGGATCACTCAGTATAGGCATCTTGCCTATGTATAGGGTGATCAACAGTAAGGGAATAAATGACTGGAGTAACCATTGGGGTTTTTCTTCAACTGGAGGTTGGTGTAGTCAGTATTTTTAGCACGTGAGAAGAGCCCGGCAGAGACCATCTTTATCAGATACTTCATCAGTTACTGAGCCGTGTGTTAGGAGAGAGCTATCTACCTGGTAAGTGTGGGTCTTATTAAACTTGTAAGTTTAAGGGCTGTTGTTCCTTCTTATGGATTTACTACTTGTTTTATTAAGTCCTTATAGTATATGTTTCTAAGTGAATTTCTGTCACCACGGGACTTTTTGTGGTGTTCTGTGGTTCCTCAAGATAACTGTAATTTGAAGTTTCTGTTGATGGCTTGTTAATGCTGAATATTGATTCCTATCTCTCAGGACAAGGTTCAGAGGACAACATGGCAAGTAGTACCGATGTCACTTGTGATTTCTCCCAAATAGGAAATACTCTTCTGTTCATATTTGTCACACCACTCCTGTCCTCATAGGGAGTGACTTCTTATCCCGACCCTAAAACTCAGTATGTAGCTACTCGTTCCCCTTACTCTTTCCGATTAATAGGGGCTAGATTTCATGTATTCTTTCACTATTCTGTGGTTTACAGCCCATTTTTTTTTTACACTATTTAAGGTGTTCCCCAAATTTCACTGAATATCAGGGAAAGAAAAAAATCATGTTTAGAAGTTTGTTTTTTTTTTGGCTGCATTGGGTCTTCATTACTGTGTGCGGGCTTTCTCTAGTTGCGGTGAGCGGGGGCTACTCTTCATTGCGGTGGCTTCTCTTGTTGCAGAGCACAGGCTCTAGGCGTGCGGGCTTCAGTAGTTGTGGTACGCAGGCTCAGTATTTGTGGCTCATGGGCTCTAGAGTGCAGGCTCAGTAGTTGTGGTGCACGGGCTTAGTTGCTCCGTGGCATGTGGGATCTTCCCAGACCAGGGCTTGAACCCATGTCCCCTGCATTGGCAGGCGGATTCTTAACCACTGCGCCACCAGGGAAGCCCCATGTTTAGAAATTTAAGCACAATAGTTTTAAGCCAACTGCCTAATAACTTCGTTTTGACATATGAAAAAGTTGGTTAAGGTTCTAGCGCAATGAGGGGGTGTTGGGCACCCAGGGGTACATTTGTTCGTTAGGGGAAGTAAGGAGTGCCTGAGAGCTGGGCTTGTAGATTTGGATTGTGTTCGTTTGTATCAGTCCTATTATTATACAATTGATTTTGGCTGTTTTCACCTCTCATTAGAAGACATTTTATTCTTATTTTTTGCTTCCTTTTCTCTTTGTTTGGGTTTCCACTTGGTACTGTTCAGTTTATACTTAAAGCAATGTTGTTTTCTTAGCTGGTAATAGCTGCCTTAGAAACCTCATGAGCTCCCCCTGCTGTTTTGCAGCTGACAATACAAGCCCCGTTCAATTTTAATTCCGAGAAGCATGTAAGTAAAACCCTGGGGGTTTGCTTGATCTAAGAGGCATATTAATACTTGTTAACTTTCTCTTGAAAGTTTACAAAATTAGAAAGGAAAGGAAGATTCTTCTAGCGTTTTATCTGTACTAATACTTAAGCTAGTGCAAGGAGGCTATACCCCTCCTTTGATCTAAGAAGCAGGTCTATACCACTTTTGAAAAACCGCCAATGAAGAATGAAGCAATATATAATGAAGATACGTAGGGTCTGAAATGGACTGACTAAAATCTGGAAGATGGGTTTTTAGTCATTTAAGTTTTGATCTGTAATGTTTTGGAAAAAAATAATATGCTTTATAATAATGAATTGATAATGGTTTTTGTTTTGTTTAATATTTTCCCTAACACTTCTGGAAACTTTACATGTAGTTTGACTTAAATTTATGTTTTAAGTTAGTATGAATTTTCATGTTAAAGATAATTTAGTATCACACAGAAATCACATTTATTAATATTTTTCATAGTTGTACAAATAATAGGGTATCATACAACATCATATATTGAAAATATCAGAAGATACACATTCATTAGATTACAAGTATATATTGGAACACCTACTAGTCACTATTCTCAGTGTAGGCAAACAGAGGTTTCTGACTTTGTGTAACTTACAGTCTATTAAAGTAGGCATTTATGAGAAAAAAACAACCATTCAGATAAATACATAATTAAAGACTATTAATTATTTGTTGGATATGACATCAAAAGCACAGACAACAAAAGAAAAAATAGATAAATTGGACTTCATCAAAAATTAAAACTTTTGTGCCTGAAAGGACATATCAGCAGAGTGAAAAGACAGCTCAAGGAATGGAGGGAAACATTTGCAAATCATATATCTGATAAAAGGTTAATAGCTAGACTATATAAAGAACTCCTACAACTCAACAACGTAAAAGCCAAACAACCCAATTTTAAAAATTGGGCAAAGAACTTAAATAGATATTTCTCCAAAGCTATACAAATGGCCAATAAGCACAGGAAAAGATGCTCAACATCACTAATCATTAGAGAAATGCAAATCAAAACCATGAGACACTAATTTATACCCATTAGGATGATGATTATTTAAAAAAAATAAGAACAAGTATTGGGAAGAACGGAAGGCTTGTGCATTGCTGATGGAAATGTGAAATGATACAGCTACCATGGAAAACAAAAATAGAGTTACCAAATTACAGCAATTTCACATTTAGGTATATACGCAAAAAAATTGGAAGCTGGGACTTGAACAGAATTTTGTACACCCAAGTTCACAATGTATTATTCACAATAACCAAAAGGTGGAAGCACCCCAAGTATCAGATGAATGGATAAACAAAATGGTATATACGTGTAATGGAATAATAGCCTTAAAAAGGAAGGAAATTCTGACACATGCTGAGACATGAATGAACCTTGAAGACATTATGCTAAGTGAAATAAGCCAGACACAAAAGGACGAATGTTGACTGATTCCACTTACATGAGATGCTAGAAGAGTCAAATTCATAGAGTCAGAAAGTAGAATGGTGGTCGCTAAGGGAGAGGGAGAGGGGGGAAACGAGGAATTGTTGTTTAATGGGTACAGAGTTTCAGTAAGGGAAGATGAAAAAGTTCTGGAGACAGATGGTCAACTGAGTTGCACAGCAGTGTAATGTACTGAATGCCATAGACCTGTACACTTAAAAATGGTTAAATTGGTAAACTTTATGTATATTTTACCACAATTTAAAATAATGTTGGGGACTTCCCTGGTGGTCCATTGGTTAAGACTCCGTGCTCCCACTGCAGGGGGCATGGGTTCGATTCTTGTTCAGGGAACTAAGATCCCACATGCCTCACAGCCAAAAAAGCAAAACCTAAAAAAGAAGCAATATTGTAACAAATTCAGTAAAGACTTTAAAAATGGTCCATATCAAAAAAAAAAAAAATCTTTAAATAAATAATTAATTAATTAATTTTAAAAATGATTATGATGAGTAATTTGAAGGGAGAAAAGTAACAGGTTTCTGCTACCAGATATTTTAGTGGGTAAGTGAGGGTGGTCCAGGAAGGCATTGCTGAAAGCCAACAATGAAAGAGTGAAGATTGGGGCAGAATGTTTGAAGGCTGCACGCTGAGAAGAACTTGAGCACTTCTGAGGAGCTGAGGGAAGGCCAGGGTGGTTGGCACGCAGAGACCCATGTGGAGAACAGGCAGTGAGGCGGACGGAGTGGGCAAGAGTCGGGGCACAGAGTCTTGCCAGCTGTGGTGAGGAGTTTGGATTTTACTGAAGCAGTGAGAGGTTATGGAAGTAATTAGCAGAGGAGGAAAATACAATGTAAATTAATTTTAAAAGGCCATGCAGATAGTTGTGTGGAAATAGATTTTGAGGAACCAGAAGTGTAGCCTGGGAGACTACAGTTGGGAAACTGTGGCAGTATTGCAGCTGAGAAATAGTGGTTTGGACCATGAGAGTGTCAGAGAGGACATGGAGAAAAGTGGAAGGATTTAAGATTTTGGTGCTGGATTGCATATGTAGGCAAGAGAGAGAGGAAGGTATCTAGTTGAATGGTGTGTCATTGTCATGTTAGGCATAGGTGGCTGTGTGGCTCAGTCTGATCTGAAAAATAGGATCTGTTATTTCACCCTGGGCAAAATGAATTGCTAAGCTACTTTTAATTCTTCAAAGAATAATGCTGCAAAATTTTTGATTATTAGAATGGCTATTCTAAGCTCTCCATTACCATGATCAAACTTAGTTTCTGATCAGCTGGATCATAGGATATGATGATGACAGTGATGGGTAATTTATTATACTGTTTTAAATCCCTCGGGGCCGATGCATTCAGAAGATAAAAGGTGCCATAAAAACTGCATTTCGGGCTTCCCTGGTGGCGCAGTGGTTGAGAGTCCGCCTGCTGATGCAGGGGACACGGGTTCGTGCCCCGGTCCGGGAAGATCCCACGTGCCGCGGAGCGGCTGGGCCTGTGAGCCATGGCCGCTGAGCCTGCGCGTCCGGAGCCTGTGCTCCGCATCGGGAGAGGCCACAAGAGTGAGAGGCCCGTGTACCGCAAAAACAAAAAACAAACAAACAAAAAAAACTGCATTTCAAGATCAAGGAATTAAATTATGTTGTAAAACACTTATGTACCTGACAACCACTAAAATATAGGCATAATGAGGAAGTCCACATCAGAAAGAGACTTTTATGGGATTAGGAAGATTAGTCAGAATTAGTATTTAAACTGAGTCTTGAAGATGTAGATGTTGTTTAGAGAATACTGCTTTTAAAAAATGATTTTCAGAAATAGATGTTTGCAAACCATGAAAGGAAACATTTCATAAGAAAACCTATTCATAAGTGATTAACAAAATGGTATCAAGCCAGTAGAAATCAAATAAGTAGACTAATGAATATCCCATTAACAAAGAGTATATAAAAATCCCAAATTGAAGAAAAAGAAAAGGAATTACCTAATTTTAAAATAATTATTTTTAAAATTCTGAATCTTTCAGTATTTTT
>NW_006793664.1:1570055-1573023 GCF_000442215.2 Lipotes vexillifer | reverse complement strand
CACGAACCCGCGTCTCCTGCAACGGCAGGCGGACTCTCAAGCACTGCGCCACCAGGGAAGCCCTCTTTCAGTATTTTTAAATGATGTAAAAATCATCTATTTAGAGATACTATGTCTGTTAAATTGTCATTATTATATCTTTTTTACATTTTAATGCTTCTTAAGCTATAAGAAGTCCAAAATAAAAATTTCATAATAAAAAAAAACTGCATTTCAGAATTTTATATTCGGTCAGTAGAACAGTTTAAATTTTAAAGGCATTTTTTCACTTCAATATGATTGAAAGTAATACTTAGGAAACAAATGGGGAAGAGGCTGGTGTATTTGAGTGGAGGAAGAGAGGATGTCCCTCTTTGTAGGTGGGGTGTCAGCAAACAGGCTGGACTGGAAACTCCCAACTCAGTGGGCCAGGGAAGCTTCTGCCTAAAGCAGTGAAAGCCTTAGTCACTTTTCTCAGAAGAACTGATTAGCTCAACGAGCAATTAGAGCCAGAAGGAGGATGTGTGCAAACACAGTGAGCATCTCCATGACTGACAGCAAAGAGCAGGATGCACCCAAGAGCCCAGCAGAGAGGCAGAGCTGGGAACAGTTCTGAAGGGGCTAAAGGTGAAATTTGAGACTTTTAATATTAATAGTTCATTCCAGTTTTTTTTTAAGTGCTTAGTTTTGTCAAAGGGGTTAAACCTGATTCTGATGTAGTCTCTGGATCCAGCTGCTGGATAGAGAAGACAGAGGAACATGATGAGCTACACATGAGTCCTCCACCAGCAGCATCCAGCCTCCGCAGAACTACAGCTGTTGTAGCCTGGCCTTCCTGATAGATACACTGTAAGAAAGTGAAAGGGATGGAGGGAAAAGCTAAACTTAAAAGAGATTTAAAAGACATATCAAATATTTTTAAAGAAGTAAGAAAAAACTGTATTGTCCAGGACACACAGTTGGGTGATAAAACTTTTTTTTTAATCCAAGCAAGTGATTTCTGTAAAAGTCAGGATAATGGTTACTTGGTTGGGGAGAAAGGGATTGGGATTGGCATGAAGCTGCATGGAGATGGCAAAATTCTATTTCTTAACCTTTTCCATAGTTACAGTGGTATCCACCTTAAAATAAATCATTGAAATGATATTTGTTTTATGTGGTTTTCTGTATCTTATTTAACTTTACAATAAAAAGATTTTTAAACATGTTTAGTTCTTATTAGGCATGTTATCATCTTTAGTCTCTTCTCTAACATTCATAATCCTTTCATCATAATTTAGCAATGCAGTTTGGCCAAGTTTACATCAGATCTTTATTCTCATGCATAAATAATTTACATTCCTGAAATCATTATTATTCATTTCCATGTCAAGCATTGCCTCCATAAAGATCAATTCCAGTGGCTGCCTACAAACGACTCACCTGCGGTGGGATCTCTGTATTGCTTCCACTACTGTAGATAATACTTGTCATTTGTTGTCAAGTTTGGAAATTGGTGTTTATTTAATAAAGATGCTGTTGTTTTAATTGTACATTTTAATAGGAATAGTAAGAGACTCCATTTTGTGTTGCTCTATTCAATTTAACAAGAAAAGAGCCTAATCTTAAACTTAAGCTACTCTGAGGAAGTATTACCATTTGTCTCTTATAGACATTTCTTGCTACCCCACTCTGTGCTAACCTCCACTAGGCTCTGATGCTAAAAGGATGAGTATAATCTAGTGCCCTTTTAAAAAGCTCAGAAACAAGACCATCAAGAATAATTCAGAATTATGAAATGCAAATAATCTGATACTGGGCTTCAACTCTTTATAGTGAAATCCTACGTAAATGCTACAAACACTAGTCCCTCGGACTCCAGAGTTCCTCCTCTCCAGTTCTTTCTCCACACTGAAACCAGAGCCATCTTTATAAAAGACATATCTGATCAAGTCTTAAAACAATTCACTGGCCATACGGACAACCGTGAATTCCTCAAAAGTTCCTTGTTCGTATTGAATACCTCTGAGGTTTCACACAGGTGTTCTACCTGAAACCCTCTTCCTTCCTCTTTGTCCCCAATTCACCTGGTTAATTCCTACACTTCCTTCGGGCATCAGCTGAAATGTCACTGTCTCTGCCTCATTAGGACCAATTGGGAGCCTCTGCTCTAGGTTTCCCCTTCTCCCCAAGCACCCTGAATATTCCTTTTTAGCATTTATCATACTTTAATAACTGCTTACCTAATTTCTTCCCCATTAGACTGTATAACTGCTATCAGGATGTCACTTGCCTTATCCCCTGTTTCCTCAATCTCTGGCATGTATAGGCACTTAACAGGTATTTGTTAAATGAATGATAGGGGTTTTGCACAAGTGTAATGAGTAACACACAGAAGTGCCTAATGAGACTGGGAGGTAGGAAGATGGGGTATCAGAGAAAGTTTTCATCTTAAAAGGGAAGGTGGGGGGCTTCACTGGTGGCACAGTGGTTAAGAATCTGCCTGCCAATGCAGGGGACACGGGTTCAAGCCCTGGTCCGGGAAGATCCTACATGCTGCGGGGCAACTAAGCCCGTGCGCCACAACTACTGAGCCTGCGCTCCAGAGCCCACGTGCCACAACTACTGAAGCCCGCGTGACTAGAGCCTGTGCTCCGCAACAAGAGAAGCCACCGCAATGAGAAGCCCACACACCACAACAAAGAACAAAAGCAGCCAAAATAAATAGATAAAATAAATTCATTAAAAAAAAAAAAGGGGGAAGGTGGAATTTTCTTGGTAAAGAAAGGAGGTGAGGGGGCCGGGATGGTGGAGGAATGAATTTCTAAAAGAAGGAGGAAAGAACCTACGCAAAGGCAGGAGAGAGCTTGACAAGTTTAGGAAATTACAAATATTTTGGAAGACAACTAAAAGGGGTCAGAATAGGCATGTTATTTAGACCCAGTGGCCCTTACTACTTAGACTTAAGTTACTGGAAGAATGTTGTACAGAGTGGTGCCACAACATCACA
>NW_006793664.1:1552063-1570045 GCF_000442215.2 Lipotes vexillifer | reverse complement strand
CATCATCACACCTCAAGAAATATATCCAGTCCTGCTGAAAGACTCAACATCTTATAGTTTCTGATTCTTTGTCTGTCTTAGGTGAGGTTATTTAAGGGATGATCTCAGAAAAAAGTTTCAAGAATTGATCCCTCTCACACTGGATTTATCAGCAAGGCAGATTTTAAGGTGATTTTGACTGGGCTGTGCAACAACCTGAATGAATACGAGTGTGGACTGCCAGGAAGGAGATGTGATACTAAAGGAGAAGGAAGGTGAGTCAGATCTAGAGAGTAAGAAAATCTAGGTGTATGTTTGTATTTACTCAAAAAACAATGGACCATTTTTTAAAAAAAGAATTAAAAATTTACTCAGTTTGTGTGTATACACGGAGTATCTTTTAAAGGTGACATAAAAACTGGTAATAGTGATCGCTTCCTAGGAAGGGCACTGCGGGGCTGGGGGCAGAGGTAGGAGGGAGACTTTTGACTGTATATCCTTTTGTACTTCTAACATTTTGTACTATATAAGTGTACTAGCTATTCAAAATGTATTTTAAAATTAGTGTGTGCATAGAAAGGTTTTAAGGAAACAAAAAAATGGTGCTTACGTTGGATGGTGGGATTAAAGGTGTTCTTGTATCCTCTTTATACTTTGCTATGTGTTTCCAATTTTCCATAATGAGCATATATTGCTTTGATAATTAGTTTTTTTAAATATCTTTATTGGAATATAATTGCTTTACAATGTTCTGTTAGTTTCTGCTATGTAACAAAGTGAATCAGCTATATGCGTACATATATTCCCATTAGTTTTTTAAAGTTACGTTATTTTTTTAAACCTGAATTTTAGAAACATCCAACTGCCCCAACAGTTTTGAGGTCCTGGAGGACTACAGCTTTACACAAGAAGAGTATTCCTAAACTTAGATCTAAATCATGCAATTCCAAGAAAGAGTGAAAGTGGTCCTGATTGTGACAGCTGTTGCATAGAGGAAAGGGCACTGGACTGGGAAGCAAACATATTATAGTTCAAATCCTATAGCTCTGCCACAACATAGTTATGTGACTTTCAACAGACTCTCTGAATTAGGCCTCATCTGAACATTGAGGGTAACGTTTCCTACTGCAGACGTGTTTGTGGAGAGTAAATGGTGTAACCGTGTGTGAAAGCCCCTAACACTGGGCCAGGTCAGGGGAGACATGGGGGACCTTAGCTCCCTCTTGATTTCCATTAACCCGACTAAGGCCACCTCAGACTGTGTTTGCAGCCTTAAGACAAATCCCCTAGAGCTGTTCCAACCAGGTGGCTGCTCTGAAGTCTATTTAGAACTTCTGGAGTTGCCCCTGTACCTGATCCCTAGCAAATCCCTTCCTAAAAAAGAGATCTCTTTCTATCAATACCTTTCTTCCATTCTTGATGTCTTTTCTGATGCAGAGAAGAAAACACTCAGATTAAGACTGGTTTTTAAAAAGGGGAGGGGCAATGAACTGACAAGATAAAAACCATTATTTCAAAAATTCAATATTGTAAATAGGTGAGCAGTTTCAAAGGAAATTGATTTAGTTTATACATCAACCTCATGCAGATTTTAGTCATGCTAGCTAAGTTACTGGGTACAGACCACTGGCCAGATACTGCTGTTAACTCACTCAATCCTCCCATTAACCCTATGGGATGGGTACTATCATTCCATTTAATGATGGGAACTGAAGCCCAGAGTTGTCCAATAATTTTCAAGGTCATATAATCAGAAAATGGCAGAACCAGGACTTAGCAGCTTAGCTCCAGAGCCCGTGTTCTTAATCACCTTGCCTGTTGATAGTATTTAATGTCAGATAATGATATTGTTTGATTGTAAAATCCAGAAAAAATAGACCAGAACATAGATTTCATGTGCAGTTGACCCTTGAACAACTTGGAAGTTAGGGGCGCTGACCCTCAATGCAGTGAAAAATCCACATCCAACTTTACAGGCGGCTTCCATAACCGCAGTCCCGCATCCTTGAATTCAATCAGCGGTAGATCGTGTCATACTGTAGTATGTATTTATTGAAAATATCCGTGTATAAGTGGACCCAAGCAGTTCAAACCCGTGTTGTTCAAGGGGCAACTAATTTTGTCAGTGTTTCGTACCAAGAATTTCTGAAGCCATTTAAGAGGCAGATTTGTATGAATGGGCACAAGGCTGCTGCAACTATGCATTTCCCTTCACCTGGGAATGAAGATCAACTTTTCATTAGAGAAGAGTCAGCAGCTTTGAGAGTGCTGATTAGTCGCCTAAGGGAAAAGGTATTCTGAACTTTTCTTTGCCTTTGAAAAACAGCATTCACGGTAGCCCGGGGTGTGAATCGGTGTCACTGTGCCTGATCAATCAGTGTCTGCGTGCCTGATGTTGCATTTGGGGTTGTTAGTGTCAAGCAATGAGGCCTGAGAAGTGTGCAGGGGCCACAGTGAGAAGCCTGACAAGGAACTTGGACTTTTTCCTGAGAGTAAGAGCAGGCAGGCATTGAATAATTCTAAACAGGGGAATTTTAGATTTGTGTTTTAGAAAAACAGTCTGGTTGATAATGCTGAAAATCAATTAGAGGAAGCAAAAATGGACGCTTGTGAGATTGGTGGGAAGTTGAAAAGGGTCACTGACAGCCTGGTTTTTGGCTGTGGCAGAAGAAATAGAAATGAATGGATCAAGAGATATAAGGTAAAATCCACAAGACTTGATGTCTGTTTGGTTGTGGAGTTAGGAGAAGGGTGAGAAGCTGGTCAAGGGATAGTGGTGAATCAAGGAGAGACAGATTGTGAGTCTATCTGGAGGTGAGGATAGATCTGGAAATAAGGCCTTAGTGGTTTCCTTCTATTGCATGGCATGGTTTTGCCTAGATTAAGAGCCTCAAAAGAAACCTTCAGGATAACTGTATCCTACCCCATAAGAGAAGAAAAGTTGGTGATCGGGCAGGAAGGGGCTGGGTAGGGAAAAAAAGGGGAGAAGCAAAGGGAGGAAACATTTATGTTTTGATATATTTATATATTTGGGGAGGAAGAATTTATTTGTCCAATAATTTTCTCTTGTGTAATTCAGTGTGACTGGAAGAGCCTACAGAGGTCTTTTCAATATTAAAAAAAACAACCCAATTGAAAAATGGGCAGAAGACCTAAATAGACATTTCTCCAAAGAAGACATACAGATGGCCAAAGGCACATGAAAAAGCTGCTCAACATCACTAATTATTAGAGAAATGCAAATCAAAACTACAATGAGGTATCACCTCACACCAGTTAGGATGGGCATCATCAGAAAATCTACAAACAACAAATGCTGGAGATGGTGTGGAGAAAAGGGAACCCTCTTGCACTGTTGGTGGGAATGTAAATTGATACAGCCACTATGGAGAACAGTATGGAGGTTCCTTAAAAAACTAAAAATAGGGGCTTCCCTGGTGGTGCAGTGGTTGAGAGTCCGCCTGCCAATGCAGGGGACACGGGATCGTGCCCCAGTCCGGGAGGATCCCACATGCCGTGGAGCGGCTGGGCCCGTGAGCCATGGCCGCTGAGCCTGTGTGTCTGGAGCCTGTGCTCTGCAACGGGAGAGGCCACAGCAGTGAGAGGCCCGCGTACTGCAAAAAAAAAACAAAAAAACTAAAAACAGAACTGCCATACGACTCAGCAATCCCAGTACTGGGCGTATACCCTGAGAAAACCATAATTCAAAAAGAGTCATGTACCACAATGTTCATTGCAGCGCTATTTACAATAACCAGGACATAGAAGCAATCTAAGTGTCCATCGACAGATGAATGGTTAAAGACGATGTGGTACATATATACAATGGAATATTACTCAGCCATAAAAAGGAACGAAATTGGGTCATTTGTAGAGACATGGATGGATCTAGTGACTGTCATACAGAGTGAAGTAAGTCAGAAAGAGAAAAACAAATATCATATATTAACACATATATGTGGAACCTAGAAAAATTGTACAGATGAACTGGTTTGCAGGGCAGAAATAGAGACACAGATGTAGAGAACAAACATACGGACACCAAGGGGAGAAAGCGGTGGGGGGTGGGGGTGGGGGTGTGATGAATTGGGAGATTGGGCTTGATATGTATACACTATGTGTATAAAATTGATGACTAATGAGAACCTGCTGTATAAAAAAATAAATAAAATTCAAAAAAAAAAAAGAAACTGGGTGTTGATAGTAGTGGTTACCTTTCCTTCGCAGAATTCAAGTCAGTTCTTAAGTTCTACAACTTCCTCCTTAGTGAAGATGAGCTTTATCAAAGTGTGACTGGGAGTTATATGGAAAAATAGACTACAGATTTGTTTTGGAAGAAGCTTGCTAACAATAGCAAATACCTGATGCCCAAAAAACCACCATCAAGTGCAACATAAACTCATCCTGTATTCTCGTTACCCACATCACTTGGTTCCTGTCCTCATAGCAAGTCATTTGATGCTTCTTGGAAATTACTGTTTCCTAAACTCCCTTATCTCCAAAGCATATTCAGCTTTCATGGTGTCTCTTTCTGTAATACATAATTGAAAAGAGTTGAAAGTGTTGTCTCACTGTTACATGTTCTCTTCATGACAAGGAAACAGACAACACAATGCTACTTTCAGTAGTTTTAGAAATTATCTTTCCATTTTTTATAGTATTCTAAGAAATTCTTAGCTTAACTTCTTCCCTCTGAAATTAATGATATAGCAGTGAAATTCCTTCCCCTGCAGCCTCCCCTCACCATATATGTTTGGGCAATCATCAGCCTAGGGTTCAGGGTCATGATAGTTATTATTCAGTTCTAATTTGACAGTATCCACATTGCAAAATACTAGCAAACGGAATCCAACAGTGCATTAAAAGGAGCATACATCATGATCAAGCATGATAGTTATTATTCAGTTCTAATTTGACAGTATCCACATTGCTCTTGTCTTTTTTTTTTTTTTGCGGTACGCGGGCCTCTCACTGTAGTGTGGCCTCTCCCGTTGTGGAGCACAGGCTCCGGACGCGCAGGCTCAGCAGCCATGGCTCATGGGCCCAGCCGCTCCGCGGCATGTGGGATCCTCCCGGACCGGGGCACGAACCCGTGTCCCCTGCATCGGCAGGCAGACTCTCAACCACTGCGCCACCAGAGAAGCCCCTGCTCTTGTCTTTTTGACTGGGCTGTCACGTAATTCAGATAGGGTTCAATTGTATTCATGTCTGCCTCTTTACTGTACATGACAGTAGGAGGGGTTTGTGAAATTAGGAATTTTTCAAGCTTTCACAAATTTATTGCTTGTGGCTTGTGGCCAGAATATATATTTGCAAATGACCCTCCCTTCAATTTGACTTTTTCCAAACAGCTTCTCCAAGTACACAGAATTGACTCCCCCAGACTTCCCCCCAGTATTGCTGAGGCTAGACAGGTTGCACTTGTAGGTGTGCCACATACATGGCACACAATACATCAAAAAAGTAGAGAGATGAGTCGTAACTTGTAGTCCTAAAACTTGTGTGTGTCCTCTCCATGTCTTTATAGCAATTATTTTCTTCACTAATTATACTTTAGGTTATATTTAGAAAAAATAATAGGGCTAGATCACAGATTTATATAGCCTGGCATAAATATAAAATAGAAATCATGTTTATGTCAAAAATAAAGTTCTGTTCTTAGTGGATGGAGATGAAAGTCTTTTATTGTGGAAGACCTCTACTGATATACCTATGACAAAACAGCCATAGAGGAGGCTTGCTTTTTGTTTCATCAAACATTGCAAAAGGGCTCCTAGAAATATTGTAGCAAGAAGGTTTCATCATATTTATAAAGCTTTAACTAGTATGTTTTACTGACTCTTGCTTTTAAGCTAAACATAATAAATGAGGCTAGGTGGGAATAGCAAAAAGTACTCAGGTTCCCATTTCCCTTGGGGTTCTTTTTCCTCACACCCTCTTTTTATAGCTCAGCCCAGAATTCCTGCTCAAGTTTCCCACCCCCATCGTCTGTGGTTTTGGTAACTTTCCTGTTATCTCCCACGCCCCCATTCAGCATAACACTGTCTACTGCCTCTCTCCTGTTTTGCTGCAGCTCTTCCCAATATATAGAGGGTTTGTTAGAGATTATAATGGGACAGATTTGCAGCCCTTCATAATGGTTGCTTCTTATCTTCCAGGTGAGCCAGAAATAGTTGGGTCCCTCAAGCTCTAGCCTAGCCACTCTCTTCAGTGGTCTTTTCTCTGGTCCCAGCTTGTCTTTCCACGCACACTTGTGGACGCAGCAGCCACCTGTGCACACACATGTGGACACTCTTGTGCCTACACTGCTTGACACACACAGGCATATATGTATATCTGCCTTCCTAGCTGCACACATATAGGCACCCAGGTTCTGGGGTTTTAGGGCATCCAATAAATAAATATCTTTTTTTCCCTCTTACCTGTGCTCAGAATCATTTAGGATGTGGATATGGGATGTCAGGTGGAGAAAAAAAATGTCTGTTTTGAGACTGACTGGAGGACGTGACATCTGTGTGTGGAGAGTGAGCTTGTAACACTTCACCTTAGAATTAAACTTACCCATCAGAAGCATAGGAAGAGCTCTAAATCTTCCAGCCAGCTTAGATGGGAACGCTTGCTTGCTTCCTGTGGGCAGGTTGGCGCCCAAAGATAAAGGGGCTGAGGTGAGTGTGCTTGAGTCCACCTTTTAAACCCTCCAGTGGGGTAGCTGAAGAATGTGAAAGGGCTGCTGAGAGAGATTGAGAGTATTACCCCAGTGATACCTTTTCATGTGGACACACACATGCAGAAATCATTCTTACCCCAGGCCGTGGGTGCATGCAGAATTGGATATTGGGAGCCGAGCAATCAGAAAACCAGAGAGCGTGAGAAACGAAGGCCGAGTGAGAAAGGGAGTGAGAGTGAGGGGTCGGGACCCAGGCAGCTGGGGGTCTGCAGCACTGCCTTCACCTCCATTGGGGGGTGAGTCTGGAGCCAGCATTGGGGCAGATAGGATGGACAAAATAGGATGGACAAAAGACTTGAATGGGAAAAAATGGGGGAAATGCTGAGAGGAACATAAAGCTGCCAGAGAAAGTGTATTTAAGGAATATTGAATTCGTTTATTTATTTACTCCATGATCCAGAAAAGAATCTGCAACAGCCCAATTTGTATGTTAATAATAGGCATTAGAATATGTACTTTGAGAGAGAATGTAGGAATGTGGGTATAAGAGCTGTAACAAAATAACATAAAGCTAGTTTTCTGTATTTGAAAGAGCATAAGAGGTAGCATTCCAAGGTTATTAGGGGCCCCGAGTACCAATCATAACTCGGAATGGGGCTCATAGGCCTCAAAATGACCATGGGATGGAATTTGAGCTCCCTACCCCCACTTGCCCTAAATGAAGAATATTTCCTTGTTTCAGAATAAGCCTTGGGGTTTAAGAAAGAGCCCTGGGGTTCGAGATTTTTTCATGTGCCTTGACGTTTTATTTTTCAGTTTGAGGTGGTCCCAAGGATCTGACACTTTGTGGGGGTAGGAATTATTATAATAGCTAACATTTATTGAACATTCATTGTGGGCCCCACACTGTGTAGAGTGCTTTGAGTGTACCAGTTCATTTAATCCTCTTAGCAACCCTATGAGGTATACGCACCTTTAATATCTCTATTTTATAGGTGAGGAAACAGATGCAGAGTGGCTTAGCAATTTGCCCAGAATTGTAAGCAGCAGAGCTGGACTGCAGATCCAGGTGGGGTCTGAGCAGCTAATGGTGCAGGAAAGAGGAGGGTGGAGTCGACTCAGCCCAGTCTTGGCTCTTTCCCAGCCCAGTCTTGGCTCTTTCCCGTGTGAAAGGAGCAGAACTCTCATCGGGCTAGTTTTGAATTCAAATCCTGGATTTGGCGTCTGCGTTTAGCTGGGCCTTCAGGAAGAGTTAACTGCCTTAACCAAGCAGGCCAAGTGTGTCTCCTGCTGCCAGACCACAAGGTAGAATTTCTAGGCAAAGGCAGGGATGTTGGTCTGTCTGAAAACCCTCAGAATGTGTGTAGGTTGAGCCACAGATCTCTGGGTGGGTGTACAAGTACTTTCTGGTCTCTACTGAAGTGGGGAGGGGACTAAGGGCCAGAAACAAGAGGTCTAGGGGAGATGTAGAATCCAAGAGACTCAGTACTATGATGTCATGCCACACATGTTTATTGAGCTCCTACTACATGCCCCATTTTGCCTTACTTTTCTTGGTGTGTTACTCTATGCAGATACCCATTACCAGGTTCCTAGGAATTCCGTGCCTTTGTGGGGTCAGGTAGGCACTTGCATAGCTGCTCTTCTACCTTCCTTGCCTGGTATCTAGCAGGCCAGACTGCAGGGCCCCCACTGGTGCATGGCTGTGTTTGTTCAATAACGCTTGGAAGCACAAGTGAGCTCTGTATTACTGCCTTTTCGCTGGGGTGTCTGGAGGGCCAAGAAGCTCCTAGATGTAGCCCTGCAGAGCCACAGGGACTGAACCAAAGCACCAGCCATCAGCTTTGTTCCTCAAGCCTCTAGAGAAAACCTTTGATTTCATGGGGATGATTATTTTTATTCTTGCCCACTCAAGGATGAAGCCCAAGAAACAAGGGGTTGCCCCTTTCAGAAGTATCACAATGGGTCACCTCCAGCCAAACCCACTGTTTTTTGTTTTTTGTTATTTCTGGGTTTGGTTGAGCCTCTCTTGGAAACCATTACTATACAACTTACTTAAAAGAAAGAGTGGAGGGATTGGGCATAAGAGACTCAGACAGAGGGGGGAGTAGGTGGGGGGCTTGGGACAGAGAGGCTAGAAGTAATGTGTTGTCAGAGAAAGTGCAGGAAGAACACATTAAAGTCACAATCTGATTTAAGTCGATTCCATTTTGTAGTGACATTTTTAATCTTCTGCAAAGTTTGACTTTTCGCCAAGCCTGGAGAATTGGAACTTTGGAAGAAGGTTTCAGAAAAAGACACAACACACACACACACACACACACACACACACACACACACACACACACACACACACAGAAAGGGGGAGGAAGAGAAAGGGGAGGGAGACTTTTATCCTAAAGTCATTGTAAATCCAAAGCAGGGTTTTATCCTCCACAGTTAAATGAGAAAGAAAAAAAAAAATCAAGAATACCAACATTTGAGGTACAAAGACTGTCATGGGCCAGTGGAAGTTTGCAAAATTATATGTAAATGACCAAAGTTTTTACTATGGTGGCCCTGTGCTTTCCCAAAGCTAATCCCAAAGAGAAAATCTACTTAGCAAAAGAAAGTTTTGTCTAATTTGGTTAACAGTTGAGAAGTGACAAAAATGCTGAATATATTAATAATTTATATTTCCAGGGTAACACTATATCTTTAATGCTTCACTGCCAAAGGGAATTCAGATTGGCTTAATGCTCAGAGAAAAAAAGGCTGAAAGGCCTTCCTTCATATTCTGTATCCAGCGCTGATAAAAATGGGTGTAAGACATGTGTTCCAATAATAGGCACCATGCATTCTCCCATTTCTGCATAATTTGTTTTCATCCCATATTGCTCAATATATATTTGTTACCCAGTGGCCTCCTGACCTTACAATGACTTTCATGCTCCAACTATATCATTTCATAAGGGAGGAGATGCTTGTTTGCATCTCACATTTTATAGATAAGTATTGTAGTGATATATAGTGCGTGTAAGGGCAAGAACCCTTTACTTGAAAGACTTTTTCTAAAGTTTATAGATTCTCCCTGCCCCCAAAACATACACATTTAAGTTTCACTTTATGGACAACATAATGAAGTGGCTGTGTGTGTGTGTGTGTGTGTGTGTGTGTGTGTGTGTGGTTTTTTTGGTCCTGTCTCTGTAATCAAGTTTGAGGGTTTATAAATTGTGGGCCATCTTCCTCCATGACCTCAGTAAACAGTCTAGGTCAGAGCTCCCTTAAGCCCTGTCCACAGAAATGGAATAAGTTAATTTATTGCACTCCAGCTAACCTGAACGGTGACAAATAATCGTAGTTCAGCTAAATGGCCTCAGGAAACAGGAAAACCTGCTACCTAATTTTGAGTTATTTATTTAAAGGGCATCAAAGGGAACGGGAACAAAAAGAAAAGACAAACAAAGAAAAAAAATCAATGAAGGAAAAATTTTAAATTCTCACAAAGACAACTTTAACGGGTTGGTTACCTTGTTCATTTTACCAGTTAACGTAAAACAACAGTGAGGCTTATTTTGATCTCTGGGTCCTAGAAAAACCTGATTTCAGCTTGCTATTTTAAACATATTGCTGTTTTGTGGGTAAGACAGATCGAATTGTCGTTGAAAACTACAAGCCCCTTACAGATCACTAGCCAAGTCTTCCCTAGACCCCAAAACGTTCCTATGTTCTGGGTGGAGCGAGAAGGTTAAAATCCCCCTCCCCCAGGAAAAGGTGGAGAAGCCTTTCTCAGCAGGCCCAAGAACCCAGCGTCTCAACGCCGCACCAGTGGCCGGATGTGGGTGTGGGCAGAGGGAACAATCCTTTCGGGGAGCACGTCTCCCAACCCGGTCGCTGCCGGCCTCTCACCAGGTTGCCCAGCGGCCCCGAAGCCGAGATGATTTGTGCGCCAAAGGCAACTCCAGCTTCCCGAACCCTTCGGTGCCGACGAGTAGTAGTCATTCGAAGATAAACTTCATCGTCTGTTGTTTCTAAGCCACACTCGGAAGCTACCTCCTCTACGTATTTGTTACCAGACAGGTTGAGGCCGTAAACCTAGTCACGCATCCCGATGGTCTGAGTTTCGGCGCGCTTCAGACCAGCGGGCATGTGGTGCGCGCGTGTCCGGGGCCTCGTCCCGGGTTAGGGAAGGGCGCCCAGGTCGGAACTGGCGAAAGTCCGCCAAAGCCAGCTTGGGGAGGGTCCTTCGATTTGTATTTTCTGAGAGCTGAGGGCCCTGTTCCTCGAGTCTGCCCTTCCCCCAGGCAAATGCCCAAGGTGCGCCCGAGGCACGTGCGGGTCTGCAGCCCCGGGGGAAACGCGAATCCAGCCTGGAAGCGACCCCTCCACTTAGCCTCCCCGCCTCCTCAGGCACCGCAGCGACCCGCCCCCTTCCCCACCCAGATTACTGAGGGCCGTCACCTTGGCCTCTATCAGCCTGCGCCCGAGACACCTCGGAGGGGGTGGGTTTTGGAAGAGCAGAAGGTAACAAGAAATCCATCTTTCTGGGATCCTTCAGAAAACGTTTATTGCCAGGGGGGAGATCCTTCAGAAGACTCTTTCGCTTTTGGCCTTCCCCCACCCAGCTCTTTTGTTGGCACCGTATTTACACTTGTACAATATACAGTATTTCTCCCAGGCAGCGCCCGAAGCGCAAAGAAATCTGCGGGCGAGTCGGCGTCAGAGCACCGCGGGGTGCTGGGGCGTGTGCAGGTTAAGGGCGTTGGGGTGGGCGTGGCCGATCAGGTTGAGGTAATGCCGGTCCAGGCCCTGCACGGGCGTCAGGAAGGGGCTGTGCTGCTGCGCAGGGCTCGGAAGAGGCACGGGCGCGCTGGGCAGGTAGGGCAGCGCCGGGCTGCGGGCCGCGCCGTGTGGCCAGGCGAAGGACCCCGGGGCCGCGCCCTGCGGGAACACGGACGCCTCACCAGGGCTATGGCCTGGGAACTCGGGCCCCGCTGGGTGCAGCTGATAAGAGAAATCCGGCTCCGGGAGCGAACCCAGCGGCTGGAAGGCGGGCTCGGCGCCCAAGCGGGCCTTGGACTGCAAGAAGGCGAGGATGCGCGCGTACTTGGTGTCCTTGGTCTCCATCCTCTCCACGGTGGTGAGGTAATGCACCAGGTTCTTCATGCACTCGTGGTAGCCGTAGTGGAAGTAGTTGGCAAACTCCGCTAACAGTTCTGCTGGAGGGGCGAGAAAAGCCATAGAAAGAAAAAAAACTGAGAGCGCCCTTTCCGACCGGGAGCGCGAGGCGGGGGCCAAGCACCTCCCATCACGTTTCCTGGCCGGAGTTTCCGTTGGACGCCCGCCCTCTCCTCTTGTTACTCTGGAGACTGGAAGAAGGCCAGCTACAGACTTTCTTTTTCCTTAAGAGTCTGACCCCATCCTCCCCACCTGAGAGGAGGCCGCGGAACCTGTATCCACGCGGCCCGGCCCGAGCGCGCTCTTTAACCCCGCAGGTGCCCCCGGCATGGCAGCGGCCGAGGTGCCCGGCTACCTCGTGTCCTCGCAGACGGAGAAGCACCGGCGGGCCCGCAACTGGACGGACGCGGAGATGCGCGGCCTCATGCTCGTCTGGGAGGAGTTCTTCGACGAGCTGAAGCAGACCAAGCGCAATGCCAAGGTGTACGAGAAGATGGCCAGCAAGCTGCTGGAGATGACCGGCGAGCGCCGGCTGGGCGAGGAGATCAAGATCAAGATCACCAACATGACCTTCCAGTACAGGTAGGCCCGCGGCCACCGCTGTCGCCGCCACAGAGCCCCAGGGCGCCCCAGGCTCGCTGGGCAGGCGGTCCGCACGGGGACCCCCTCCCCCCCGCCCCCGCCCCCGCCCCCGCCCCGGCAGCATCCAGAGAGCGAGAGACCTCTCGCGAGCGCCGCTTCACTCCCACTCCCGCCCCCAGGTCTCCGTGTGGCGCACGGTCCCTGTCCAGGTTCCCCTTTGCGCAACCCGCGCCCACCTTTTTCCCTTCCCCGGGGAAAATCAGCGGAGTGCAGGGCTCTCAGGTACTGAACGGTCATCTCGAGGATCTCCGCCTTCTCCAGCTTCCCGGAACTCTGCAAAAGGAGGAAGGGCTCCTCGAAGCGGCCCAGCGGGTGCCGGCCAACCCGGGCAGGCTGGGTGCAAGGTTTTATCCGGAGAGGACCAGCGAGTGGGGCGCTGCTGTGG
The DNA here is from genome assembly GCF_000442215.2 of Lipotes vexillifer. Classification (NCBI taxonomy): domain Eukaryota; kingdom Metazoa; phylum Chordata; class Mammalia; order Artiodactyla; family Lipotidae; genus Lipotes; species Lipotes vexillifer. Next base: position 1,557,215 of record NW_006793664.1, on the reverse strand, counting down.
ATCTGCGCGAGGGCCGCCCGGGGCTCACTTAGCGCTCAGGCACCCGGGAAGGGAGCCCACACGTGCAAGGCCCTCTCAGGCTCCAGACTCCCGGCATCACTGCCGAGAGTGGCGGCAGAGGATCCCCAGCGCCAGCACCGTTTTCTCGGCCGCTGACGTTACCTGCTTCGCCAGGGCCATGGGCACCGTCTTGCCCAGCTCGTTCAAACAGTGGTTAATCCGGTCTCTCCTCCGCTTTTCTATCACTTTGTGGGAAACAGGGGTTCTCTGCGAACAGAGGTTTGTACGTTTAGGATGGCTTTGCCCAGAGAGTCGTGAAAGGCACGGCTAGTACAGCTGTCTCCGAGCCCTCAACGCTGCCCAGGGACTCGCCCCAGGCCCCTGTCCCTCCACAGTGGGTCACATGAGCTCTGCCTTCTCACACCCGCGCTGGTGCGCTCCCCTTCCAGCGTCCGCTGGGTCACACCGCCGTGCTGAGCACCAGGGCAGTGGGGAGGTAGCCACCAGCCTCCAGGCGTGGGCTCCTCCCTGACTGAGGCGTCCCCACCCTCCATCCTCATCCCCTTCCCAAACCACTCAGGATTCCTCTCCAGGAGAAGTCCCGTGTGATAATGTCGCTGCCCGTCGGTCCAGCCAGGTGGTGCTGCGGGCGTCAGACGCCCCCACCCTGTTGGCGCAAGAGCCATCTGGGCTCAGCCGACTCACTTTGCGTTCCTTGAGCTTTCCTGACATTCTGGTCAGTACGCGCCCTCGGGAGAGGCGGTGGCGCGAGGCACCCGTCCACTTTTCGTCTCGTGTACCTCCTCGAGTGTCCCAGGTAGACTGCAGCCTCCCAACTACGAGGGGCTGCCTTATAAAGCGGTCATCCAGGGCTCCAAGTGCATTCACGACTTGAATTATTCCATAGGATTAGGGGAGCTGCGTTTGGGGGATGCATGCATTCAAGATCAGTTTTTTTTTAAAGTTAAGAAAATAAACTTAGCAGCCGAGGGGGGCGAGCTGGGGGCAGATCAGCTTTGTTAATCCACGTGGCCCTTCAAAGGACACGTGACCGGCGGGGGAATAACATTAGCATGGCAACAGCCGGGGCGGGAAGGAGGCGGTAAACCTGCGCCGGCGGACGAGCGAGCGCAGGGGCGCAGCGGCCGCGGACGCCGGGGGGCGAGGGCCCTCACAAAACAGTGTCGCCTCCTTTAGTCCCACCGCTGAGTCTCACACGATTGCCTGTTTACAAATCCCAGCAAGCCCGCAGTCTCAGCGCCGAGTGCGTTTTAAAGCCTGTCCAGAGTCATTAAAGTAATTAAGTAAGCCTTTAATAGGCTGTTCCGCCGGGTTCAAGGGAGAGCTCTTGGAGACGGAGGCGCCCCGTTTGTTCCCAGGCTTTTCTCACACGACTTGGTGACACGTCCATCTCCCCCCTTTTTGTTTACACCGCTTTATTTGTCCGGACATCCCGGCAGGTGTGGGGCTGCGGCGGGCACCAGAGGCTCCCGCCTCGCCTCGCCCCTCCCGCAGGTCTTTGGCACGCGACGCTCCCCCTACTCCCTGACCACATCGCCGCCTTTCTTTTCTCCCCCCCTCGGCCTCTCTCTTCGCGGGGGGAAGAGGCTCAATTTGTAGCCTATTATCCTATACGGAAAATGTCCATTGAAAAGTATGAATAGTTTCATTGGGCTAAATTTTAATAATGCCAGAGGGTGGGGGAGGAAAGACAGGCAGGCGTGTGTGTGAGTGTGTGTGCGTGTGTGTGTGTGTGTGTGAGGGGGGTGGTGGGAGGATTGGGGGGCAACACGGAGAAGAGTGGGCTGAGAAGAAAAGGGGGAATGCAGCTGGCCCAGGCGAGCATTATGCGACGTCACCTGCGAGAGGGGGCGCCTACAGACCCCTATTCATTTGCCTAATTTTGGTCAATTTAACAAACTTCAGGAGAAATTATTGTGGCTTTGTCAGAGAGGGTGAAGCCTTCTGATCGAATTAACAGCATGTTTTGATCCGGTAAATGTCATTAGAAAGGGAGAAACAATCGCGCTTAGAGGACTCTAAGTAATGCGCCCAAGTGGAGACGCCAAAGCGCACGGCTCACAAAGGGAGCAAGTAGCTGCCACAGGGAACTTTTGTACCCGCCCATCGCCCAAGTTTTGACACAAAAAGGCATTATTTCATACTTGAATACGTTTAATCCAACGATTGTCTATTTTCTGCAAACATATTTTCACAGCATTGTTAACTTTTTATGTCTCCCTTTCGCGGGCGCCTTAAAGTTTGGGGGCGGGAGAGCGCAGACACTTTGGGCATCAATATTTGTCACTGAAAAGGGCTCCGTGAAGTTAGGGAGGTTGATCTCTTTTTTATGGTTTTAGAGAGCGAATATAGTTCGGGGGAGGAGGAGGGAGGGAAGGCACGAACCGAAAGGAGGGAGGAAATTTGCTGGACTGGCGCGAGGGGCAGGAGGGGGGCGGCGGCGGCTGAGAGCTTTGCTCCGCCTGCGCCTCTGCGGGCAGCCGGGCCCAGCAGGCGGGGGCCTCCTCCCCGACCGCCAGGTCTCGCTGGCACTTACTGCGCCGGAACCCGCGTTCTGGGGGCTCCAGGCTTGCGGGCTGTGCGTGGGGGCCAGGTTTCTTGCAGATGGAAACTGTAAAAATGCTTTTTGTTCTGTGACCTGTTCCGGAGCCGCTGAGCTCTCACCTTTTTCTAATCTGTTGCATTTGAGAACAACCGAGACCTCTCCTGACACATCTTTCCCTCCCTCTCTGCTCCCCACCTCGCCTAAACTCTCTCTCCTCTGCTGGACTACGGCAGGGCCCGGGTTCTCCCTTTGGGTGTCGTTAGTCCTTGGCAGAGGTGGCTAGGGGGGAGCCCTGCTCTCCAGTGGCACCTAGGGGGCTCCTAGGGCGCAGAGGCGGGCCTGGCGGGCCGGGCCTCGGGAACGCGAGCGGCCCACCTGCTGCAATCTGGGAGGTGTGGGGCTCGGTCCGCACCACGCACCCCTAGGGTGTCCCTCTCCGTCTTACTCTCAGTCTCCTCTCGACGTTTCTTTTCTACTTCACGCCAGATTGGACACGACCCGCACCCTCCCGCAGGTTGCTCTGCCAGCCGCTGGTGCCCTCTCAGAGGTTGTCGATTTCAGTATATTCACTCGCACACAAGGGGATTAAACACGAACCCTTATCATCCAAATTAACTAACGTGAATGGGTAAAAGGGAGCGCGCACACTTCTCACCCCCATCCCCTTTTTAAGTCAGCGGACTAGGAGTTGATCCTCTTACAGCTGGTGTTAACCGCCAGCTGCGTGCACCTTCCACGGGCCAAACTTCATTCTGTGCAAACTGTTTAATTTCCCGTGTTTGCTTGGGAGCTGGGCTCCGGATCTTGCCCAGGGCTGCAAGTGCCCTCGTATGGCTTGGGGGAGAGGCCCAAATGAAGGTGGGGAAGTGAGGGGAAGTGGGGTGGAGGGGTGGCCATCGTCACCAGGTCCTCTGGGTCTGCAGCCCTTTCTGGAAGGCTGGGAAAGCCTTTTCCCATTCAGGTGAGGGGAAGGGTGTGTTTTATTTTTGTCTTCCCGGCAGGAAGGCTTGAATCACGCTGCCAGGAACGGGGGTGCTGGGACCCTCACAGGCATCGTCCCTTTACTCCTCCTTCCCAGGATGGTGATAAAGTGTCCCCTGATGGTGACCAAGATTCCACTCAAAATGAGAGCAGAATAATGAAGAGCTATGGTCCCTGGAGCCAAACAGTCGTTCAAATTCCAGCTCCACCCCACCAGCTGGGTGAGACCAGGCTGTTCACTGAATCCTGCCGTGCCTCAGTTTCCTCCTCTGTAAATTGGAGATAATTACTGTATCTACCAGGTCACAAGGTGGCCACTGGGATGAAGGAAGTAAATATAAGTAAATATAGGCAGAGCACCAAAAACAAGGCTTACCTACTCAATGAATGGTTTTACTTTGCCTGGAAATCACTTCTACAGTGGTTCTCACATAGTGGTGCTTTGTGGGGTTTGTGCTGTTGCGTGATATTTTCATTCATTTCATAGTTTTTCCCATCACTGAGAAAGCTTCACTCTCCATAAAAAAGCCCCAGTATTTGGCCTGAGATTTGTTAAATCGACCCAAATTAGGCAAATGATGGGGGGCCTTTAGATGCTCCCTCGCACAGGTGACATCACCTGGTGCTTGGTGGCCAGCAGTGTCTCCCACGGGGTGTGAGGCTGAAAAAAGACTCCAAGGTCATTTCAGCCAAATTGCTCTAAGACGAAGTGTTCTGGGTGATTTCAAATCTCTCCCTCTTCCTCCCATCTTAACACACAGACTTTGTAGATTCATTAGTGGGACTGGGGATTTTATCACGTGGGGAAACGTGAGGAGTCTTGTCAGAGAGTGGAGAAGACACAGCGGAAGCTGCCTCTCCTGTATTTCTGAAGTACCAGCAGGTCAAGGCACAAAGAGAACCCACGTTGGGCTCTATTTCTGAAGCGAATAGGATCCCAGAATGTGGGACTCTAGGATGTTTCCTCTGAAAGAAGCCCAGAAGAGCATCAGGTCCGACACCCATTTTCCCACAGAGGAATCTAAGGTGCCACGAGGGGAACTGGGAATGACAATGGCGCACAGCAAGCCGCTGTCTCAAGTGTTTGTTGATTTGCTGTGTGACCTCCAGGGCCGATGGCCTCAGTTTACTCCTCTGTTACTGCAAGGAGAGTCCCAGTAGGGATGCTGTGATTCAGGACTGGCAGACATTCTGTAGGACACCTGCTGCCTTTGGCTGGTGTGATCGATGTCAGAGGCATCAACTGTGTCCTTGGGCCTCTGTCCACGTGTTCCTGCTTCTCCCAAGTCCAGTGATGACAGCACGTTGTGGGCACTGATGTGAGCCAGAGGCTGGGAACACCACTCAGAAAAGGACATGGCTCAGGGGCGTGTCCTCTCATAAAGAAGAAAAGGTCTGTGCTTGTGTCAGACCCCGGTGCGGAAGCCTCAACACAGCAGTCACCCTCAGTGCCCAGTCACCCCCAGTGCCCATCCTAGAAGCCATGCAGCACACATCCTAGTGGGTTGGTGACTTCTTTGGGCTTTTCTTTACTCAGCACCCCAATTCTGTTCCCTCCCTCTGATCACGAGTAGTGTTCTCAGCTCAGCAAGGACGTCAGCAGGA
>NW_006793664.1:1547698-1551821 GCF_000442215.2 Lipotes vexillifer | reverse complement strand
AGGAAGTGCGTGTCAGGAGACGGTGCTTGTCAGAGCAGCCAGGTGACGGTGGGGGGAATGTCTCCATCCATGAGGACACACACTGAAGGTGTTGGCTTTTACCTAAACCCCAAATCTGAAAGGAGACCAGAGACTTGGGAAAACTGTATCCGTAATAGAGTGATTCCCCAGATTTTGGTCTGTTATCTCCTTTGTTCTTGTCTCTGACGCAGTTTAGTTCTTTGCTTTCTAACTCTATTTTTACATCTAGTACCTGAGTTTGCTGAATGAGGTAGCAGCTCTGAAACCACGGTTAGGCACCAGCCCCACCGTCTATCCAATGGCTCAGATGCCTTCAGTTTCTCTCTCCTTACGGGAAGTCCTGAAACATTACACCTATGCCTCTAGAATCGGATGCCTTACGAAGTTGGCTGTATTTGTTTTCAGTAAAGAGGAAGTTCTTTTTACTTAATCACTTGCTACTCAAATGTGGTCCTCAGACCAGCAGCATAGTAGTCACCTGGGAGTTCATTAGAAAAGCAGAACCTCAGGCTCCTCCCCTGACCTAACAGAATCAGAACCTGCATTTGAACCAGATCCCCAGTTGACTCCTGTGCCCTTCAAAGTTTGTGAAGCACCACTTTAGCTGAAGTTGGAGGCCACCATTTGGTATTTAACAGCTGAAGGCTACCAGTTGGCAAGTGCCAGGTAGGAATGGGTAGCCTAGAAAGACAACAGCAAAGGTGGAGGGGACTCTCAGGCTGTTCTAAGTGGAAATAATTAAGTGCACAGATTGAAAGGCTTCCTGTGAACAAGGGGGGCTTTATAGCACTGCTTGTTCAAATATTCTCTGGGGTGTTTGCAGTATTTTCCTTAGTACTGCCTCCTATGTGCAGTGATTTATTTCCTGCATGTCTCCAGAATTTGCAAGTAGTAGATGCTCAATGTAGTTTTGATGAATGAAGGAAAACTGGAAGAGGGGCTTCAGGGATTATTTTGGCAATCTGTCACAGGGCCCCATAGGGTCATATTTTCCCATTTACTTTTGGACTTTTACAAGGACTAACAAGGGGAAGCATAAATATAACTATTGAGTAAGAACACTTAGGGAGGCTGCATGATAGGTGAAGGAGTTGTTTTCCATAGTTTGACATTAACATCACTTAGAAAGTATGTTACAGATATTGTGAACCGTATGTTACAGATATTGTGAACCGTGTTAATTCTGGGCTTTGATTTTTCTAGGCAACTGGCTTTTCTTTGGGGGCTGATAATTCCAGCTTTTTGCCCTGTATTAACTAGAGCAGCACCCAGAAGTCCTCGTGGGGAGCTTCAGCTTCGAGTACTGAGGGGGGTTCTTTCTACAGCTTAAAGGTTTCATCTGCTTTACAGGGCGACTTTGCACACAAAATTAGAGGTATATATTGCTGACAATAAGAAATTGTTGTAAGTTGCAGTAAATAACACAGAACTTGGGGAGAACATTCAGGAGGAGGAGAAAATTCCAGGAGTGTTAACAGATCCCACTGTATGGGCAGTAATCCAGTAGCAGTAGTCTGTCAGACACCCCATCTGTTCATGTGGCTGGCACCCCGGATCCACCCTCCCTCTTTGCCTTCCTTGTTCATCCACCACCAGAATTCAGCACTTAACTGTGTGCCAGGCACTGTGCAGGGCAACATTGGAATCACTGAGAACAAGCATAGAACTTTTGGAGAATCTGTACGTTCTCACAAGTGAAAATTTGAGGAGTTATAAATGTTCTCCTTTTAAAACATCGTTGCCTCTCAGGGCATTAAGGGTCTCTCATTAGTGTGAATTGATATAACTGGATTTTGATCCTCTCTAACACCAAACTAAAGAAGGCTGTCAAGAAACAAGTTTTGAATGAGAGGGAGGTAATTTAGGAAGAGCTGGTGTATTCAATATTAGTTTCCTGTGGCTGCTATAACAAATTAACATAAACTTTGGAGAAATTTATTCTCTCACAGTCTGGAGGTCAGAAGTCTGAAAGGAGTAGTACTGGGCTGAAATCAAGGTGAGAGCAGGGCCACACTCCCTCTGGAGGGGCTAGAGGAGAATCTGTTTCTTTTCTTACCTTTTCAGCTTCATGGCTGCCCGCATTCCTTGGCTTGTGGTCACATTACTCCAGTCCCCACCTCTGTGGTCACATCGATGTCTCCTCTTCTCTGTGTCAAATCTCCCTTTGCTCCTCTCTTATAAGGATACCTATGGTTGCATTTAAGGGCCTACCTGGATAATCTCCCCATCTCAAAACACTTAATTTAATCAAATCTGCAAAGTCCTTTTTCTGGCCTTTATAAGGTAACATTCACAGGTTCCAGGAATTAGGACACGGGTGTCTTTTGGAAGCCAAAGCCTCCTGTACCTGGTCAAGTACCATAGTAGGAGCTGAGATAGCATCTGTGCACTGATGCTCTGAGAACAGGGGCAAAGACGTAGGCAAGAGGAAGTGGGGGAGAAGATAAAGAGAATCATGTTCTGTTTCCAAACATGGCAGAACTATCCCTCTCTTCTTCCTTCCCGTTTCCCCTTCTCCCTGTTCATCCTTTCTTATCCCTCATGCATCATAACACCCCTTGCTCCCTGGCCTCAGGTTTGAAGCTGCTGTGATATATTTATGCTGCATTATGAGTTAGATCCTCTTTAGTTTACTACACTCTGACCCTCATTACTACTTACACAGACATGTACACGCACACAATGACTTTGTCTAAAAATTATATACTTAAGACCCAATCTTTTCCCCACTCTTCTCCGGCATCCCTCTTCTAGTTGGCCACTGTTTTTGTGAAAATGCCAGGCTCATGCTCATCAAAGAGACCTGGATATAAATTCTAACTCTGCTTACAAAGTGGTCTTGGGCAAGTTGCTGTGCCTCAGTTTCTGCATCTATAAAGCAGAGATGATGGTACCTACCTCCTAGGCCTATTGAGATGGGTCAGTGAGGGAATGTTTGTGAAGTTCCTGGCATAATATTCAGACCATAGGAGGTGCACCGGGGCTGAGATTCTCATGCGTTTATCTGGTTGAGCACCTGGTCTATTTCTGAAACAGTGCTGGGCCCTCATATTACAATGGGAAACAGAACCCAATTTGCTGCCTCAGGAGTTTATCAAGTGAGACAGACACAGGAAGGGAATCAGATACAAGCTGGCAGGAGTGGGGTGATGGTAGGAGAAAATCAGGGAGGACTTCCTGGAGGAGATGATGTGTGAACTGAGTCCCAAAAGGTGAATGCATTAGTTTCTTAGGGCTGTCTTAGCAAATCACGACAGACCTGGTAGCTTAAAACAATGGAAGTTTATTTTCTCCCAGTTTTAGAGGCTAGAAGTCCGAAATCAAGCTATCAGCAGAGCCACGTGCCCTCTGAAGACTCTAGGGGAGATTTCCTTCCTTGGCTTCTCCAGTTTTGGTGGCCTAGGCACTTCTTGGTTTGTGACAGCGTGATTCCAGTCTCTGCCTCCGTCTTCACGTGGCTGTCTTTGTGTCTCCCCTCCTCTCTTTATAAGGACATTTCTCACTGGAGTTAGGGCCCACCTGAATGATTCAGGACGGTCTCATCTTGAGACCCTTAATCACATGTGCAAACACCCATTTCCGAAATAAGGTCACATTGACAGGTTCCACGTGGATGTATCTTTTGGGAGATCATCAACCAACCCAGTACAGTGAGTAAGAGGTAGCCAAGTGAAGACGGGTGGGAGGTAAAGGGAGGCTCTCAGGAAAGGGATTGGCACAAGGAAGGGCGTGAGGGCATGAAATGGCTTTCTGGTTTTGAGGAACCACAACATAGTTTGACTAGATCATGAACTGTGAGGAGGAGTGTGGTAGAGGCTGAGTGGAGAGGCAGTCATGGGTTGCGGCGGGCCCAGTACCCAGGAATTTAACTTACTTAAATAGTGGTTCAGGTCAAGATGCTGAAGTCCTGCATAGGGGTTAGGGACAAGCTGGACATGTTTGAGAGAGAAAATCCGCAGAGCTTGGGGAAGGATTAAACATGGTGGGAGAAGAATGGGGAAGAGAATTGCTGGATTTCTGGTTTGAGGATTGACTACGTGGTGACACCATTAATGGAGCTTAGCAGTAAGGCGGAATGTAAGGTCATTTGTTGGGGGGGGGG
>NW_006793664.1:1542154-1547500 GCF_000442215.2 Lipotes vexillifer | reverse complement strand
GGGGGGGGGGTGTGTATATGGGGGCAGGGGATGTAGGAGATGATTAATTTAATTTTGGACATATTAATTTTAAAGTTCATATGGACACCCCCTAAGTGGATGCCCAGAGACAGCTGAGATAGGACACTGAAGGTCAGAAATAAAAAGGGTGCATTGGCCTGCAGGGGCTGACAGACAATGGCCGTGGATGAAATCACTGAAGAAGAGCTTAAAGCAGAAGGGCAGGGGGCCAAGGACAGAGTCCGGGGGAAGCTGATGGGCAAGGAGTAGGTGAAGGGCATCAGCCAGGAAGGCGTCATCAGAAGGGGAGGAGGAGAGCTCAGAGGCTGCTGGGACTCCTCGGAGCAGAGGCGCAGGCGGTTCAAGGAGGAGGCGCTCGCCAGCACCTGCCGTGGGAGGGACGCAGGAAATGTCCACAGGACTCAGAAGGCACATTGGGGCTGAGCACTGAGGTCATCATCAAAGTCTGCAAGCTTCCGAAAAGTGGTAGAAACAGGAAGGGAGAGCAGACTCTCTTTCTTTGACCTCAGCTGTGAGGATATGAGTGCTTTCTTGCAGGATGAATTCAGACTGCATGTTAGAAAAGACAGTCCTCCTAGGAAACCACCGGCTGGAGTTAAATGAAGTATATCTTGCAACATAGATCTGCCGACGGCCCTGCCGACGGCCCAGGCCACTGGTGCCTTGCGGGGGGCGGGGGGTGGGCAGTGGTACTGCTGTCCTGCTCTCTCTCACAGGCTAATAATGCTACAGGTCAACACACAGACAGCAGCCCTTACCTCTCAGGCACTGAACCCCTCCCAGCTCGCAGTGTTTTGCAGATCTTTGCTCATTTAATGCCCGCAACAATAAGATGAGTATTATGTTTATTTTACATATAAGAAAATTAAGGCTTGGGGAATTCAAGGCCCATAACCATGAGGTGGTAGAGCTGCTACAAAACAAGCTGATCCAACTCCACCAGTGCCCCTTCCCGCAGGACGCCTGACCTTGCTGTAGCCTTGATCCCACTGAGATTACAAGTCACGGGAGAGACTTCTCAGCCCAAAGACTCTACCCACTTTCCAATGACCAAATGTAGCTGCTGCTTCACAAAGCAGGGGAGCAATTGTCAGTATGCCCAGTGGTCTCCCTCTCAGAGCTCCTAAAGGTACAATATACCCATAAGTCACCAGGTATTTGAATTCAACTCTTTCTCATTTTTGCTCTCCACATTTCTAATACTCCAGTTATATAACAATGGCTTCCAGACTCTTACGCATCAGAAGCCTTTGGACAACACACATTCCTGGGTCCCATTACAGACTCATTAAACAAAACTTTGTGGATGTGGTCCTCAAATCTGTATCTTAAAAAAAATGAAAACCCAACAAACTCAGGTAATTTGATGCACAGGTTCACTGGTCCACAGTCTGGCAGTTATTAGACACCATTGCTGCACAGTGGCTTGTCAATAATGTGAAGTTATGCTGTGGTTATCTGTTGATGTTGGATTTTGGCAGATGGATAGGATGATGAGCATAGGTTTTGGGGTTTATTTTTGTTGTTTGTTTTTTAATTTTTTTTTGGCTGCGTTGGGTCTTTGTTGCTGCACGTGGGCTTTCTCTAGTTGGGGCTAGTGGGGGGCTACTCTTCGTCGCGGTGCACGGGCTTCTCATTGCGGGGGCTTCTCTTGTTGCAGAGCACGGGCTCTAGGCGCGCAGGCTTCAGTAGTTGTGGCACTCGGGCTCAGTAGTTGTGGCTCACGGGCTCTAGAGCGCAGGCTCAGTAGTTGTGGCGCCCGGGTTTAGTTGCTCCATGGCATGTGGGATCTTCCCAGACCAGGGCTGGAACCGCTGTCCCCTGCATTGGCAGGCGGATTCTCAACCACTGCGAGAAAGCCCCGAGCATAGGTTTTAAAAATTTTTTTATGTCATGGATTCTGATCTATTTATTAATAAGACAATCTGTGGTGTATTTGTATTAGGACAGCTTAATTCCCTTACCTTCTGATTGGCTCAAGAGTACAGTCTGTGGATTCAGTTTAAAGCTTGCCTGGTTCTCAAGGCTCATTTTGAGAAAAATGAAAGATATTAGCATTACAGATCTGGGAGCAGAGTGACCTCTTCAGGATTTGGGCCTATTTGGATGGATCAAGGGTTGGTCGGTGCCCTCTAGTGGTTGGAACTTTTCAACAACTTCTGAGACAAGGGCTAACCCTCTTCAGCGGCCGCCTTACAAAGAAACTGGGTTCAGCCTTCCACTTGCTGTTTGAAGATCAGCTGTGTCTTGCCAGAGCACCTCACCTCTCTGGCTGCAGTATTTTAATAAACAAATTGGAAGATCGGACAAAAATATCAGGAAACGGAGTCAGTACGTCCAGAGGACTGCCCAGGAGACCAGTCATACGTGACATCCAGGCAAGAGGGCCCAGCTGTGACAGCCCCGCCACGCCACACAAGGCTGTCTCCATTGGCGTGTGAGTTATCTGAGCCTGGAGACTTGGCTTATTCATCTGTGTGTCCCTAACATCTGGCGCAGTGCCTGGCATGGAGAGAGTGCCCAGTGAACATTTGTTGGAACGAAGGAGGGCACAGGAAGGAAGGTAGGGTGTGGACTAGCTTATATTTGCTCAGAGATGGCAGGTAAAGGTTAAGTCCTGGGAAGTGGGGCTTAGTGCTGCAGCCCCACACTCAGAAACCTGACCAAGAGGCGGTCCACAGCTGCTGTGGGTCTCACACTGCCCCCCCCTGAGGATGAGTGAACACCTGGGTTCTGACACCCAAGGCTTGGAACCTTCCTGAATTCTCTGACTCCCAAGGTAAGCAGGTTCCTTCTGCCTGCAAGAGTGGGGCAGGGATCAGTGTAACAGGGTTTCTGTGAAGCGCAGGTTATAGGAGGTGAGTTCTCCTGTACAGGGCCTTTTATTCCTTCCCTGCCCATACCCACTTGAGGGTTTTGCCACAGTAAATGGAAAGAACTCTGGTTGCCAGGAGACCTGGTCCTGATTCTCTTATGTTTGACCTTGATAAGTTCCTCCCCTTGTGGTTTCCTTTCCTGTCAAGTGGGAGACTCTCCAGGGATGGGGGTGGTCATAGCCAGGGTCTTTTCTGCTACAGAAGACTCCTTGTATATCTCTGCAGTTGATGGGATCCCCAGCATGCCTGGAAAAAACCACTGGGGGAAAGAAACACACAAAAGAAGGAAAGTTAAAAAAGTGTAGGGATATGGGAATGGCATTCAAAGAGAAGCAGACGAAGCAGAGAGAAAAAGGAAAATAAAGAAGAAAATAAACCTATGATTAGCAGATTTCATAAGTTCATTCCACAAATATTTACCAAACACCTGTTTTTAACTGGTGTGATGGTTAATTTTATGTGTTAACTTGGCTAGGCCATGGTACCCAGATATTACGTCACACACCAGGCTAGATGTTGCTGTGAAGTTATTTTTTATGAGATTAACATTAACTCAGTAGACTTTGAGTAAAGCAGATTATCCTCCATAACGTGGGTGGGCCTCATCCAGTCAGTTGAAGGCTTTGAGAGAAAAAAACCTGAGCTCCCCTAAGGAAGGGGAAAGTCTGCCCCCAGACTGCCTTTGGATGCGAGTTGCAACATCACCACTTCCCTGGGTCTCAAGTCTGCTGGCCCACCCTGCAGATTTTGGACTTGTCAGCCACCATGATTGCTTTAACTAATTCCTTAAAAAAAAACTCTGTCTCTGTCTTCCTCTCTCCAACTGTCTCTCTATTTCATACACACACACACACACACACACACACACACACACACACACACACACACACACACCCTATTGATTCTGTCTCTCTGGAGAACCCTGACTAATATACCTGGTATTGTATTAACTGCTGGATAGAGTTGTAAACAGACCTGAGAGACACGGCCATCTATGTCTCCTGCACTAAGAGGTAAAAGGTTTGATGATAGTTGGTGGATGGTGGATGGTGGACAGTGGAGACACAAAGGAGGGGTGTTGGAGAAAGGACCGTGAGGAAGACCCAGGTTTGCGCGGCACCTTGGATGATGAGTAGTGCTGGCTAGAGGGCCGAGTGCAGGGATGGTTCAGGCGGAGGGAGTTGAGTGAGGAAGGTGTGGAGGTGTGATGGGGAGGTGTGTAAGGCCCGAAAAATCTCCTCTCATGCCCTCCCCTTTGGCCAACGTCTACTTTTCTCCGTTTGCTTGTCACTTCCTCCGGGCAGCCCTTCTGGCTTTCCTATTTGGTTGAAACCCCCTAATATGTGGCCCCATAGGATCATGTGCTTCTGACACATAATCATGTAGTTATTTAACACTTACTTGCGTGATTATTCAATAAATAATCTGTAATCTGAGTGTAAAACAGATTGGAGGAGCTTGACAGGCAAAACAGTTAGGAGGCTATTGCTGAAACCCATGGAAGAAGTTACGGGGGTGGCAGTGGTGGTGGCTGTGGGGATGTTGGGAGTGGACAGACTAGAGAGATGTCAGGGGGCAGGGTCTGTCCCTTTCAGGATTATAGCCCATCACTTTCTTGTTTATCATTATTTCCCCAGAACTTAGTGTGGTGTCTGGCACACAGTAGGTACTCAATCATGTTGGCTAAAGAATGAAGGAATGCCAAATAGGTACGCTGCCTGGCACACAGTGGAAGCTTCATGAGTATCTGTCTACACAGGTGGATGAATTTATTGCATCTCTAGTGTCGTATCTTAACCAAGAGTTGTAGCTGCTGGAACCTTGCTTTGAGTGTTGAGATGTCATACTGCCTTCTGTTTCCTGCAGTCATTCTAAGACTGTCTCATGAGCCACCAGATTGCATGGACACAAAGGGGTGTCATTCTGTTCATTAGAGGTTTGGGAGATTCCTCGTTTCCCTTCCTACTAAACAGGCCGATTCTCTTTAGGAATGCGGCTGAGACTATGCCTTTCCTCAGATGTGGTCCTGCAGCTCGTCTGGTCTGAAGTATGTGCCAGGAATGGTGTTAGGTGCTGTACACACATTATTTTATTTAATACTTGTAATTCTTCAAAGTGTTACGATCTTCATTACCTAGAGGAGGAAACTTAAGACCAGAGGGCTAATGACTTTGTCATGGTCACCCGATGGGTAAATGGTAGAGAGGTGAAGGGCATCCTGCAGGCTTGACCCTCCTCTCTGTACTAGTGGGGCTCAGCCCGTGCTGCCCAGCAGAATCCCTTGGGTGCCTTGATCTTGCTTCCCGGGGCGATTGTATCAGCACCTCTGGGGGCAGGGGCCAGGCTTCAGCATCTTTCAAAGTTTCCAGGTGTTTGCAGTGGGAGTGCCAAGGTCGGGCAGAACTGCTCCTCAGCCGCTCCCGGGGCATCTGCCCTTCTCCAGATTCCT
>NW_006793664.1:1535785-1542079 GCF_000442215.2 Lipotes vexillifer | reverse complement strand
TCCTGCTGCATCCCTCCGCATATATGTCCCAAACTTGGGACATTCAAAACAGCACTCTCTCCCCAAATTCACACCTCCTCCCAAAGCCTCGATTTAGAATTCCTTCGCTGATGGAACACAAATCTTGAATCTCCTTTTACTTTTGCTTTTCTCTTACTCCATCCCACGGTCACTGAGTTCAGTTGATTCCCTCTGGACACCTCTCCAGCCTGTCCACCCTTGGTATCCTCGCAGCCACCACCATTGCCACCCAGTTTCTCTCATGGGCTTTGGCGACAGCTAACCTTTTGCCTGCCACCAGCAAGCTCCTCCAGTCCACTCTAGATGTATTGTTGCTGGATTAATCTTTCTAAAATGCTAAAAAGACTTCAGCTCTTCCTGTTGGCTTTAAAAAAAGTATCCCAGCTCCTCAATATGTCATATCTTGCCCTAAGATACTGGTCTTCTCCTGCTTTGTTATTTTAAGCAGCCGACAGTCCTGTATTAAAGTACTTGTAGCTTTTCCTCAAGCACTAAGCACCCTCACGTCGACCTGGCTCTGCACAGGCAGTTTCTTATGCTTACAACGCCCCTCTTTTCCTGGGTGAATCCAATGTATCCTTCCCCACCCTATTCAGAGATACCCTCTTCCAGGAGCCGCCCTAGATTACGTCTGCCCCAGACTGGTTTAGGTACTCTTTCTGTGTGTCACAATTATAGCACTTTATGTTGTATTTTCCTATTTGGTTGTCTGCCTGCCCCGCTAGATTGAGAGGCCCTTAAGGTTAGGCTTTATCTTACTCGTATTTGAACCCCCAGCTCCAAACGCATTGCCTAGCATGGCACAGTCACTCAGCACGTGTTTGCCAAGTGAGATTATACAAAGCCTGGACCCTGACACCAGGCTTCCAGAACATAATGCCAGAGAGTCTGATATGGGCAGTATGTAGGATGGTTTGGGAAAAGGAAAAAAAAAAAAAGTCAGGGAACCATCAGAAAAGAGTCTAGTATCCTGGGTGAGAGGCTGCAAGCCGAGAATAAGAGCTTTGGATACAAAAACAAGGAGGAAGTAGTGATTCTAAGAGAAGCAAGAAAGGGAAATCAAAACTTGTGATCACATATTATTTTTTGGTAAAGGCAGGGACATTTTTAGAGAACGTCCTGCATTCATTCAATAAACAACTACACACAACATGATATCAGGGGAATATGTTTATAGATTCATGAACTATTTTTAGTTAGGAGTTAAATTTCTATACCTGAAACTTCAGTGACACTGCTGTAAAAGGTATTTATTATACTGTGGCAAACATGACGTCTTATATTTGGGGAAATCTCCACATTATGAATTCTCCACCAAAGGCGGAAACGAGAATTCAGTGTCCCAGTTTCCCTTGAAGTTAGGGCACAGGATTTGACCTAGACTGTGCCAGTCAGACTGTGTTCCTGGCTGTGTGGCCCCTGGACTAATTCTCTGCCTGTCCTGGAACTACTGTAAGCTACCTAATAGCCTTTTCTGTTTAAACACTGTAGTGAATTCAGCTGTTTGCAATTAAAAACCATGAGTGATAAGACTGCTAACATATGATAAAGTCTAAGATGTTTAGAAGAATGGTGTGATCAAAACTGAAAACAGGGCTTCCCTGGTGGCACAGTGGTTGGGAATCCACCTGCCAATTCAGGGGACATGGGTTTGAGCCCTGGTCCGGGAAGATCCCACATGCCGTGGAGCAACTAAGCCCGTGCGCCACAGCTACTGAGCCTGCGCTCTAGAGCCTGCGAGCCACAACTACTGAAGCCTGCAAGCCACAACTACTGAAGCCCGTGCGCCTAGAGCCCGTGCTCCGCAACAAGAGAAGCCCCCGCAATGAGAAGCCCATGCACCGCAACGAAGAGTAGACCCTGCTCGCCCCAACTAGGGAAAGCCCGCGCGCAGCAGCGAAGACCCAATGCAGCCAAAAATAAAATAAATAAAAATAAATAAATTTATTTTTTAAAAAAACACCCTGAAAACAAAGGGCAGGCTCTAGTGTAACAAACAAATACAAATAGAGAGCTCATTCTTAATATCAGACAAGACGGAATTCAGGCCAAAAAAAACCCCTATTGAGTAAGGGCACTTTATAATGCTAATAGGTGTAATTACAAGAAGATATAATAGTAATGGGGATTTGTGCACTGGATAACACGGCAACTCCGTTCATAAAGTAGAAATTACAAGCAATATAAGAAGTCTACATTTACTACTACTAGTCCACACAATTAAGTAAGGCAAATCTAACTGATAGATATTGATAGAACTCTGTATTCTGGAAATAGAGAATGTACCTTCTTCACAACTGCCCATGTAACACTGTGAATTACAGATATTCCAAGAGTATAAATAGTGCAGAAAATATTCAGTGATCATCATGCAGTAAAACCAAACATTAATAATAAAGCCAGAAACAAAATGTCCCTTCCACTAGGAAATTAAAAATCTCTCTGTTTACATGTTGAAATATTTACAGAGGAAATGATAAGATGTCTGGGATTTGGGGTAAGATGAACCCAGATTTGTCATATATTGATTATTATGGGAGGTAGGTGATGGGTACATAGGAATTCATTATTACTATTCTCTGTACTTTGTGTATGTTTGGGACTTCCCATTAAAGAATTTTAAAATCCCTTTATTAAATATTCTTGATATAAAGAAGGTATAGGGGCTTCCCTGGTGGTGCAGTGTTTGAGAGTCCGCCTGCTGATGCAGGGGACACGGGTTCGTGCCCCGGTCTGGGAAGATCCCACATGCCGCGGAGCGGCTGGGCCCGTGAGCCATGGCCGCTGAGCCTGCGCGTCCGGAGCCTGTGCTCCGCAACGGGAGAGGCCACAACAGTGAGAGGCCGCGTACGGGGAAAAGAAAAAAATAGAAATCAAAATTGTAAAATTTCTAGGAAACAGCAATAATGAAACCTATAGAGTACAGATAAACCTGAGTTTATGGGAAATTTTATAGTCTTAAATATTTAAATCAATCCAAAAAGAAAGAAAGAAGTCGGGAATTCCCTGGCAGTCCAGTGGTTAGGACTCTGTGCTCTCACTGCCGAGGGCCTGTGTTCAATCCCTGGTTGGGGAACTAAGATCCTGCAAGCCACACAGCACAGCCAAAAAAAAAAAAAAGAAGAAAGAAGTGAATTATGCATTCATCTCAAAAAGAGTTTTAAGTAAAGAACAATAAAACAAGCCAAAGCAAAGCAAAAGGAAGAAATGGAACACAGATAAAAAGCAGAAATTAATGAAGCAGAAAATAAAAGAAGGTAGTGCCAAATCCAAAAGCTGGTTCTTTGGTAAAGTGTAAATCATTAGAACCAATCTAGGAATAATCAAAATAATCTAATTTTTGATTGGAATCACAGAATAATCATTAGAATAAAATGATTCAAACCAATTGGTCACAGGCTTATTAAAAATAATACTATGATACACAGTCTTTTTACCCAAAGACTTTTGCAATTTGCAAAGGCAGATCTGATTCAGCAGTCATGCCAAAGGAAAAGTATTTGCAGGGGAATTTTGAAAAGCTGAAATGAAACAGTTGCGTTGTAACTGATTTTCACAGGTAATTTCTGCCTAAAATTGAAATGTGTCACGTGCAGAACATTTTCTTCACGATGATGATTTTGGCCTGGGTGACCTCTCTCCGCGCTTGCTCCTGGTTTTAGCCAACACTCCCTCCACTGTCACAACTAGATGCAAGCAGTGATTAGAGCCTTCTCCACACCTGGGACCTGCAGCAATCTCAAATGCGTTTTAGATAAAGTTCTCGCCAGAAATTGAGCCAGTTAATTTTGGCCTTTCATCCCCTTCATCTCCAATCACCTCCACTTCTTCGTTCAACCTTCTTTCCCCCCTGTGCTTCCTCAGGTGAAGTCACCGTGACCCTGTGACTCAGCATCTTCCATTCTGCCCTGTTCGTGCTAAGTCCTCCCCGCCCAGCCCCTGTCTGAGGAGACCACTTCCTGTCGAGCTGCTCATTCGTTCACGCCCCAAGGCTTGCCTACTGCAAGACCATGAACTACCTTCTCTCAGCTCTGCTTCCACATCACCACAGATGTGATCCCATGAACAACACTGGGGCTTCAATGCATCTGCATGTTGACCTCTTCACCTATGTGCTTTTCTGTCTCCACTCAGCCTCCAGTTGCAGTGCTCCGTCTTGGGTCTCATTATCCTTGGAAAATTCCACCTGTGAAAGAGTCCAAATGCCTCTGACCATAATCCAGCCTTTCCTAGACCTTCCAGCTCTCTCATTAAACATTCCACAAAAATTTAATTAGCACCTACTATGCTCTAGGAACTGCACAAGGCACTGGGATACAGTGATGAACCAAGTAGACAGAGTCCCTTCTCATGTAGCCTGTACCTGCTGCAGGAGAACAGCCATCAAAGAAGGACCTCATTCAGTCTTAATTAAACTGAGGCAAATGCTGTGAAGAGAAGCACCCCCACCCATCCCCTCGTGACAACTAGTTCTTGTCTCTTCCACATTCTTCAGGCGTAATGAGCCCCTTCTCTTTGCCTCTACTCCTTTCCCACCCGGACTCCACAGTGCATCATTTCAACCACCCTGCAGCAGCTCTCTCAATGCCCTTGTCCCTTTTCTTTGGCAGACCAACACGCACGATGTCAATTCAGCTTTACATCTTTCTCCTTAAAGCAGGGACCCAAGTAATGCTGATAAATCCCGAATCAGCATTCTCCTTTTTTGACATCCAACCCCAAATGCACCCTCAAGAATTCAGCTTTACATCTTTCTCCTTAAAGCAGGGACCCAAGTAATGCTGATAAATCCCGAATCAGCATTCTCCTTTTTTGACATCCAACCCCAAATGCCCCCTCAAGACTGCTTAGCAAAGCTCTTTCCCCTGCTTCTTGTCCCCCCCCCCCCACCCCCTGTCATCATCCCAGGCTTACTCCACACCGCCTCCACGCCACCTGACACACTTCTCTCTGGAGATGTCCTAGTGTCTTACTTCAAAAAGAAAATAGCTACCACTAACAGGAACTCTCTCCCCCTCCACTCTCTCCCCTCCACTCTCCCCCCCTCCACTCTCTCCCCCTCCCCCTTCACGCACCCATATTCCATTCATTCTTCCTCTTTGCCCCATCACTCTGACAAGGAGTTCCTCCTTCTCTCAGAGGCGAATTTCTCCTTATTTCAAGCCTCCCTGCCTCCATCCTCTCTCCCTGTTACGCCAACCTCCGAAAAGGGTCCAGAAAGATCTTTTTGTCCCACAAATCAGATAACATTGCCTTCCTCATCAGAATTTGCCAGTGGCTCCGCACTGGCTCTAGGACAAAGCCTAAAGGCTCTTCCACGGCGCCCAAGTCTTTCACAGAGGTCCCAGCTGGGCTGCTCTCAGCCTCGCTCTCTGCTCTCGCAACACCGACCTGCTTGCTGTCCTGCTTGCCGTATTCTCTGCTGAGAACACCCCTCCTCTCTACAGCCCTGCAGCAACTGCTTTCCATAGAGACTCAGCTCAGATGTGCCTTCTGAGAGGAACCCAGGAGATGCTCGGCATACCTCTCTCAATGCCCTTTGGTCATACCTCCAATATGGTAATTATCTTGTAGTATCATCACACAGATGCAAGTCTGACAGTAAACTCCTTGACAGCAGATACCACATCTGTTCCCATTCATATCCAGGTTTCTAATGCAGTGCCTGGCACCTAGCTTATGCTAAGCAGGTATTTGCTGGGATTATTGTGACCCCTAAACCTCTTAGTAGCTGTTCCCTCTTTTTCTGTTGCAAATGCACTTTCCATGTCAGGGTCGCAGAGTAGCTGTCTCACATCACTGATCTGTTCCTCTCCCTTCTCATCTCTTTATCACCCCCCTTTCTTTCCTCCAGTCTCTCTGTTGAGAGAAAACTATCCTCTCTGTCATATCTTGAATTTTCCTTCATTTTCTATCCTCTTGACACCTACCTTGCCCTGTGAAAATGGACTCTGAAGCCCTCTGACTGGGTCCCAGCTCTCGTGATGGGTCAGAAGAGGAACCTGGCACCAGGACTGTGACGTTTTCTGGCCTGGCTCTGCTCTCCTTACTGGCTTCATCTCAGCTTTTGTTTTCCAGTTCCAACTCTTGCACTATTTCCTTTTCTAGTCTTGGTTTCAAGTTCCTTCTTCAGACATTTACTTACCAGGAAGAAAAGGGGGAGGGACATATTTCTGCTAAAAATGAAATTATTATGGAATCATGGTGTCCTTCCGGTCAGTGGTCTGGCACCTACAGGGAGACGGGCGGGATGTACCTCTGGCCCATTCCTGC
>NW_006793664.1:1527365-1535746 GCF_000442215.2 Lipotes vexillifer | reverse complement strand
ATTCCTGCTTTTACCCTCATACCCTGGCCTTCTCTTCAGACATCAGTGCCCTCCTACATACCCCCCTGCCCAAGTTTCCATCAGCTTCTGTTTATCTCCACTGGTTAGTGAGATTTTCTGATCCCCAAACTGGGATGCTTGACAAAGGAGATTTTCTCATTTGTGGATTTATTTGCTTGATAAGCCTTAAGAAACATTACAGTTACATTGCATTAAAGTGATCTCTTTACCAATTTTATTGAAAAGTTACACTAAATTGGAATTGTTCTATAAAATATGGACTGAAAGTTTTGCTGAGGCAAGTGAAACAGTTGTAGAAAAATAAGAGGAATAGAAAACGAGGGAAATTATATACTCTATTTTAGCCAGGTTTTTCAGTAAGAGACTTTATTTACAAAGCTTAATTTAACCAAAACTGCTTTTGTATTAGACAAGCATGTTGGTCTGTACGATTTATCACTTAAAAATATTTTCAGATAAATTAGAAAAAGAGAAAGGACAAGGGACATGAGAGAGAAATGCCTAAAATATAACTGTCATTGACCATAAGTGCCTGGGCGGTGAGGGCAAAGACGGTGTTAAAATTGTGTCTTCCAAAGAGATGTGTTGAAGTCCTAACCCCCGAATACTGACGTTATTTGGAAACAAGGTCACTGCAGATATAATTAATTAACATGAAGTCAGACTGGTGGGCCCTTAATTCAACATGACTGTTGTCCTTATAAGAAGATGGTGTGAAGACACAGAGAGGAAGACATGTAACAGCAGAGGCAGAGGTTGGAGTCACGCAGCTGCAGGCCCAGGACAGCAGGCAACAGGTAGAGCAGATTAGAGCACGGCCTTGCTGACACCTCGATTTTGGACTTCTAGCCTCCAGAACTGAGAGAGTTAATTTCTGTTGTCTTACCCAGTGTGTGGTAATTTGTAACGGCAGTCCTAGGAAACTAGTATGGGCAGAAAATTAAAATCTGAGGCCACATTCTTCTGATAAGGGTGACATGGGGGCTCAGTTTTGGCCTTTTCCATGGCTGTGTCTCATTAATTTTTCAGTAATTCAGCTCCCGCCATGTGAAGGAGGCGTTAGTAATAACTAATGCACTAGAACTCAGGGCTGAAATTGGGGCAAATTGTAAATTACGGTCAATTCATACAAAAAATGATTGGACTTTTGCCAGTGATGCCCCACTGTAATCAGTTCTCTCTTGTTTGTGAGAGATGGAGTGGATTTTGGTTGATTTTAGGTAAATGTAATAAAAGCTGATTGACTAAAATTTGACTTTGTGGAAATAAAACTTGCCTAGTGATGAATTTATTGAATTGACCACATTTGCGGATTTACCAAATTTATCATTCATATTGAATATGAATGACTTTAACAGCAAACAGAGTTTTCTGGAAAGATTCAGTTAACTGGTTTCAGTTTTGCCTAGCAGTATTGAAAGTAATGTTCAATTTCTTGAAAGCTAACAATCATAGGGTAATATAGTCCTCTTATGAATAAATATACTTAGGATCCAGTAAATCATACTCTATCACCAGGGACCCAAATTTCAGTGTTTTATATGAAAGCTTTTCTGCTAGAATATCAATTTTTATTTGACTTTCTTTGAATAGTAGTTTTAGGATTCTTTTTCCAATTTCTTAAGTACTCTATCAAACTTCATTGGTAATTTCTAGCCACTAATAGCCAAATTTTACTATATTATATAGTTTTTCCTATTCCTAGATGTTTTTATTGTATCCACATTTATTTTACCATTTTACTTTTTATTCTTCATTCACATTTTTGTAATAATGGTGTAGACATGTTAAAATTTAAAATTTATTTATTTATTTGGCTGCGTGGGGCCTTAGTTGCAGCACGCAGGATCTTCGTTGCCACGTGCGAGATCTTTAGTTGTGTCACACGGGATCTTTAGCTGCAGCATGCAAACTCTTAGTTGCGGCATATGGGATCTAGTTCCCTGATGGGATTGAACTTGGGCCCCCTGCATTGGGAGTGTGGAGGCTTTAGCCACTGGACCACCAGGGAAGTCCCTAGATATATTTGAAGCACTTGTCATACATTCTTTTGTAGTAATACCTTAGGGCACCACCACTTTGAAAGATTTTACCATTCACATTGGATCTTTCTGCAAACCACCACCAAATCTATATATCTCTATTGTTCCCCGTTAGAAACCAAAATGCTAGCACTTAAAAACATTTTTTTAACATCTTTATTGGAGTATAATTGCTTTACAATGATGTGTTAGTTTCTGTTTTATAACAAAGTGAATCAGCTATACATATACATATTTCCCCATATCTCCTCCCTGTTGCGTCTCCCTCCCACCCTCCCTATCCCACCCCTCTAGGCGGTCACAAAGCACAGAGCTGATCTCCCTGTGCTATGCAGCTGCTTCCCACTAGCTAGCTATTTTACATTTGGTAGTGTATATATGTCCATGCCACTCTCTCACTTCGTCCCAGCTTACCCTTCCCCCTCCCCGTGTCCTCAAGTCCATTCTCTACGTCTGCGTCTTTATTCCTGTCCTGCCCCTAGGTTCTTCAGAACCTTTTTTTTTTTTTTAATTTCATATATATGTGTTAGCATATGGTATTTGTTTT
Organism: Lipotes vexillifer; assembly: GCF_000442215.2. Taxonomy (NCBI): domain Eukaryota; kingdom Metazoa; phylum Chordata; class Mammalia; order Artiodactyla; family Lipotidae; genus Lipotes; species Lipotes vexillifer. The sequence continues at coordinate 1,533,136 of NW_006793664.1, read as the reverse complement.
TCTCTTTCTGACTTACTTCACTCTGTATTTCAGACTCTAGGTCCATCCACCTCACTACAAATAACTCATTTTCATTTCTTTTTATGGCTAATATTCCATTGTATATATGTGCCACATCTTTTTTATCCATTCATCTGTCAATGGACACTTACGTTGCTTCCATGTCCCGGCTATTGTACCTAGAGCTGCAATGAACATTTTGGTACATGACTCTTTTTGAATTATGGCTTTCTCAGGGTATATGCCCAGTAGTGGGGTTGCTGGGTCATATGATAGTTCTATTTTTAGTTTTTTAAGGAACCTCCATACTGTTCTCCATAGTGGCTGTATCAATTTACATTCCCACCAACAGTGCAAGAGGATTCCCTTTTCTCCACACCCTCTCCAACATTTATTGTTTGTAGATTTTTTGATGATGTCCATTCTGACCGATGTGAGATGATATCTCATTGTAGTTTTGATTTGCATTTCTCTAATGATTAATGATGTTGAGCATTCTTTCATGTGTTTGTTGGCAATCTGTAAATCTTTTTTGGAGAAATGTCTGTTTAGGTCTTCTGCCCATTTTTGGATTGGGTTCTTTGTTTTTTTGATATTGAGCTGCCTGAGCTGCTTCTATATTTTGGAGATTAATCCTTTGTCAGTTGCTTCATTTGCAAATATTTTCTCCCATTCTGAGGGTTGTCTTTTTGTCTTGTTTATGGTTTCCTTTGTTGTTCAAAAGCTTTTAAGTTTCATTAGGTCTCATTTGTTTATTTTTGTTTTTATTTCCATTTCTCTAGGGGGTGGGTCAAAAAGGATCTTGCTGTGATTTATGTCATAGAGTGTTCTGCCTATGTTTTCCTCTAAGGGTTTTATAGTGTCTGGCCTTATATTTAGGTCTTTAATCCATTTTGAGTTTATTTTTGTGTATGGTGTTAGGGAGTGTTCTAATTTCATTCTTTTACATGTAGCTGTCCAGTTTTCCCAGCACCACTTGTTGAAGAGGCTGTCTTTTCTTCATTGTATATTCTTGCCTCCTTTATCAAAGATAAGGTGACCACATGTGCGTGGGTTTATCTCTGGGCTTTCTATCATGTTCCATTGATCTATATTTCTGTTTTTGTGCCAGTACCATACTGTCTTGATTACTGTAGCTTTGTAGTATAGTCTGAAGTCCGGGAGTAAAATTTTTTAAGCATTTGTAAAAATGCAATAAATATAGCAGTTTATAAAGCCAACAATAAATTGTGGTGTTTTTGCTACTGTAACAAATCACCACAGCTTAGTGGAATAAAACGACACAGGTTCAGTCTTTATAGTTCTGGAGGTCAGTAGTCTGAAATCATTTTCACCGGGCTGATGTCAAGGTCTGGGTCCTTCTGAAGCCTCCAGGGGAGTATCTGTCTCCTCACCTTTTTCAGTCTCTAGTGGCCAGTTGTATTCCTGGACTTGCAGCCCCTTCCTCTGACCTCATTGCTATCTTAGTGCCTTCTCCTCTTCTGTAGTCAGATCTTCCTCTGCTTTCCTCTTACAAGGATACTTGTGACCCTATATGTAGGGTCCACCCAGATAATCCAGGCATCAATTTTGGTGCCCAACAGGGGGCCGACTTGGGAACACTCCTGGGGTAGAGGGATGTCCCCTGGCTTCATTGGATGCTTCAAGGCTTTCTCCACGTCAGCCTCTTTCGAGAGAGTGGAGGGTTGGAGAATTCCTTTAGAGGCCAGATCGCCTGGGACCCTTGCCTGGAAAGGCCGAGCTCCAGTCATACCCCATCTGCCATCCAGGCAGCTGGAACTCCAAGGCAGGAGTAGACAGCAGGAGAGAGACTGCCCTGGCAGCTGCCAAGGCCCTCTTTGCCTTGAGGACATTCTTCTCTTCCTCCTGCCTGGGCCACCCTGGACTTCACACTCTGAGGAATTATTTTGGGCAAGCAGAAAAGATAGCATCTGACATTGCAACACGTCTGCCAGAATCTGGATAAGTCCCCTGGCGTGCACTCCCAGGCCGCTTTGACTTTGTCCCTCTGAAGAACTTTTGGTTCCATCTGGGGAACATTCGGTTCCCATCTGTGATTTTCCTTTTTGGAAATCCGATCTGTAAGGCGCCACTTGGACTAAGGTAATGGGCTAAGTGGGACTTGGAAGCAGCCACTCTGAGCTTTATGCTGTCTGGTTTTTTTCTGGCGTAAGCCTTCCGGCTGCTGGCAAGGGTTCTGGTTTGTTTTCAGTCCACATGTGAGTGTTTTTCGATTGAATATGGGACGGGCTTCTTTAATTCCATCTGATAGCCCCCGCCCCAGGGAAAACTAAGGCAAACTGGTCATCCTACAGCTATAAACCTGTGACTAAGAAAAAGGAATGAGATTCTATTATAATCTTGTCTGGCCAATGCACATTCTTGAAAATGGGAAAGGCAGTCTTTCAATGGTAGCCTAAATTATTATACTATTCTTCAGCTAGAGCTGTTTTGTCACAGGAATAGAAAGGCTGGGAATTCTCTCCAGTCCATCTGGGCTAGCCAATCTGGGCTCCCTGAGAACCAACTCTGCATTTGTTCTCCTTCAAGAACTGAGCCAATCTGTTTGGAGGCCTATGTCTGGGAGTGGAAGTGGAATTTTTAGACTATACCTCCTCTGATTTTCTGTCTGTGTGACTGTAGCTTATCTGTCATTTGTGTTTTTGTGTGTATTGTTTTGGGGTGAGCCACTCTTGTTTGGGCAGGGTGGGAAAATTCTGCCTGTTCGTTTTGAGCCACTTTGAGTCCTCTGTCTGGGAGTGGAAATGAAACCTTTGGGCTACACCTTGTCTGATATTTTGTTTGTGGGACCATGTCTGTTGTTTGTATGTATGTGTGTCAGTACTTCCACTGACTGGTTGAGACGTCTTTGATAAATAAGAGGGATTTGCTTTCTCCCTCCAAAGTTTTTCTGCAGTACTGCTTTTGATAACAGCTTGTAAGTTTCTTTACCTTCCAAGTGATCTGTTCTATATTGCCTTTGAAATCTTTGTCACTTCAGCTAAGTGAATAACTATTGTCTCACAGTGACCTATGTATGTCCTGGTAAAATATTATCAGTCATAATTCTGGCTATTTTAAAATGTTGCATGTCACAGTAATAACTAAGTTTCTCTTGTCAATTACATTGTGCTCAAATGTTTAACCATGACTCTTTAAGCCTTTCCTTGATTTATAGACAGTTACTGTTGTACTCTGATGCTTTTGCAAAGGTCTTCATCTTCAAGAAAATTTATGCAAATGACCTGTTGACAAATACAAGTCTCTGATAAATTTCATATGCTGCTGAACTGGGTATGAAATTTAAAAAAAATCTTAACGGAGAATCTAATGGCTTCATAAAAAGTTAACAAAAGGATTAGTTACTGGGTGAACTGGTAAATAACGTTTATGATTTTCCAGACATAGGAAACCCCTTCCCCTCAAGCTACTTAGGACTTAGAGCAATTGGGTAAATTACACCTCTGTATGTAAAACTGAAATATTTTTCTTTTCTCTCTGCCTGGTCCCTCCAGAAATTGGAGAGTCTTGAGTTATGGAGATGAGGATAATTTTAGAAAAAAAGGTTATGTTTCAATAGATATGAAATTCTAGTTCTGTTAATTGAAGCCTGCAATTATGAAGTTACTGTGTTAGCCACATTTTTGCCCTGATGTTTAGGAGGAAAGGAAAATTACCTAGTGAAGTTATTAGAGTGTAATTACTCATGACGTATCACTGTTTGCTTTAGGTCTACTGCTAAAGCACATGTGCAATGCTTGTGTGACAACTGGATATAAATGATAAAATATATGGCCTATGAAGCATTTCCTCATAAACATACCACTGAGTTTGTTCATGATACCTGATCAGTTTTCCTCCAGTGTGGATTAACTAAGCAAATACAAAGGAGGCCTAGCACCGAGGAACATTATTGACACCTGGGGCAAACAGCTGACTCACCCTGGCATCAAGGGACAGATATTTGGATCATCAGTGTTTTCTATTGAATGATTTGCAATCAAAAGGGGAAATGATGAAAAATGTGCATGTATTGAGGTATGAGGAAGTCACTCTGGCCTATATATGGTTTAACTTTTTAAAAAAGCAGCCTGTTTTGTGGCCTTTTAGACATGCATTTTACATCTGCTTTGACATTGAGGAGGGGAATGCATTTGAAAGTCAAAATGGAGTAATTATGATAAGACTAGGTGACCACTGTGGATGTGATTTCAGACACATTCTTATTGTGAACTTGACTTTTCTGAGGTATGTCAGACTTGGGATGCCACAAGGATTTAAAAATTCTCCCACCCTCTTCAATGAGATTTTGGCTAAAGATTTAAGAGGATTACACCTGGTTCAAGTTTGAGTAGAGGCCTTTCCAACCAGAACAGAAAAAGCATCAGAAGTGACAAAAACCCTTCTTAAGGACATTATTCCTAAGTATGGCCTTCCCTCTACTATTCAGAGTGACAATGGACCTGCTTTCATTGCAGACATAAGACAAACAGTAAAAAAAGCTTTAGGTATAAAATGGAAACTTCACTCAGCATGGAGACCCCAATCTACGGGAAAGGCTGAGAAGATGAATCACACTCTGAAGAAAACTCTCGGCAAGCGATGCCAAGAAACACATCTAAAATGGAACAAGATCTTGCCAATTGCTCTCCTCTGTATACAGGTGGCCCCTAGAAGCGGGCTAGGATTGAGTCCTATGAAATTATACATGAGAGACCATTCTTTGCTCCTAAGAGTAAACAAAGAGAAGAGAAACACTTCTAACACAGGAGGTAAAAATTAAACAGTATATACAACAGAATGGTCAAGTGTTAACTGCTATGCATGAATTTGTGTCCCACAGGTCTCTCCCTTGCCTGGAAGCTCCCTTGCATATCTTCAGCTGCAGCTGCTGCTGAAAGTATGAAAAGAGCAAGGACCTGAGCAGCAGCTTGAAGAGAAAAGGAAGGGGTCCTATAATATACTTCTTAAAACCCATGCCTCTCTAAAATTGCATGGAGGACTTCCCTGTGGAGGGGACACGGGTTCGATCCCTGGTCTGGGAAGATCCCACATGCTGTGGAGCAACTAAGCCTGTGCACCACAACAACTGAAGCCTGTGTGCCTAGAGCCCGTGCTCCGCAACAAGAGAAGACACCACAGTGAGGAACACGTGCACCGCAACAAAGAGTAGCCCCTGCTCACTGCAACTAGAGAGAGCCACGCACAGCAATGAAGACCCAACGCAGCCAAAAATAAATAAATAAAAAATAAATTAATTTAAAAAATAAATTTGGATGGAGTAAAAAACCTCAGGTACCTCACCCTAGAGTAAGAAGATTACCAGAGACTGACCAGCCAAGCCTGCCTATAGCCAGCGAGCAGACTCCCGAGAAGTGGACATCTTACCCTTTGGGAGACCTTAAGTATTTTTTCTGACAAGCAAAATGAGAATTCTGTTCTCTTATCCTTTCTCATACCTTTTACCTTTCCCCATGAAACTATGGGTTCATATGCTGATTCTTTCGATAATTCTAACTGCTGGATATATGATCAACTTCCTACTTCAGGGTCTTGAGGATTGCCTTGGTGGGTCTTCCCCTTACAGGGAATGGTTTGAAAACAACTGGCTACCAGTCTCTCTGAAGTACCAGGTCCGGAATGGTTTCAAGCTTATTCCTAAGGGATTGAGATCTTAATCATATAAGACTCGGATCCAGGACTTGGAACTCAAATATTTCTAATTCGGTATCTATTCCCCGAAATTTAGACAGGACTATGCCCCATTTCAG
>NW_006793664.1:1497982-1527274 GCF_000442215.2 Lipotes vexillifer | reverse complement strand
GAAGTAGTCAGAGTGGTTGTTGCCCTGCTCCCTGAAAGACACGGGGAAACATAAACCTGAAGTGGGGATTAAAACCAAGTTTTTTCCCCAAAAAACTTGGGGCAGCCCCTGCTCGCCGCAACTGGAGAAAGCCTGCACGCAGCAACGGAGACCCAACGCAGCCAAAAATAAATAAATAAAATAAGTAAATTTATAAAAATAAAAAAGAAGAAGAAGAATATTACCTGAGACAAGATTAAAGGAATGTAGGCCCTGCACACACCCTAATCTTATCAGCAACCTCACCCTTGAACCTTTGCCATAAAACTCCTCACCAAACTCCCCTGGGTTGGAACACATAGTTTTCGAGGGCAGGAGCCCGCTATGTCCCCTTTTGGCTGGCAAAGCAATCAAGCTATTCTTTTGTACTTCACCCCAAATCCTGTCTCTGAGATTCGATTTGGCACCAGTGTACAGTGGCTGAGCTTTCAGCATCAAGACTACCCTGTCTCTGCTCAGAAGGTGAACTGCTTCCAGTTGTGGGTTGGGACTGGAGCCGATCTGAGAAAGAGGCTACAGTCTGAAGGCTGAGGCAAGCAGGGGCAAAAACAGGAAGTGAGTAAAAGCTTGCATGCACTCTAAAAATATCGATTAAGTGCTTCCCATGTGCCAGACACTGTTGTAGGGCCCCGGGCACCACAGGGAACAAAACAGATCAAGGCCTTGCCCTCGTGAAGCTCCCGCACTAGAGGGGAGACAGGTAAACAATATAGAGTGTTGAAGGTAATAGAGCTGAGCAAAGGGGACCGGGAGTGGGACTGTTGCCTAAATTATAGGGTGGTCAGCAAGTGCCTCTGTGAAGATGACATTTGAGTGGAGACTTGAAGGAGAAGGTGTGAGTCGGGCAGATTATGGGAGATGATCATTCCAGGCAGCCTGTGCGTGGGTCTGAGGCAGGAGGGTGACTGCCGGGTTCAGGGACCAGGACGGAGGCCATCAGTGTGGTTGGAGGGGAGTCAGGGAGGAGGAGACTGAAAAGGAGCGGAGGCTGGTCAAGCCGACCTCTTTCCACTGTGCAAAGCCTCAGGGGGCAATTCAGCAGTAATTAATTCTTCGCGTTCGAAAACAATATTTAAAATGTTTTAAATGGAATATTTTGTACTTGGCTCAAGCTTCTGGAAGAAGGGGCCTTTGTCTTTGATCAGATTCTGTACCCAAGAAACAAATATAGCCTCCTAAGAGTTGTCTCTTCCCTCTCCTGGGGCCCACCTCTCTCTTCTGCTCTCCCAAGGACATCTGGGGGTCTGCTTGTGATTAATGCATGCACAGAGTGATGACTTTTAACATATGTCACAGTTTTATGTTGTATTATATGACTCCTGTGATCATTAATGTGGAAACCAGACTCTCTACCATTGGATGTGTGGGGTTATGAATACCATGAGTTTCTTGCTATTCAGAACAGCTTTTCCTTGCAGTGGACTGTTTTGACTCTGCAACTAACTAGCTCTATGATCTTGATCCAATCACTTAGGGCAATCGAAGTTTGTTGGTCTGGAAGTAGGTGGTTGTGGACTAGATAATCTGTAAATTCCCTTCCCATCTGAAAAGCCTGTGTTCTACCTGCTCTTAGCAAACAACATTCCTTTTCTCCAGTTTATCTCCTCTCAGAGGTCAAACCAGCAATTACCTAACCCTAATCCTAACTACCCTCCCACCCACTTAGGCCTGTGTGTAAGACATGAATAATTCATACGTGGGCTTGTAAAATGGGAGTGGAGGACCATTTGGCCCCTTCCCCTATGACCTACATGACTAGTGCTTAGTACCAGAAAGGTTACCAAAGACAGAGGCTAGTTTTCTTCCACCTTCAGCCTCTAGCCCACAGGAGGTCTAAATAATTATCCATTGCATGATTATATATCATACATTTAAGTAATTTTAAAGCTGGAAGGAACCCTAAAGATCCTGTAGTTCATCCTTGCTAAGGAAACTGAGACTCAGAGAGGTCAGTGACTTGCCCTACACTCACTGGGACAGAGCAGGGACCAGAATCCTGTCCCCTGAACGCTGGCTGAGGCTCTCTCTCTCTCTTTGCCTCTGTTTTTGCTAACTCTGCCCCCAAAATTATGAAAGGCCTGAAAATACTTGGGGGGGGGGGATGACAAAGAACTTTGAAAGCAAGAGTTTTGTTTTGTTTTAAAATATACGCTCATGGACCCAATGCAGTGGAAAGGGTGACCAATGACAATTTCTCTAGAAATGCCAGATTTTAAAAATGTGGTGAGGCTCTGACCTGTAGCATTCCATCTTAAGTGATACAATTTACAAATCCTAAAAAAAAAAAAAAAAAGGAAAGACTCAAAAGAATATTCTTAACCTCAAAGGGTACAAAGTTTCAGTTATGCAAGATGAATAAGTCTTGAGATCTAACGTACAGCGTGGTGGTTATAGTTAACAGTTACTGTTTTGTATAATTGAAATTTGCTAACAGAGTAGATCTCACATTAAGTCTTCTCACCACACACACACAAACACCCTCCCCACTCCCCAACCCCCCCAAAAACCCCCAAAAGAAAATGGTAGTGATGAGGAAAATCATAAATTGTCTATGGCAGGACAATCAAACTAAGACAGAAAGAAAACCAAACAAATAAACAAAAAAAACAAATGACATGCCCCCTTTGTGGCAGGCCTTTCCCAGTGTGCAATGTGTACCTACATTATACATTAACCAGACCTCCTCAAAGCATGAAGATGAAATCAAACCTTGAGAAAAATTTGGCCCCTTTCTTCAGACGCCAGCATTGTAACTCTATGATTAATATATTTCTTTTTCATCTCATACAAGGGGTTGCATTGACCAAAAGCTTGTCTCTACATGCATAACTGAAAAAAAAAATCTTTGATGAACTATGTACACAATGCTAACCTGTCAGTATGATACATAACTTCTTTGTCTCTAAAATGTACAAATCTCCATCTCTAACTCCTGATCAATAGAGCAGTTCTCAGAGCTTCTGAGAATCTGTTTCCGGGTTATAATCCTCAGTTTGGCTTGAATAAAGTTCTCTTTTCTTTCTTCTTAACTTGAATGTTATTTGATATTTTTGTTGACAGTAGCTATTTGGAGACAATGGATATATTAATTAGCTTGATTTGGTGATCAGTTTCATGATATACTGTGTCAAAAGATCAAGTTGTACACTTTAAATGTATTCAATGTTTGTATGTCAGTCATTCCTCAGTAAAGCTGTTAAAAAAAAAAAAAAAAGACTTCTTAACCCCTCATTGTTGTATTTCATCACTCTCATCACTAGGTGTCCCCCTGGCTAGCAAGCTCTATCTAGGATGCTGCTTCCCTGCGCTTCCTTTTTGGAATAAAGGTAAAGAGCTGAACAAATAGGATGCTTTCCTGTCTCATGAGGAGGGGCTGAAGTAGGGGGAGGGAGGGGCTTTTTGAAGGGGCCTTGTGTTCTGGGGGAACCGTCCGTTTAATATAGAGAAAGAGTCATTATTGAGCTGTTGGTCTGGCTGTCATTAGAATCAACAGATTAAATGTGAAAGGAACACTGTCAAAACCTAATTTCCACCATGGGAAATGAATGTGGCTGAGAACAGATATGGAGCACGATTAACCGCAGGTTGGGCCTCTGGAGAGAGGGCGAGTTGGCACACATCCGGCAAGGAGCTGCCCCAGACCCCCACGTGGGCCCAATCTGTGGAGGGTCCTTTGCAGATGTTGGAGAGAAACAGATGCTACGTTTCTTTTTGGATGGATTCCTACCTAAGCAAGCCAAAGTCGCTTTTATTCTGGGGTTCCTTGGGAGCTGCAGTCCCCACTGCCCCACCGCACTTAATCATAGGTCCATCGGCTGGATCACCAGGGTCCTGGATGTCTCTGCTTTGTTGGTGGACTTTGAGGGCACTTAGAATGCACTTGGTGAGCAACAGATCAAGCTCAAGATGGAAAGAAACTGCGTTCAACCAATCAGAAGTCACTACAAGTGAAACGTCTCCCTGAGTTTTCTGACCCAGCCAGCATCCTTCTCCTTCCCACAGCCACCCTTAAACTCTAGCAAGTTCCTCAAGGACACCTGGCCTGGAGCAGAATCCACCCCACCACTGTCGTATAGGAAAGGGCACATTCTGGAGCTGTTGCTTCGCCAGTGCGGTAGCTGAGTCCAGGCCTTGGGCCCGTGGCTTAGCCTCTCGGAGGCTCCTGTGCTGTAGAATCTAGTTTCCTATAAAATGTAGTACTTGCCTCTGTCTGCATAGCATGGTAGTGAGGATTTGCTGAGACAATGAGGGAAGTGTCTGGTGCAGAATCTGACCCCTAGTATAAATGCTTCATAAGTGATATCTAGGATTAAGAGGCTCTTTGCACAAGGGGTCAGTACCCTTGTACCTCTTCAGTGGTTATAAAGAATCACTTTTCTCGAGCCCTGTCTCAGCCGTAATGGAACTGCTCAAATCTGTATGGACGAGAACTGCCTCCACTCTGTGCTAGACGGTGTGCCCTGGGTGTGAGTTACCTGCCCCCTGCCCCCCAGGAGGTTATAATCTAGTGGGACACACACACACGCACACAGAGGCACACATGAAAACGAAAAATTATTTAAGGACTCTAAGAGGTGTAGCTGCTGGGGAGTTGGGAATGTTTCATAGGAGGGTCTCAAAGGATGAGTGAGTGTACCAGATGGATAAAGGGTGTGGGCCAGGCAGAGGGAACATGAGGTGGGAGCTTGCACGTGGTCAGGGCCTGGATCACAGCTCAGTGTGGCTGTGAGTTGGGAGTCTGGGGGCTGGCAGGAGAAAGGACTCTCAGGTTAGCCTGGAGGGCAGACACTGAAAGACTTTGTTTACCGCTCTGGAGAGTTTCAGTTTGATCTTTTGAAAGCTTTTAAGCAGACCTGTCTCAAGAAGAATGGCTCTTAGACAAAGTGGAGGTGGGAGGGGTGGAGCCTGGAGGCAGGGGGACCAGTTGGAGGATTGCTGCAGTGAGCCTGTGGGAGGAGGAACCCGGAAACAGATGGGGAGCAGCGGAGCGGTGTTTCTTACCCAGCATCTACGGGCTTGGGGGCCAGGTGGCCGGAGATGAAGGGGAGCAGAGAGGGATGCCTCTGAGCTCCCAGCTTGGAGGGTTACACAGGTGCTTCTGAGGGAGATGAGAGGTCAGAGTTGAGGCAAGTGAGCTGGAGATGCTTGTGGGAGACCCAGGTGGGGTGTCCAGGGAACTGTGGAGACGGCGAGGTGGAACTTAGGCTCTGCAAGAGATGTGGGGAATTACTGGGGGCTGTGGAGTAGCTGAAGCTCTCGTGTTGGGTTAAATCATTCAAATCGCTCAGACCTTTTAAAAACTCTGTGAGTTATTTCAAGTCTGAACTGCCCACCGGATCTTAGCACCTCTGTGCAAGGTATAATAAGGTGCAATAAATTGCAAAGAATGGTCATAAGTACAGTACTTACCATCTGCTTCATAAGGCCGATGGGATGTCCGTTTACTAATCTCTAAAATTTCAACTAAAATCCAAACTTTTCAGCTTATGGAACCAAATACTCTGTGCAATATGTGCTACACCTCCACAGGACAGAGGCCAACGTGCACAGTTTCTAGAGTCCGTCATTAGAATGAGCCTGGACACCTGTGTCTTCTGCAGCCCTGGGCTGGTATCCTCAGGGTGTCTCTGCGAGGACCTCCTAAACCCTCCGAATCAACAGAGGAAGACTGAATAATGTCCAGGAAATTTCACCATCAACGATCATTTTTTTTTGCCTTCAAGCTCATGGAAGATCGGTGACCTTTTTCTCCAATCCCTTACAGTCCTCAATACCCTGATTACAATCTGTGTCTGAAGGACGTGATGGATCCTGTAACTGGAAGATGCACTCATTCAGAGCCTCCTGTTCTGCAATCACGTTGTGTTACATATTATGTAGCTAAACCAAAGATGCCACATTTTACTGGTAAAATAAATACCAGTCTGAATATTAAACACCTTTCGATGGCAATGGACATCAGGGGAGTGTGCATATAAAATACCACATGTATAGTCGATCACATTTCAGCTAATTGTTGTCCCTTCAAAGGTCTGACACTGATTGCTGAGTTGCTAAGGGACCAGGCAGATGATAGACTCACAAAATACTTTTGTGGCCGCCATTTGGAAACCCCTTTAACAGAGCATTAGGTTTTCCAGACTATCGCCTTCCTTTCCCCTGTTATTATGAATTCGCTCTCCTCTGCGCAACCCGAGGGGCACTGCTGGCGGCTCACGGTGTGTGCTGAGGGCAGGGACAGCACTGGGTGTGGGAAAACGAGTGTGTACACAAGGCACCCCTCTAGTGCTGTGTGCGTCCCAACGCCCTGCTCCAGTGCACACCTCGCGCTGCTTCTTCCAGTGTCTGTTCACCATATTGGCCGTGTCAGCAGTGAAATATGTTATCTCTACAATCGTTGACAGGTCTTGTCATTTTTGGAGACTGCTTGTGTAGGACAAGGGCCACATCTCCTTTCCTGCCCCAGATGTGCTTCTGCCTGTCGGATAACTTAGACGTCCTGACGCAGAGGAATGAGAGGACTCCTGCCCAGTTCGGCTCAGCTGACATTGGAAGACCAGAACCAGGGAGGCTGTGGTCCAGGGGGACAGGGAAGGACTGAGGCAGTGTGAGCAAATGGCCCCCATTCATATCCCACCCACACCCCAACCCCAAGGGTGTCCCGATTCTCCTAGGGATGTGAGGTGACCGCTGTGCTCTGATGCCTTGTTCTGGAGAGACTATTAGGCACAGTCACAGCCTGTGGGTAGAGCTGCTCTTCTCTGAGGAAGGGGGCTTTTCCAATGTTATCATCTGGGGAAGACCCATGCCCTCTGTCAGAAACGAAGCTCTGAAGGTGGGTGTTGATCTTGGCTGGGTAGGAAAGGGAGCCTCTCCCTCCCTCTCTCTTTCTTTTTTAAATTTTTAAAAATTAATTTATTTTTTTTAATTTATTTTACTTTTGGCTGTGTTGGGTCTTTGTTGCTATGTGCAGGCTTTTCTCTGGTTGCGGCCAGCAGGGGCTACTCTTCATTGTGGTGCGCGGGCTTCTTATTGTGGTGGCTTCTCTTGTTGCAGAGCACAGGCTCTAGGTGTGCGGGCTTCAGTAGTTGTGGCTCGTGGGCTCTAGAGCACAGGCTCAGTAGTTGTGGCACATGGGCTTAGTTGCTCCGCGGCATGTGGGATCTTCCTGGACCAGGGCTCGAACCCGTGTCCCCTGCATTGGCAGGCGGATTCTAAACCACTGCACCACCAGGGAAGCCCTCCCTCCCTCTCTCTTGAGGATTCTGACCATGTGCCCAGGGGTTGGGGACTGATGGCCCCTGTTGTGGGGAAGGCAGGCTGGGAGCTGGGCAGGGAGGTGCCTCTGGGGGATTCCACGCTGTTATGACTAAGGTATACCTTTTAAACCAGATCGTCCAGGTGCATCTGTTCGTGTTTCCCTTTTAGCAAAGCCTGGCTTCGGTGGGGATGAAGGAGAGCGTTGTGTGTACAGCTGCTGATCTCCACATGCTTCCCCTCTCTCCACCCAGCCCTCTGACACACCTGGAGTGGATGGCACCAGTATTTAGGAGGAGATTCCAAGGGCAAGGTCAGTTTTCAACGATAAGTGCTGAGACTTGGAATAAAAGATAAGAGAGAGACAGAGAGAGATCATAAAAAAGACAATAAGGACTTCCCTGGCAGCGCGGTGGTTAAGACTCCACACTCCCACTGCAGGGGGCCCAGGTTCGATCCCTGGTCTGGGAACTAGATCCCACATACATGCCACAACTAAGAGTTTGCATGCTACAACTAAGGAGCCGGTGAACTGCAACTAAGGAGCCCACCTGCTGCAACTAAGGACCCTGCCTAGCACAACTAAGGAGCCTGCCTAGCACAACTAAGACTCGGCGCAACCAACTAAATAAATTAATTAAGAAAAAAAAAAAGAGGGCTTCCCTGGTGGCGCAGTGGTTGAGAGTCCACCTGCCGAGGCAGGGGACGTGGGTTCGTGCCCCGGTCCGGGAAGATCCCACATGCTGCGGAGCGGCTGGGCCCGTGAGCCATGGCCACTGAGCCTGCACGTCCGGAGCCTGTGCTCCGCAACGGGAGAGGCCACAACAGTGAGAGGCCCGCGTACCGCAAAAAAAAAAAAAAAAAAAAAAAAAAAAGATTATCAAGATTCTCCTTCCAGTGATGACCATGGATGAGCCAGGCTTCTAGAGAGGCAAGTCCTAGCAGTAAACAAGGCAGAAGCCCAGACAGGTAGGAAGACAGACAGCCTAGGAGCGTCGGAGGCAGATGCAGGTGAATAGAGCGTGGTACCTGAAGCCCTGGCATCCAACCTGCCAAGGCGCTGAGTGCAGGATTCCAGTCCCCAGAGGGCTGTGTCAAGTAGGGCAGGTGCCCAGGAGCAGGGGGAGAGAATCCAGGGAGTGCACAGAGGCAGGTACTCCAGCACCAGGAGCAAAACAGGACCCTGTGTCCTGACCCTGGAGTATGAGGCAGAGAGTAATCAGGCCTGGGCCCTGCAGTGAGGCCAACTGGATGCTGGATGCCATTGCTCCTGCAGTGAGGGACCAGATGTGCTCTAGAGTTTTGCTGGCCAACACGGTAGCCACTAGCCTCAGGTGGCTATTTAAATTTAATTGTTAATTAACTAAACTTAAAATGCACATAGACTTTGACCCAGTGATTCTGCTTCTGGAAATTTATCCAAAGGATAAACTCATAGCTATTCAAAGAGACCTGTAGAAGGGACTTTCTGCATGACACTATTACTTTTGGGAGGTCATATTTATTGCGCGTATCATTTACATACCATAAAATGTACGCTTATTAGGTATACAGCTGGATGAGTTATGTCAATGTATATAGTCCTGTAAACACCAGCACAGCCAAAAGTTTTTCCATCATTCCAAGAAGTTCACCTGTGCTGCCCCTTGTCATCAGTTCCCTCCCGCAAGCCCCAGCCCCTGGCAACCACTGATGTGCTTTTCATCCTATAGTTTTGCCTTTCCATGAAGATCATATAAGTGGAGTCACACAAGTGCATAGCCTTTTCTGTCTGGCTACTTCCACTTAGCATGGTGTTTCTGAGATGTATCCACAGTATTGTGCCCATCAGTCGTTTGTTCCTTTGTGTTGCTGGGTAGTATCCCACCATATGGATGTACCATAGTTTGTTTATCCATGTTCCTGTTGTCGTGCATTTGGGTTGTTTCTAGTGTTTGGCAGACCCTAGGAATAAAGCTGCTACAAACATTCATGTACAAGACTTTGTGTGGACAGCAGGGCATTATTCACGAAGCAAGAAATAACCTCAGTGTCTGACACCTAACACCTAATACTCCTTAGAGTGAAGGGACTAAGTGCAGCCACTGAAACCATGTTTTAAAAGGATTATTTGTGGTATGGAAATATTTCATTTGTTCAATATTAAAATAATGGAACACAAAATACGTTTTCAGGATGAGAGTGAACAGTGATCACCCCTGGCTCATGGAGGATTTTTGTTTTGTTCTTTGTTGTACATTTCTCTGTTGGCCTCTCTGAGCTTCTAAGAACTGGAAGGATGAGGTTTACTGTGAGGAACTGTGGGGCCATAAGGAAGACAGGAACCTTGTCCGCAGGGAAGACTGGAATGGAGACCTTGGGGGTGAGACGGAGGCAGTCGCCTGCTCAGAGACCTGCAGAGGCAGCAGGTTGCTGCCCTCAGAGACATCCATCTGCCCCTCCCTGTCTTCGTCTCTCATCCCGTCAGTCAATCCAGACTCTCACTGGATGACTTCCATGTGCCAGGCCCTGTTTCTCTTCAGACGGAATACAAACATGGTCCCTTCCCTCATGAAGCTAGGAGTCTAACGTTGCCTTAGTCTCTCTCTCTCTCTCTCTCTCTCTCCTTCTCCTACCACCAGTTAAGCTCCGTCTGTTCGCCTGCGTTCTCCGTGCCTCCTGTCTGTGTGCAAGTCCACTTGCTTCAGCTTTCGCTTCCTTCCTTCTCTCTCCGAACGTCCTCAGACTAACGTTCCTCCCACACACTTTCCACTCCTGTGTGCCTCCCATTTAAACTCCCCAAGAGAGGACCTGATGGGCTCAGTGAGTCACGGTGAAACCAGGGGAAGGCTTTCACAGGAGCCCACCCCATGGACCACGGCCAGCCCGTGATTTGGCTGCCCTTGAGCCCGGTATCCACTGTGGTCCAGCCAGCCGTGGCCGGGATGGGGGCGGAGGGCAGAGCCACACGGCACGCAGCATGGCCAGCTGTGGGTAAGGAACCCCTAGGAATGGCTGTGAATGTGGCAGGTCCCCCAAACACAACAGAGTGTTCCTCAATATAATTTGTAAACTTTAGAAATTTGTTGTAATGGGTACCTGTTACTTTTTTAATTGGAGGAAAGGGGGAGTAGAAAATAATATTGTATAGAAAGAAAACTATTTTCTAAGACGGGGAACATTCTGCTATGTCCCAACTGATTATATATAAGCAGAGGTTAATTCGTCCACATTGGCTGCCTACCAAGGAGCAAAGGGCAAGGCCTGAGCAACGGACTTAACGAATTTGGTCTTTGGAAAGAGATAGAGACAAAGAAAGAGATATACAGATAGAGAGGAGAGAGAGAGAAGGAGAGAGATAGAAAGAGAGAGAGAGATAAAGACATAGAGATAGAGAGAGAGAGATAGAGGAGAGAGATAGGTAGAGACAGAGAGATAGGGAGAGAGAGAGATTAAAGAGAGCGATCGAGATAGAGAGTTAAAGAGAGATAGAGAGACAGAAAGATAGGCAGAGAGATAGAGAGAGATAAAGAGATTTAAGAGAGAGATAGAGATAGAGGTAGAGAGAAAGAGAGAGACAGAGACAGAGATAGAGAGAGAGAGCGGGAGAGAGAGGAACACGGGGAGCCCTGAGTCAGGCAAAGCTAGGCAAGAGGGGGCTGGAGCATAAATGTACATTCTTCTTTTGCCTGAGACAGCCCTGAACACATGAACCCCAGGGAAAATGTGGTCACACTGTCCCTAACAGAGGCCATATCGACTAGATTTGCTATTTAAAAAAGAAAAATCTTTCTATGGAGACTTATACCTCACACCTCTCCTAAACACAAAGAATCTTTTCGCTTGAAAGTGCCAACTATTGACCTAACTCTATTATTTTTCATTCTTATCACTGTCTAAACATGACTTTCCATGGCAGCATTCAATGATGGTGTGTGCCTTTGTTCTTTTTATTCCTGTGCACTTTCCATGTGTTGACACAGTCCATATATTTACTGTTTTAATGGCTCTATATTCTTTCAGATGAATGTATGACAGTACCCCAAAGGTTATGCATTTGGATTGTTTACAGTTTTTTTGCTATTATGTAAAGTATACCTTGAAATAATTAAGAATTTGGCTTTTTTTTTTTTGATCAATAGTAATACCTATCTTTATTCTTTTTAAGACCACTTTATTATGTTTTGTTCCCTATTTACAAAACTAGAACATATTCATTGTAGACGTTTTAGAAAAAATAAGCTACTCGGGGTGTTTATGACTCACCTGGTGTGCAGTCACAGACTCTCCTTTTATTTTTCCAGTTAATGGAAACCTTGCTCATAGCAGTTGGGCCTCCCTGCCCCTCAATTGTCTAATAATCCCAGGGTTCCAGAAGGCTTGGTTCTTATTCTAAATGCAAGCTGGAGACAATGATGGAGAGTCTACACAGCCCTCCAGATCCTGGGTGATTCACTGGCTTTGTTCTCTTACCAGCCATAGTGCCCTTGTAGAAAATTGGTTTGCCTCTTGTGCACTAGATTGCCGCACAAGCAACAGTGATGCCTACAATCAGACTTCCAAGTTTATAAGCTTTTGCTCATAAACTTAACCACTGCTTCCAAAAGAGGGTGCTAAGTCTGTAAGGGAGCCCCACTGGAGCCACACCCTGGATTAGTGTCAGCCATATATCATGGAACTACTTGCTGAGCCCACATTAATGATCTAACTTCTTCCCCAATGAATTGGAGCAGTCCTGATTCACCCAGAATGTTCTAGTAATGTTAATCCTTAAAAGGGAGCCTCAGTGGCCCCTATGCAGATTTTCCTTCTCTCCAACCTGGCACCCTGGAGGTTTATACGCTCTAAACTCACCCTAAAGCTCTCTCCTTCCTAGTTGTTCAGCTAGAGCTAGATAAGGGACCCAATTCTAACCCAGGAAACATTAGAGAAAGTTTTCTGTGGAGATTTCTGGGAAAGTTTTTCTTTCCTGATAAAAAGAGATAGGAAATGCAATTCTTCTTTCCCTTTTTCCCTACCTTAAACACAGACACGATGTCTGGAGCTGCAGTAGCCGTTATGTAACCATCAGGCGATGGGCATAAGAAAACAGTAAGAGGGTTTCAGAGAGCCTTTAACCCAATATCAATAACCACCTACATCCGAACTCCTTGTTATGTTTAAGCCACTTTAAGTTAGGTTTTCTGTTCATTGCAGCTGAACATTTTTGTTATTAGAAGCAAGGTTGCACAAAACAACTTGTGAAATTTTTACATACATTCTTCATTATTTTTATAGGATAAATTCACATAAGAAAACTTGGGAGATGTTAGGGACTGAATTGTGTCCTCCCAAAATTTATATGTTGAAGTCCTAACCTCTAGTACCTCAGAATGTAACTGTGTTTGGAGATAAATCATTTAAAGAGGTAACTAAGTTAAAATGAGCCCTAATATGATGACTGGTATCCTTATAGTAAGAAGGAATTTGGACACAGATATGCACATGCACAGAGGAAAACCATGTGAAGACGCAGCGAGAAGGCGGCCATCTGCAAGCTAAACTAGTACAGGGGACCAAAAATATTTTTCTCATGTGTAAAATAAGAATCTGAACAATTGTATTTGCTTCTAAAGTAGTTACAGGATTAAGTAGAGTGATGCATGTAAAACATTTAGTTTGTTGTGTCACGTGCAGTAACCTTTCAGTAAACGATGGGTATTATTATCATGTAGCCCGACAACAGAATTTTCTGGACAGATCTCTCCAGAGAATTAGCCAAAGACCTTACTGGTCTCAAAGAGGATCACTGAGCTCAAAGTATCTGTGATGTTATTATAGCTGAGACAATGCTATGCGATCATCAAACCATTTTCTTTTCCTCCTGGCACACAGGAAGGGTATGTTCCCCCCTTGCACGTGGTGTCATATGACTGGTTCTTACCAATGGAATGTGGGCAGAAGTGAAATGTCATTTCCAGTCTGAGGCTGTTTAAATCAGGGTTCCTTCTCTGCTTTTTCTCTCTCTGCCATTTACATGCATGGCTAGAAGAAAAGGACTCCAAGACAGTGGAATCACAAGAAGGAAGGTGACTCTGCGTCACCTTTTGGAGGAGCGCCGTGCAGGAGAGCCACCTGACTTACAAGGGCAAGAAATAAATCTTAGCTGTATTAAGCTATTGGGATTTAAGGATTTGTCCTTAGGGCAGTTACCTTTGCTTACTCTGACCAATACAATCAAGCGTTATTTCCAATAGCATATGGCAGCAGCAACACTATTACTAATAAATACGTGGTCAGAGGAAACGTAAACTAAGGGTTAGATTTCAGTCAGCCAGCTAGGAATTGATATTGTTGGGAGCCAGATGGGAGGAATGGGCTATCCTCCAGTGGGTGCTATTAACATTATCACATGTAGAACGCTTGATTTCCTTGATTCTCCCTTCTTTGGAGCAAGGAGCAAGCTTATAACATCTGCAGAGGATGGTTGAGAGGTGGATACGGTAGTCACCTTTATATATTAATCCATCTGAGACTTGGCCAAGAGCTTTTGAATCTGACTATTGATGCTGGTGTTACTTATGTCTGTAAACGGATGTTGGCAAATATAACACAAAGGTCAGGGGCTGGAGGGAGGACTCAATGGGAAAGGTGAGTGTTTAATGGGATAGAGTTTCAGTCTGAGAAGATGAAAGTTCTGAAGATGGATGGTATTGATGGTTGCACAACAAGGAGGATATGCTTCATGCCTCAGATTGTATACTTAAGAGTGGCTAAAATGGTAAATTTTATGTTGTGTATATTTTACCACAGTGTTTTAAAAAGCACTTGCAAAGACTCTCTTAGGAGGAGACTGGTCTGGAGGGTTAGAGGAACGGGAGAGGTGACACAGGGACACAGGAGGGCCGGGTAGTCCTGCCATTGAGCGCTTTCTTGTTTGGCGGGGGACAGGTGGATTCAGCCACACTACCAGGCAACATGCAAATACAGAGGGAGGGAAAGAAGGAAGCGGTGTAAGAATTCAGGGCAGGAAGAAGTCCGGGTCACGGCAGGAATCGTGGAGAAGGGCCACCCCCCCCACTCCGGGCCCAAAAAGTCTGGTAGGATCTTGAGTATTGAAGGGAGGTGGGAGTGAAGCCGAGCTCCGCATGGTAGGGGCTCAGAGCACAGTGCTTGCTCGGGGCTGGGTGGTGAGTCCCTGGAAGACCCAGCGAGGTAGAGTGGAGGGTTCCCGTTGAGAGTGGTGGGAGATGGGGTTGGATGTCAGACTAATGAGCTGGTGGTGTAGACGGTGGGAGTCATTGGACTTTCCTTTTTTATTTGAATAAATTTTTAATTTTAGAATAGTTTTAGATTTACCAAAAAGTTGCAAAGACAATACAAAGAGTTCCCATATAGGCCTCACCCAGTTTCCCCTGATATTAAGATGTTATATTACTACGGTGTATTTGTCACAATTAGTGAGCCAACACTGATGCGTTATTTTTAACTGAAGCCCACTCTTTACTCAGATTTCCCCTAATGCCCCTTTTCTCATCCATGATTCATTCCATCATGATACCCATCCAAATTTGTACCCATCCAAAAGCGCAGATAGTACAGAGGGTTCTCACAAACTTGACATTGTTTCCCTGATTACTGATATCTTATGTTAGTATGGTACACGTATTATAGTTAGTGAACAAACGTTGATACATTACTGTTAACTGAAGTCCCTGCTGTATTCAGATTTCCTTAATTCTTACCTAATGTCCTTTTCCTATTCCAGAATCGTATCAGGACACATTACGTTTAGATGTCATATCTCCTTAAGTGCCTCTTGGTTGTGACAGTTTCTCAGACTTCCCTTGAGACTGATGACCCAGACAGTTCTGAGGAGTACTGGTCAGGTATTTTGTAGACGGTCCCTTAATTTGGGTTTGTCTGATATTTTCCTCATGGTTACACTGGGGATATGGGTCTTTGGAGGGAGACCACAGAGGTAAAACGCCCTGTAATCTCACCCTATTAGGGGCCACATACTGTCAACGTGACATCATGGTTGATGTTATTCTTGAGCCCCTGGCCAAGCTACTCTTTGTCAGGTTTCTTCACCATAAAATTATTTTTTCCTGCTTTCCAAACTCTACTCTTTGAAAGCAAATGTTGGACGTTTTTGAGTAAGGACAGTGACTTAATGAAAGTGGTGCTTTGAAATGGAAAGTTCATCCATGGCTGGTGTACTAGGTGGGAGAATCTTAACCATAAATAGTGTTTCTGCTGATCTAGGTGCGTCTCATGTATCATGACATTTAATCCTCACGTCGACCCCCATTTTACAGAGGAGGAAACTGAGGCACCAAGAGGTTAAATAGTTTGTTAAAGATCACAAAACCAGTAAGTGATCAACCTGGGATCTGAACCCAAGGCACGTGTGACTCCAAAGTCTGTGTCATCACCATGACATCCTGGATGAGTGCAGAATATGATTGAGCGTCAGGCTTTCAGTTTGAAGGCAGATGCCACTGTCCCACCTCCAAAGGTTCCATTTTAGTCAGGCTGCAGTGGGGTCCAGCCCTCTGTGTTCTAACAAGTTCCCTGGGAGACTCAGGAGACCCAATCCATGGGCCCGTAGGTTAAAGAATGGAGAGGATGGAGGTGAGACCATTCAGGATGTGCTGGTGATGGGGGGTCATTGGGTCACAGAGGTCTCGCCCAGGGTCTGCAGTGGAAGGAGAGGGTAGACAAGAGGGGCTGCAGAGGAAGACGGGGAAGGCCTGTCGCTGATGGCAGGGGCACAGGTCGGAGGCAGGTGACTTTCAGCCTGGGTGATGAGGGAATATTAGCGTCAGTGATGGAAATACAGGATTCCACGGGGGAAGGTTGTTGGAGGACAGATGAAGAAGTAAGCTTTGGACTTGAGTCTGAGGCGATGGGGCACACTGGGAGGAAGTACTCAGCAGATGTGGGATGGAGCCCCCGCAGGTGGTGTAAATGGGGGGAGGGGCACCAAAGAAGTCCCGAGTATATGAGCCTTCTGTGTGACAAACAGGGCAAAGGATGGACAATTCGGAAGTGCCCCATCTCAGTGGAGAGAGGGGGAAAGAGGGTGAGGGAACCCCAGTGTCAGTTCACTTCTCCCTCGAAACAACAAACAGCAAACCAAATCAAACTCCCCGATTGTTTACCTGCTGGGCTGAACCCCATCGCTAATGGGGAAAGACCAGGTGGGAGCATGAGACTTTGATGACGTGTACAGGGACAAGAAGAGTTTCCCCGAGTCCCATAATGATGTCAGGTACCTGGGGTGACCCCTCGTGCCTTCAGACTCTCAAGCCCAGCGGGGTGGTCTGGCTCCATCCTGTCCTGAGGCAGCTGAGGAGAAGGTGTCCTTGACAAGATGTGCCCGGGGCAGCTTCGCCACTTTGGACTCTGGAATGGGGCCCTCATGCCAGCACTTGAAGGAAAGCTAAATTCCCAGCCGAGTCATGGCCAGCCACGAGGTCCTCATGACCTGGAGGACAAGTTTCTTTGCGCTAGAAATCATCTCCTTTGGTTAGCACATACTCTGTACCTGCTAAGACCAAGCCAGTGCCAGGGCTTGTTTTGGCACCTGACTGCTCAGGGACCTGGAAGAACCTTTCCGCCTGTTCCCAGAACCTTCTTGTCCCTGGCGTAGGGCTGCTCCTTGCTTGCAGGACAAAGGAGGCACCTCCTCCTCCAGCATATGGTTCTAAAAGGAGCCTACCCATTGTGCAAAGTGGATTAAACCAGACAGAGAAAGACAGATACTGTATGATACCACTTATGTGTGGAATTTTAAAAATACAACAAACTACCGAATGTAACAAAAAAGAAGCAGGCTCACAGATATAGAGAACAAGCTAGTGGTTGCCAGTGGGGAGAGGGAAGGGGGGAGGGGCAATATAGGGGTAGGGGATTAAGCACAAACTATTAGGTATAAAATAAGCTACAAGGATATATTTTACAACACAGGGAGCATAGCCACTATTGTCAGTTGATTTTCCCCCAAGAATCAGCTTCCAAACGGTTAGTATCAGCACTTTGACTTGCTATTAGTATATACTTCAAGTCATTAGATTTGAAGCCACAGAGTAGCAGAAAGTTGCTTGTTGAGAATGAACAAGTATTTTTTGACAACTTGCCCTTAAGCAGAGACACGTTCCCTGGCACTTCATCTTGCTTATTCAATCAGTAAACATTTATTGAATGCCTGCTGTGTGCTGGGCATATGGTGCTGGGTGTAAAATGGTAAACAAAATTGTACCTGATCCTGGATCTCTTAGTATTTTGCACCCAGAGCAAATGGGGGCTGTTATTCAAATAATCACACAAATAAACATGTACAGCCCTCCCTTGGTATCCGTGGGGAATTGGTTCCAGGTCGCCCTTGGTACCAAAATCCACAGATGCTCAGGTCCCTTATGTAAAATGGGGTGGTCCAGTAGGCCATCTGTATCCAAGGAGGTTGAGTCTGCAGATGCAGAACTCACAGGTATGGAGGCCAACTGTAATTATATCCCTTTACAGATTGAGGTAAGGCCTCAGGATGAAAGGGACACAGTTTTCATGAAAAAAAAAAGAACCTAGCTTAGAGTAGGGCTCAGGAAGAGGTTGGGTATTTTTATACCTTGTGTGGGAACTGGGATACTCGGGCAAAAAACGAGAAACTAAACAATAGAGCTACTTTTCAATTAGTAAAGCTTCATATTGTAAGCATAGTGATATTTAAATATCAGCATAAATTAAGATTCCTGTCATTTCTATCCCCAGCAGGTCCTGGGGTGAATGGAAATTAACACTCTAAGCAACTCACAGACTGAGACTTAGAAATAACTAGCTGTTCTCAAAGCACAGACTCATCTGTGTAGGGCCCTGCCACTTGAAGTCACTCCCCAACTATTTCTGAAATGGATCCAGGTGACACGTGCTGAGCATGCGCCCAGTTTTGGCAGCAAGTCATGCCTGGGAAGCAGTGGGCAGAGCTAGTAATAGTGCGAATACTGACCTGCTAACTAGGTAAAAGGTCAGAACATTGTCCTTCGCTCAAGGTTTTCTGAAAGGAGGCAGGCGGCTAGCTGCAGTCAGAGTTAACTGTTCACCACTGACTAAAGGGAGGCATACAGTCTTTGCTGAAATCCATTTATAGTAGATATTAGGGACTAAGGCAGGGGTATTAATTAAATTCAACCAATGCCATAAGAATATATTATTGGGCTTCCCTGGTGGCACAGTGGTTAAGAATCCGCCTGCCAATGCAGGGGACACGGGTTCGAGCCCTAGTCTGGGAAGATCCCACATGCCACAGAGCAACTAAGCCCGTGCACCACAACTACTGAGCCTGCGTGCCACAACTACTGAAGCCCGTGCACCTAGAGCCTGTGCTCCGCAACAAGAGAAGCTACTGCAACAAGAAGCCCGCATAACAGAAGGAAGAGTAGACCCCGCTTGCCGCAACTAAGAGAAAGCCCGCGCGTAGCAACAAAGACCCAACGCAGCCGAAAATAAATAAATAAAATAAAATGAATAAAATCTCTTAAATAAAAGGAATATATTATTGCATGAGTATTATGCTCAGTTTAATATTAAATTAAAATCTGACTCTCAACTATTTACTCCCCAGGTATTTCACTGAGTCAAATGCATAGACACAAAGAAGTTTAGAACAGGAGGGACACTAGAGTTTAGTTAACCTAACCGTTTCCAGATATTTGGATTTCACAGACTGATAAAATTCCTAAAAAGGATTTGGAAGACCTGTACAGAGTTGCCAACTTTTAATTTATTCAAATAAAATAATTTAAAGCACCTATTATTCACTGTCACCCTCATGTTACATTATATAATTACATTTCATACTATAATTATATATTAAACAAAATATAACTTAGTGTTTTGATAGAAATAAATTAGCTTTATGAAAAACTCATTACATTTTTAGGGGGTGTTTTCTCATTTCTACATTGACCTGTGAAAAACGAAGACTTCTTCCCAGTCCAGAACCAGTTCTGGAGCTGGGATTTGAGAACCACTGATTTAACTCACACCCCTCCCCCCATTTTACAAGTGAGGAACGCGAAGCCCCCACATGACCACAAGCATGAACCAATCACAGGAACCAGCTCACGACTGGGAATAGCCCTGCTTAGGGCCAAAGTTTTGTTTTGTTTTGTTTTGTTTTCTTTAACTGAAATATAGTTGTTTTACAATGTTGTGTTAATTTCTTCTGTACAGCAAAGTGACTCAGTTATACATACATACACATTCTTTTCTATATTCTTTTCCATTATGTTTTATCCCAGGAGATTAGATATAATTCCCTGTGCTCTACAGTAGGACCTTGTTGTTTATCCATTCTAAATGTAATAGTTTGCATCTACCAACCCCAAACTCCCAGTCCATCCCTCCCCCTCTCTGCCCCCTCTTGGCAACCACAAATCTGTTCTCTATGTCTGTGAGCCTGTTTCTGTTCTGTAGACAGGATCATTTGTGTCATGTTTTAGATTCCACATATAAGTGATATCATATGGTATTTGTCTTTCTCTCTCTGACTTATTTCACTTAGTATGATAATCTCTCGTTGCGTCCACATTGCTGCAGATGGCATTATTTCATTCTTTTTTATGGCTGAGTAGTATTCCATTGTATATATGTACCACATCTTCCTTATCCATTCATCTGGCGATGGACATTTAGGTTGTTTCCTTGTCTTAGCTATTATGAATAGTGCTGCTATGAACTTAGGGGTGCATATATCTTTTTGAATTATAGCTTTGTCTGGATGTATACCCAGGAGTGGGATTGCTGGATCATATGGTAATTTTATTTTTAGTTTTCTGAGGAACCTCCATACTGTTTTCCATAGTGGCTGCATAGGGCCAAAGGTTTTGAATGCAAGTCCTAAGCATCGCTCTCTGCCTTGTTCCCACGAGTCCCTGCAGGGGCCCGCAAGGGCCCCACTGCTCTTTTTATACTGATGGGTAATGTACTGCCCTGGGAACACTGGGAGAGGATGGATGAGGGAGAAAGAAGGAAAACCAGGAGCCTCTCCCTTCTTGATCCTCCCTCTGGGTCCTGCATGCCCTGGCCTAGGAGCTTCCTACGGTCTGGCACTCTCTGAGTTTCAGGTATCCTTTGTTAGGTACATGGATTCCTCAGGCCACTGGGAAATATTTTGTGCACTACAGATTCTTTATAATGTCCATTCCTCTGCCTCTCCCCTCCTCCGTAAAAACCTGCGCTTCAGGAAATATAGGCTCTCTGCTGATGTTTTTAGAGAATTGAGTATCAATTTAAAAGCACCCTGGTATGTTCCATGTTTTGTGTCAAAATAAGGGTTTAATCTAAAATAAAACAAAGGTGGGACTTCCCTGGTGGTTCAGTGGTTAAGACTTCACCTTCCAATGCAGAGGGTGCAGGTTCGATCTCTGGTCTAGGAGCTAAGATCCCACATGGCTTGGGGCCAAAAAAACCGAAACATAAAACAGAAGCAATATTGTAACAAATTCAATGAAAGACTTTAAAAATGGTCCACATCAAAAAATCTTTAAAGAATAAAATAAGACAAAACAAAGATTCTCTTGTACACAACACTGTGTATAATGCAAATAGAATTCTTCATTTGGGAATTTTAGCTTTAAGTAGCAGAAAGTGACTCTGGTTTATTTTACTAGAAAGGGGTTTTCTGAAAAAGAATATTGAATAGCTGATAGAATGGCCAGGAGGGCTGGAGAATTAGGCTTGGAGACTGCACAGCCAGGAACAACTGCCAAAAGCACACCCAGAAACTCTGCTGCCACTGTTAGGACTAGAGGCTGCCAAGAGTGCCGGCTGGTGCTTCTAGAGCTTCTGTGGCTGCCTCCACCCAGCATCACTGCGGGTTCTGCCTCTGCCTCTTCCTTCACATCAGTAGCTTCTAGTGGAAAACCTGGGCTGGGACCCTCTGATAGGCAGAGACTAGGTCACTGCCTGACCTTCAAGGGAGTCTGGGGAAGTGAGTCTCTGGCATTTTCTTCCTTTGTCGTGTAAGGCAAACTTTGCCTCAGTAAGGGGGTGGGGTGGGGAGGTTTCTGAAATGCAAAGTTTAGATGCTGGGCAGACAAGCAGAATAACAGTGAATTTCCTTACAAAAACTTCTCAGCAAGTTGGGGCAGCAGACAGTCTTTTTAATGGTAGTAAACAAAATCTATCAGCTTAGGTCCAGGTTTGATCGGCACTCAAATATTTTTTCTTGCTTAAGAGAATCCTATCTTAAGAGAACCTGTTATGACCACTTTAGGGTAATTCATAGTGACATCTTGGAATTCTGTTTTTCTTGGGTGAGTGTGTTGGACTCCAGAGCCCCACTGAGGCCTGCCTAGAGCTGACGAGGGGTTTGGCATTCCCGGGCCAGACTGGGGTGTGCAGTACACTCTTCCAGGGGAGGGCCTGTAAACCACACTGGGGAATTCTCCTTGAGAGATTTCATTGCAGCCCAAAAAGTAGTTCTTTTTTCCTTCCTCCTGTATAAACTCCCTTTACAGTCACTGTAATCACAATGCGTACAAGTGGAGAGTATTAAGCTGTTCAACAGTGTGTATTTCCCAGGTTTCTGGGTGGGTCCTCCATCCAGGAGGGCTTCAACCTGGGACTTCCTTAAAACAGGCAATTCCAGCCAAAGCTGACACTGGATCGGGATTCCCAAACCTTTCCATAAAAAGGCTCCTGAGGGCTGAAAGCCAGAGAACAAATAATCCAAAAAGGAAGGAGGGTGTAGCCAGAGGGAAGACTAAAATTTCTTTGAACTCAAGTTTGCACTGTCAAGTCCGTGCAAATTTTGATCACGCACCAGGGTCTCCCTGTGTGTAAACAGGTGCTTATAGAGCCTGGCTATTTTACTCTGCCATTTAAAAGTTGCCAGCAGTTTTCTGCACCGGAAGCTGAGGCCCTACATACCCTGGAGAGACTTTTTTGTTTTGAGAAAATCATCCCCGAGGGGCCTTCGGGTCACAGAACCATGAAGCAAGCACAAGCTCAATGTTCTCAGGGAGCCCCCGATGCCCTGAGGGCAGTTGTTAGTACCAGCCAACTGCACCCCTGAAGAGTTAGAAGAAAAATTTTTTTCTCTCCAAATGTGGATTTAGCCTGAGCAGGAAAAATTTGTTGTTCTTGGGAAATGGTTGTATGCCTTTCAGTCCAATCATGCTCACAGGAGAGCTGGGCTCTGCCCCGAGGGCCTGGTCTCCATGTCACCTCACGCCGGAAGGAAACCGGTGACAAGAACTGGCCGACTGGCACAGTGCAACCTGAGCCGATTCTTTTTTTAAAATTGTGGTAAAATATACATAACATAAAAATTATCATTTTATTGGGAGATTGGGATTGACATATATACACTAATATGTATAAAATGGCTAACTAATAAGAACCTGCTGTATAAAAAAATAAATAAAATTCTAAAATTCAAAAAAAATTATTTTAACCGTTTCTTAAAATGTAGCATTAAGTACATTCACATTATTGTGCAGCCATCCCCGCCATTCGGAACAGCTTTATCTCCTCCCAGTGAAACTCTCATGCCCATTACATCTTAACACCTCATGCCCCCTCCCCCAGCCCCTGGCAACCCTCATTCAATTCTCTGTCCCTAGGAGTTTGACCACTCTAGGTACCTGGTATGTGAAATCACACAATATTTGTCCTCTTGGACTGATTCTTGACTGCGCCAGAAACTGACTGGGCTGGCTTTTGTGAAATGCGTTGTTAATTACTCTACTGAGTGGTACTGGCCGGTGGTGACCAGACCTTGTGGGTGGGAGTGAGTGTTTTCTTCTGAACAAATGGACGTTCCTACTGTTGGTCATCCTGAAAAAAGTTTAATCCCAGAGTAGGAAAAGGGGGGGACTGAGACTGGGGGAAGTAGGATTTTTTTCCTCTGGGGTTTATTTGGCCTCGATTCCAAGGTATGGAGCTACATGGGGATTCTAATTGGTGGGCTGTGAGCAGTGGGTGGTGATATGGCGCCCTGTGCCCCAGGAAGCCTGCTGAGGGCAGAATGGTGATCGTGAGGGTGACCAAGACAGGGGCGGGGGGGGGGACCGCTAAACCCTTCTAGTGCAGGTGCGTCACCTCTGTGTGGCCCTTCAGTTACCCCTAGGCTCACAGCACACCAGCTCAGTTGAGCTGCAGGGAGTGAGAGAGGGGACTGTCCTTTCCATGAGGCTGAGTGTGGGTGGCAGTGGTGGCCACCAGCTAAGGACAGCTGGGCCCAAAGGGGCAGATATCTCCCGGAACTGTAGAGTCAGAGGCTCCATTATGTCAACAACTTCAAGAAACAAAGGGTAAGGGTAGCAAAAGCAAAGTAATATGTCCTAGAGTATGTGAGGCAGTGCCCTTGGGAATTCTTAGAAATTCCAGTGAGCAGCCTGGTGTGAACTCATGACATCGTAATTTTAGTATTAAAAGAGGATTAGAATTTCCTTTTTAGACACAGGCTTGTGAGACCAAAGATACCAAGTTAAGCATGTTTCACTTAATATGACAATGAGATTTAAAGTTCCTTTCCATGAACCAGAGCTGATGCTCATGGAAGACGCACCGTGTGTGGCCCTCCACCCACCCACTCCTCATGGGCCAGTTGGAGACCCAGAGCCCTGGGCTGATCACAAATTACAGATTTGATCTTGTGCTGTGCTCAAAATATGAGAAAATTTGATTTTAAAGTGTGCCATGTATTCCATTTTTATGTAGCTTAAGTCAGAGCAGGTATCTTGGGTCCCTATTCTCCTGCGTGCCTAGGCCACCCCAAGCAGTGAGTCAGGGGCTGCTTGGAGGGAGATACAGGGATCTAAGCCAGTGGTAAATATTAAATCTATATAGTGGAAGATAAAACCATAAAAACTGGGTTTAGTATCCATGGAATCTGATGGGCTTGAAGGTAAGGCGCCCACAGGGAGTTCATAGCTTCAAGACTCTCCATGGTGCAGTTACAGAGAGATTTCCAATTGTGAGCTGTAAAATCCTAAAGATCATATTTAATAATAGCCTTCTTCCAACTATTCTTTATTATCCTAGCCGTGTTCCCAGCTATCAGCTCCTTTTTCCGCTTACCCTATGCCCGTGGGAGAGGTTGACGTAAGTTATTATCCCTCTTTTATGAGTGAAGAAATTAAAGCTCAGAGAGATTAAATGATATGCCAAGGCCCTAAAATTAATCTGTGGCTAAGACAAGGTGAGAGCTTATGTCCCCTGCTTTTTCTCTAGGGTTGTGCTTCTCCTTTTAAATTTTTATTTATTTATTAAAATTTTATTTATTTATTAAAAATTTTTTCTTCCAGCTTTATTGACATCTAATTGACATACAGCACTGGTTAAGTTTAAGGTGAATAACATAATGATTTGACTTACATACATCATGAAGTAATTACCACAAGTTTAGTGAACATCCATCATCTCATATAGATATAAAATTCAAGAAAAAGAAAAGAAATTTTTTTCCTTGTTATGAGAACTCATAGGATTTGCTCTCTTAACAATTTTCATATATAACATACAGCAGTGTTAATTACATTTACCATTTGTAGATTACATCCCTGCTTTTCCTCCAAGGTTGTGCTTCTCCTTTGACAGCTGCAAGTATCAAACCTCTCTAGGTTTGAACATCTTTGCCAACCTCATCAACAACCTAAAAATCCTTATAAAAGCCCACTGGGGTACTGGTTTCCATCTCTCAAATCAACACATCTTCTGAGCGCTGTCTCAGAACTGTCTTCCAAGAAGCTTCTTTATCCACTTCAGCCCAGGCTGATCCCCATCCTTGGAAAACTTCCACTGCACTTAGAATCAGCACCACACTGTGGGGCACATAATTGCACATTTTCTGGAACTGTTTGCTGCTTGCTTGCCAGTGACAGCGGGAGTTTGCTGAAGAATAAGCAGCCAGCTGCATTCCACACTTCTCTGGTGTCATTCGTGGCCTCTAGAAGCAATCGGGCCAGGACAAGTGTCTAATACAACTTGCTGTTTGGACACTGTGGTGTACACGTGCTACGTGAGTCGATCGTCTTTCAGCTGGAAGGCTCGACTGCTCGTTCCAACCCTTCTCTGTCCCTAGGCTTCATTTCTTTTTCTACGCAGTAGTCATCACTTAGTATTGTATGGTGCTATTTATCTATTTATTTATGTATTTTTGGCTGCCTCCCCCACGAGAGTGTAAACTCTAGAGAGCAGGGCCCTTCTTGCTTCTCCAGCTCCTAAAAAATATAGGAGGCGCTCAATAAATGTTTGTTGAATACATAAACAAAGGTCTAAATCGATGCTCCATTTGGTGTGGTCGCCAGCCCACTTTTATCAGAATCACTCAAGTTGCTTCTTAGCGATGCAGGTTCTTGGCCTCATCTCAGAAGAACCAAATTAGAGTCGCTGGAGGTGGGACCCAGAACATAGCAATGTCAATTTTCATGTACATTAAAGTTGAGAAGTGGCACTCATTTTTTAGATGAGAAAATTGAGCCTCCAAGATATAAAGGGATTTGCTCAAGGTCACCAGATAGATTATAGCCAAAATGTTAGTAGAACCCAGACTTCAAACTCTCAATCCAGAGCTCTACTACATCAGGCTGCCTAATTTATAGACACCATAACGTTTTCAGAAGGATTAGTCTATCACTCATTCGATGATATTTGAGCATACCGGCAGCCAGGCCTTTGTCCTCCAGGTATGAGACTGGAAAAGTCCTCTGGGAATCTGACCAGCCCAAGAAGAAAGTCTTAGACATACTGATGATGAGTTTCCCAATGAAACAACTCAGCCAGACCACTCTAGGGTGAAGTTCACTGTTGATAAGCCCCTGCCACATATCACTCTTATGAGCATATGGTCAAGATTTACCACATGTGAGGAGAATCCTGATGTGAAAGATCCAGACCAAGACAAACCAACATCATGAAAAGCAGCATGAAAACAACAGAGATATTCAAAGAACAGAAGCTAAAAAAAAAAAAGAAATCAGGGTTGGTTAGTATCTTCCAGATTACAAGAAAAGATATTTCAACCTTGAAACAGTAGCTGAATGGTATAAAACCAGAACTTTTGAAGAAAAAGGAGCTTTAGACAAATTCAGAAGCATGATAATAGAAATTTTATAAATTGGAAGATGAAACTGAGGAACTCTTCCAAAAAGTAGAGCAAAAACCCAAAAGCCATGTGAAAGAGAAAAAGTAAAAAATAGAAAACTAATCCAGGAGGCCACATTATCTAAATAATAAGAGATTCAGAAAGAGAACAGACAAACTGGAGTGGAAGAAATCATTGACAAAATAATCCAAAACTGTTTTTCAGGTTAGAATGGTACGTTTCCAGGCTGGCACGCAGTGAGGAAAACAGACACAAACCAAGGTGTGTCATGGTGAGACCTTAGAACTCCTGGGATAAAGAGAAGATCTTAGACGATTCAAGGATGGACGGGTCAGATTAAAATGGCATCAGGTTTCTCAGCGGTAATACCAGAGGCTAGAAGACAATAAAGCAATGCCTTCAAAACTCTGAAGAAACATGGCTCCTACCTTAGAATTCTATGCATAGGCACAACATCAGTTATGCATGAGGACTGAATAAGGACATTTCTAGAAAGACAATGTTTCAAAACTTGTATTTCCCACGTGTCTTTAAGAGGAAGCTACTAAAGGATATGTTTTGCCAAAACAAGGGAGTAAACCAAGGAAGAAGACACAAGATCCAGGAAACAGGAGATCCAACACAAGAGTGAAGTGAAGGGAACCCCCAGGAAGATGGTGAAGGAAAATCCCCGGATGGTGGTTCTACCCCAGCTGTTGGGAACAAACAGTTCAGACTGGAGCCTGTCAGAGAGTGAGGGAGATATTTCTTCAAGAAGGCCAAATTGATGAAATATGTGATGTTCCAAATGTCTTGAGAGGGTGGATGTTTATGTAACTCAATGAGACTTTGTGTTTGAATTTGTGATAAGCAGTAATCACCATCATCATCATAACAAAATTACTATCCAGGGAAATCAAAAGCTGTTCAGGATAGGAAAAGTCATTGTAGTTTATTACAAGGCTTTGTTCGGTGTAGCATTTACGTGGTTGTAAAGATATAAACACCGAATAAAGATCTAACAAAAATTACAATATTACTGTGTTGGAAAGATAAGGGGATGGGAAGGGTGTATGTGTTCCATGGGAGTCTGGGGAGGAGAGAGAGTCAAATCTCTTCGTAGCTTGCAAAGTGGTAAGTCAATAGATAATGCCTAAAAGTGAAAAATCAGGGAAACTGTGTGGGAAGAAAAGTAATGTTTCCTCTACTCTTCTGAGTTGTTATCTGAGACCTCTGTTCTGAAAGATGAACAAAGAAAAACAAATAGAAGTTTATTAATATGTAGACCTCATGTTTGCGTGGAAGATATACAGGGAAACTGAGAAACTCCCCAAGTGCCTTAGAATTCAAACTTAACTGCCATCTTCATAGGGAAAGGGGAGGGGGGATGTGGGCCTCTGAGGGGAGAGTAAGTGATATTTAGGACAATGAATGGGCCTTTGGAAGAGTAGAGGGAAGGTGCGATAGTTTGTGATGACCTGTGTCTGGGTGTGGTGTCAACTTCTAGTCTCCTTTCTGGTGACAAGAGTCCCTCTTTCCTGGTTGATGAAACTCCCGGAGGGGATCTGTGACCATTGGTTCTTTTTGGAGGATCTGTCTTTAGGCAGATAGGGGAGTTCAGAGAAAGCCCCTCCCTTCATTGCTGTTTTTCAAGTGTTTACATCTCAAAATAACAAATACACCAAAGCAGCATATTTTGGGGCGTTTTATCCTGCTACCCTTCAAAAGCAATACGTGAGCATTTTATTTAGAGATGTAGAGGTCAATACCAAAAGCTTCAGCTCAGACGTTCGAAAGTGTTCCTTCTGGAGAAGGGTTGGTGGGGGAACTACTGTTTGTCAAAGCAGACGTTGTAGAACTATTAGACTCTTTAAAATTCATGCTTTTATTACCTTAATAAAAAGTTTAGAAATGTAAACAAACAGCAAAAGGCCCACATGGCATGCCTCTCTGAGCTATAATAGTAAAGGAAATTAAGTGTTAAGTATTTTAAAGCTCAATTCCCACCAACATTGTTTGAGACACTTTGAGCTCAGAGTCAGAAATTTCCATTTTTAAATGTGAAGAGAAGCTTAGCACTGGTGTGATAGACACAGAGAGAATGGGAAGCAGAACCTTGCCAGAGGTGGCAGAAGGCACACGCCAGAGTTGAAATTCCATTTTTATTGGTGACTAAACACCAGCTGGGGATTTCAGTTTTTACGGTTTATATGTCATGATGCTGAGAAGGAAATCTTGAGAACTACGAAAAGATGATTGGACATCAAAAGATTTTTCTTAAAAGCTGTTTAAACTTCAGCGTTTAAACTTTCTGATGTGGAACCAAGCCAAAAATAACATGAAGAGAATACCTGAGCGCAAGAGTGGTGACTTGAAATTCACAGTTGCTGATCTATCAGTCACCTGTCCCACTGATTCAGCTCTGGTTGCCTATCCTCTAGTCTTACCCTGTTGTTGATATACTCAGGTGAGAAAGCGTTCCACAGAAGTTAAGCAATGAGTAAATAAACCTGCTGGGAGAGACTCTCAGGGGTGGGGTGCGGTGGAGAGCAAACATATTACATTCCAAATCTCCCAGTGAGTCCAAAGAATCAACTGCTAAATATGGAATGTACACCTGAGTTCTTTCCTTCTCTCTTTTTCTCTTTCTTTCCTTCCTTCCTTCTTTCTTTTTCTCTTTCTGTCAGTCTTTTTTTTTTTAAATTATTTATTTTATTTATTTACCTTTGGCTTTGTTGGGTCTTCGTTGCTGCACATGGGCTTTCTCTAGTTGTGGCAAGTGGGGGCTACTCTTTATTGTGGGGTGCGGGCTTCTCATTGCAGTGGCTTCTCTTGCTGTGGAGCACGGGCTCTGGGCACGTGAGCTTCAATAGTTGTGGCATGCGGGCTCATGGGCTCTAGAGCACAGGCTCAGTAGTTGTGACGCATTGGCTCCGCGGGCCCTG